>NC_056753.1:25449166-25765000 GCF_018687715.1 Carya illinoinensis | reverse complement strand
TCAAAATTAAAAAAAAAAAAAAAAACCCTTTTGAAAAAAAAAAAATTATGCAAGATTATAATAATAATTATTATTATTATTAATAGAGCTTATTTAGAAAGATTAGTCAAATAATTCATTGGATCAACTCTTAGATGTGCCATTTGTGTGATATCGTTCAATAATCCTTTATTTTTTTTCAAAAAATAAATAAACTAAGAGCTGATCGAATGATTATGGTCAATGTCGCGTCAACAAAATGGAATATAAATTGGATTTTCTTTTAAAGTTTTATCATAGCCAATTTTTGTCACTTAGTTCTTTGGACATGCCCTGGATCCTGGAACTGGAAGAGTCAGGTTGGCCATTAAACAGATTGTCATTGTCAATTTGTGATGAGCTCATGGGTGAACGCTTCTCGTAGAACCAATAATACTAGTTTAAGGCTTAAGCTACACATCATGCTACACATACTTAACCCACCCACCCCCCTAGGGCTAGTTTAGACAGTGAGATGGAATGAAAAAATTTTAAATAAAAATTAAAAATTAAATATAATATTATTTTTTAATAATATTATTATTTTGAGATTAGAAAAAATTAAATTATTTATTATATTTTATATAAAAATTTAAAAAAATTATAATAATAAGATTAGAAGAAACCATTTCTATATTCAAACTAGGCTAATGGTTTTTAGGTTTAATTTTTTCTCAAACCAGAAGTTTAAAAAGGTACTAACCGAGCACTGAAGGACACATTTCATCAATGTAGTGCATTGCCCCTCTCTCTGATAAGCAGAACTAGAACTGTATGGATTCATTTGGACAAACCCTTCTTTGGTTACCAAATATCAAACTATCTAATTTCATCTAATTATTACAATTTTTTCAAATTCTCATATAAATTATAATATACAATTTAACTTTTTTAAATTTTAAAACAAAATTAATATTAAAAAATTATATTATAATAATATTTTATTTAACTTTTAACAAAATATTTCATTTCATCTTATCAGAACTGTGTAACCAAACGAAGAGTCATTGGTACAAGTAAATAACATATGAACAAATTTTTTGTAAATTACATATCTTTCCCCAAAGAATTATGCCACCTGAGAAAAGCAAAAGAAAATACCCTGAATGTTTCTTTACAGTGTCAAGTCTGAAGAAATCATTGCTCAACCATCTGAGCCCTAAATTGGAACTCTTTTATCCAACTAAAATTCTGATATCCTCCTCGTAATCTGATCTCCGTATCAAAATCCAAAATCTTAGACCCGCAAAACTCTTGTAACTGTCGAAGTGTCTGTTTTCTTTAGTTCTTTTGTTTCTTTCTGGAAACTTGAGTTACCATTGCATAAAACGTCCACCTTTTTACATATAAATAAGAAGTTTTCTTCACCAGTCATACACGCATCTGATACTATGTTGAGTTCCAGGAGCGATTAGCCTCATGCTTAAGGAGGAGTGCATGGAGTAGCTCATTCCATGTATCAGGGACTCCAGGTAGACACCAATGACTGCAATCCTGGCGATGGACAGGTGCAGGGCCTATATCCGGACCCAGATAATATAAAGATGAATGCCCATCTTTTCTACGTGCAGTCATATGAGTTACATTCAATACATCAAATCTCATAACTCGTGATGTGTTTAAGTGAGCTGATAATATATCATTGGCTAGTTTGAAATGTGCCCAAGTATCAGAAGGAACCAATGAGGATCCCAGCTCCGGAAGTGTCTCCAAGTGACAGTTTCCCCCAGTCCTCCAATCCCCTCCTCTGTATAATGCACAATATAGCAATTTACCTCCCAAATAGGATGCATAACAAATTACTTCACAAGAAAAATGAAAAAGACACAGAATACATGTAGAATTTTAGAGAGATTAAACTGTTTTAAGTAACGAAACAAACCTGAAATGTACAGGAGCATATGTGCGAAAGAAAACCTGGGTCTTGCTTGAATTTAATTCAGTGTGTATCCAGTGCAACACAGTCTCTATGGACCTCTGATATGCATGTTCTACATTCATATCCATCTTCACCACTGGACCGTCCTGAAAGTAACAGCCCCTGAACAAAATATGTGGACTTTTTAATTTTCATTTTTTTTTTAATTGGCACGTGTGTCCAAGAACAGAGTCCCAATGGTGCACAGGCCCTCAGCAAGGAGCAGTGGCAGAACCACATGCATCTGCCCCCTCCCCCCCCCCCCCCCAAAATTTAAAAAAAAAAATACCATAATTTTTATTCATAATTTTATAAATATAGAAAATGGCCCCCTAAAAAAATTTATAATCTATATTTATTCTATAAAATTTTAATATACTTAGAAATATCTTTTAAATTTTTTTCCTATAGTCTCAAAATTTTGTATAATTCATATATATTATTCATTTTCAAGATTGTGGTCTCACCAAAATTAAATTAAAACTAAGTTTAGGAGAAATAATAAACTTACTAACATGGATTCCAAAGTTTTTTGTTGTATAATATTAGGCTTCTTAATTTGGAATCCAAAGTAAAAATACAAGAAAAATCATTTAAGATTGATGATCTATATGGAAAATAGTTTAAAGGTTTTATCCTCTAGACTTCATTGAGCAAGAAAAATCTTATTAAAGGTATCTATTATAACATTATATGCTTAATGTGACATGAAAATATCTAGAGTTTACATAAAACTTAATAAACTAGCTTACATACATACTAGAATGAAATATGACATTCTAAAAAATCACTTGATAGTTTATATGAAGTAAATAAATTCTAAATATTTCATTATAAAAATAATAATAGATGAATATTATTTCATGAAATATTATCATCAAAAACCTGAAACATATATCAAAATGTTTTATTTTTAGAATTTTATTTTTACGTGTATATTACAAATTATCGAGATCTAATTAATATATATTTATATTTTTATGATTTTAAATTTCAATGTGTCGCACACTAGAAAATTTGGCCCCCCCTCAGAAAAATTCCTAGATCCGCAACTGGCAAGGAGTTTCCTGCAAGTGCACTTCTGGTAATTTAAGAAGAAAATCCCTCAGTCCAATGGTCCCTAGAAATTGTTTGCACCCAAGCAAATCCCTTAGACCTGAGAGGAGCATACCCCCAAGCCCAAGGCCTTAGAAAAGATTGTTTTAATCTTTTCTCTAGATAATAAATAAAGGAATTATGAGTTCAGTGAGTTCCAATGGTGCTCAAAACTACAACATGATTAAGACATGTCTTGTCTCACTGGTAACATCCAGTGACTCTGCCACACTACCTAACAATTAGCTTTCTCCTTCATACAATGTATTCAATCCCACATTCACAATTAATAAAGTGCAAAAGTCACATCGGAGATCTATTGAGTGAACTCATACATAGAAAAATCTCATTCCAATTAAAATTAAGATGATAGGATTTTGGGTCCATTTTGCCATTGAATTATAAGTAAGATTGAAACCTTCTTTTTTTAGCTTAAATTTTATAATGAAGGCCCAGCTGTTCGTTCAACAAGGACATTACTTCATTTGAAAGTGTAGCAAGAACTCAACTTTTTCATTGTGGTATCAAACATAACAAAAAGGTTAAACTAATGGAGAAGAAAAGAAAAGCCATTCATAAACATCCAATTTGGATAGGAGATATCACTATAAACTAAGAAACAGTTGATTAGGTATGAATTTCACCTCATTCTCTTATTTGGAAAGAAAGTTCAAAAGAAACGATTAGGCCGTCCATTTAACTTTCAAAAGCTTCTTGGCCCTTTATAAATCCGTCAATGAATTTTTCTTGTGTTCAAAACCAGCCCACTGCATGTTCATAACTAATTTAGTAAAAACAATAAAAGAAAGAAAGAAGGGGGGGAAAGGTCATTCCTAATGCGAACAACATATTGTAAACAGAAAAAAGATATATATATATATATATAGAGAGAGAGAGAGAGAGAGAGTGAGAGTGAGAGAGAGGGTTAAAGTTACCCTCTTGTGGTCTTCTCATAATTCCACCAATGCCCTGTGTTTAACACCAACACATCCGCTTCTCTCCATGTCACATGATTCCAATCCATTTGATCCAATTTCAAGGTTGTCCTTACCTGTTGGGGAGCTCTGGCAGGGGGCCTGCTCTGCAATACAAGAAATGGAGACCTGTAATACTCCACAGTGCAGTTGAAGTCCTTAAACTTGAACACCAGGAATCCCTTGTGCTTTGTAATCGGGCTGCCATTTACTTCATAGATTGAATCCTTGTTAAGAACTGCAGATGAGAGCATGCAGAGGAGAGACTCCCATTGGTTTCTCCCAATTGAGTCACCAACAAACACCAGCCTTTTGTTTCGCAGTTTTTCCAACATCAATTTTGCATTAAACCTGTTTTAGAGACAATAAAATGACGTCTGAATTAGAAATGAAAAGGTAATGGGTATCGTATAGTTAACCATGTAGTGTCACAATTTGTAAAGCATTAATGAATGAACATAAAGAAATGCCTTACAGCAAGATAGAGCAAAAAAATTCAATCTAAAAAAAGTAATGGAATTTATCTTTGTTGCCTAAGACGGGTACTATCACCATCCAAAGGCTCATGGGGCAAAGCTACAACACAGAGGAAATGCTCCAAATCTAGGAAATCTACATTGAACAGTATAGGCTAAAATGGCATAAGAAGTTCAACCATATAACATTTTTGTTCATTGTCAGAATTTCCACTCGTAGAATAAATTTATTTCCATGGTGAAACTAAATGTATTGCCCTTTCATAGAGCATTAGATTACTTCTGGATGATAAATATGTCTACTACAACTGCAATACAAACTAAGCCAAAAGTAAGTTTAGAACTGATAAAATGATAAATCCCCCAAATGACATAAGCTCAAGTTTTTGGTATAAGTGGCAATTTATCAATAGTAAATCAAATTATCTCAACTACAATAGTCTAAACGCTTGCTCTGAGAATAAAATATTAAAGTACAGTTTAAAGTATTTTCGTAACGTCTTCTATCCATTGCCGGCAAATTCACTTTCAGAGACAGAAGTTTGACAATTAGCCCGACCCTGAAGGAGAAACAGTAAAATAATCGAGTCCATCTGTTGTTAAGAAAATAGAGGAAGCTAATAGAGAAGTCGGATTTCAAAGTTTGGTGGCTTCTGTTCTTTTTTGCGACGTACGAAAGGCTTAGTTCAAATCATCCAAAAACCTTTTCACTAGCCTCACGGAGTATACAATTTGAAAAATCCAACAAGAATGATTCAACCATCTAGTTGCTGAGAGTGTTAATTCCTCGTTCTCTCAAGTCCTAAATATTATCGAACAGAATATCTTTCCCGTCTTAGCACCGAAAAATAAAATTCTTCCCCCTTTTCCCTATTTTCTCAGCAACCAAACAGTAGCTACAGTACTGAAAGCAAAGGTAAAGTAACGTTTTGATAAGAACCTGGGCAAGTTACAATATTTGGGCTGCCATCTCCACTTGGTGTAAAACAAATCAGGTCTCCCATTCTCAGAGCACCGGAATCCTTCATCTAGAAATCTGCAATCTTTGGACTGATACAAAGGATAGTTCTCATCCCACACCCAATCCCCCACAAATACGTCACAGCCGTCGCCCTTTTTATCAAGAAACTCAACGCTCGGGCCCTTACCAGACCCTTTATATTGCAACCACTTGAACCTCCCCGACTGGCCGGGAAACATTAACCCTTTCGCCACAGTTCTGTGATCCAAGTAGAAGAAGCAACAAATCACAAAGACAGTAATACAGACAAATCCGAGAACACCCACGGACGGCTCAAACAGTCTCAAGCGCTTAAATTTCTTGAAAAGTTCAGAAACTGGCATGGCTTCGAGGCCCGGCACAGATGGTTTCTCCGACATTTGAGCTCAAGAGCAGATTTCCAAATCTGGGTATTGTTCCTTGGTGGGAAAAATAAAATTCGGATGACAGAAAACGACAAATTTTGTGGGACGAATTGGGCCAAAAGAGTTGGATGAAAGCAATATAAGAAGTCATTGATACTGGAGTTGAACCATGTCTTCAACTGGTTTGCTTGTTCGGTCAGTATCGTTTACGCTATAAATGCCAACTCAAAAAGAGAAAAAGAGATGGGTGTCAAGTAAGCAAGGAAGCATTCATGGCGGAATTATTTCTACTTTCCTTTTCGTTCCTCTACTTTTTTCGGTTACTTTACCATCATATTCATATGCAGAGAGAGATAGCGAGCGAGAGTGGGGAAAAGAGAATGGTTTTGGTAGAGTAGAGTAGAGTAAAGGAAGGAAGGGGAGAGGGGGGGAGAGAGAGAGGTGGGTATGGAAATGGAACTGAGAATAGTGTAGGGGTTGGGGAGTCGAGTTGAGTGGAGAGTGGCTCAACTCAGCTCAAATCAAAGCGACGAAAACAAAGACAAAAAGGTTCGGTGGATAACGGCTAGGATGGTCCCACGAGAGAACGTGGAAGAAAGATCTAATTATTCGGTCGAGTGGGATTTTTATTTATTTAATTTAATTTAATTTCTTTCCTTTTTGACTCGCGGAAGTTGTAACCGGCCTTCTGTAACCCACTAGGGTGCGGCTGTAGAGCAATTTTTCAAATAAAATTAAAATAATTCCTACACTACCCTTTCTAATATCGCAATTGACCCATCCTCATTCCAAACCATCACTCCATTTGGATCCTTACATTTTTCTAAGTATAAAAACTAGATTGAATATATTTATTTTTATATAAATGTCCTTTTTTTTTTGTTAACAAAATATAAATATATGTTTTAAATAATGTTATATGTTTAATAAATATTATATTTTGATGATGCATTTTTTCATCAAAATTGAATGCCGACAATATAACCAAATAACGAATCAAAAAATTGCATCAATTAAAAAAATTTCTAACGACAATGTATTTCTTAAGAATGCTGCTATTTTGCCCGATAGTAATGATGACAAAATAACTATGCCCTGTTTGAAATTTAAATTGAGTTTAATATTTAAATATTCAGTTTTTAAATTATTAAATTCATTTTAATTTAAAATTTATTTACACGTAATACTAGTAATTTTTTTCAATTTAACATTTTTTTATACGTGGACTCACAATATTTTTTAACTTCTCATAAATACATTTAAACTCATCTTAAATAGATTTCAAGAAACTCACTTCACTATTTTAATTCACTACTATTTATAAAAAAGTTCAATTCATCTTAACTCAACTCAACGTCTAAATAAGAACTAATAATTTATTTCTTTTTTACATTAAAAAAATAAAACAAAACATCAATCATTTTTATCCAACAATATTATGGAACATATGAACATTTTAAAATTTTTAATATTATATTCTATTTTCTAATACTCAGAGGAAATCTCTATACTCCATCATACACGACTCCTTTAACGACCCACCTTTCCTTATGGCTCAGCTGATTTGTTTCATGGTCATGGACCACACACAGCCTAACCATTGAGGTCCATGAGTATGACGCTTGCTTTTGCTCTTTTCTACACCTACGTAACTTGTAATCTAGTCAGATATGGAATGGATTTGCAAATATTATTGTCACAATTTTATTTTTCTTCTTTTTTATTTTTAAGCTCAGGGTTCAAGTTGGTTTATATCCGGATTGGTTATAAAAAAATCAAAAATCTCATCTCAACTTATTATTATAATTTTTTTAAATTCTTATATAAAATATAATAAATAATTTAATTTTTTTAAATTTTAATATAAAATTAATATTAAAAAATTATATTATAATAATATTTTATTTATTAATATTTAAAATATCGTATCTCATCTCATTTCATAGTGTAACTAAATATTTTAGAAAACAATTTTGTTAACAAAACTATAAAGAAATACTCGTAGAATTTCTGTTCTATGAAATATTAAAGAAAATACTCGAAAACTTCTCTCAGATTTCTGGACCCCCGGCCCACATAGCAAGTCCATTTCTTTCCTAATATAGCATATTTTTATTATTCAGAGAACTTAAATAGGAACTGCAAATTCAAAATTTCTCTTTTGATGAGGAGAATAAGATTACGTTTGAGTATTGAGTTGGACTAAGATGAGTTTAGTTAAGTTTTTTATAAATAGTAATAAATTAAGATAGTAGAGTGATATTTTTGGGACTCATCAAAGATGAGTTTATATGTATTTATAAAAAATTAAAAAAAATTATAGGTCTCGCAGGTTAAAACGTGTTGAGTTGAAAAAGATTGCGGATCTCATATTTAAAGAGGTTCTAAGTTGAGTAATATTTATGAATTTGAGAGTTATATATATGGATATTGAACTAAGTTTAAATTTGAACTCAAATCAGATGAATTCAGCTATTTTTATGTTCCAAACGTAGTCTTAAAACTCAATACCTCATATCTAGGAGGGTTAAAATCACATGTTTAATTTGTCTATGGGGCATAAGATTAATAAAGGCATAAATAGCAGAACAATTCGTGTTGAATGCATGAAGCCCCTAAAAAATGGAGTAGTAAATAATAAAACAGAGTAATAAATAAACAGGGCTATGACTAAACAACACTCTAAATAAATAGACAATAATGTTTTGAGCTAGAAATTCGACAGGCTAGATCGTGACAATGGGAACTGACACTAGCTACCACACTTATGGTTCACGTCAAAACATTTAGTGAACCAACCAAATAAATAAATGGGCCATAAAGTACCTCGTGATCTCCATGACGAAAAAGACTGAATTCAAGTCATTTAAATGATTTGATTTAATCGGTAAATAATCATATTTTACAAATTCCATAAAAATATATTTAAATATATGAAATAAATTAAAATATATATTTAAATGTATTAAGTAATTGATATATGTTTAATTTTTTATAAAAGATTAAAAAATAAATTTTATTAATAATTAATTTGAGAGAACTACAATAAGACTCGAATCTCACGTATAAACAGGTACTGGATTGAGTGGATATTTACAAAGATAAAAGATTCTAGGAGTAGAAATGTCCAGGAGAAAGTACTCGTACCGGTCTCTTTTGGTTCTTCATGTGAAACTCGGGCGTCTTCATGCAAGTTGCCAACGGACAAATGTCTCTGTGCTTGGGGCCCTCGCTCTCATCAATCAATTTGTCTTATGTCCTCCTGTTAAAATTTTTACATCAACAGTAAATTTATAAGATTATTTTAAATAAATAAAAAATTAAGTTGATTTCATTATCAATTTTTTATTCTTGTCCATTCAGTCTTTAACAAGATCGAATGTAAGCCAAAATTCTCAACGACATCTTATCAGATAAATAGGTATCTCAACCATGATGCTAGATTCTTCCATGTATGCACGAGAAATCCATTCTAAATTATAAGGTTCGAAGTAGTAGAAATCTCCCAATTTATAAAACATCACCAAAAAAAAAAAAAAAAAAATTATATAAATTTTAAATAGACAAGTTATTTATAAGTTTTTGTTAAAAAATAACCTCACCTTAAAAAAAATGTTAAAAATCTATTTCTAAAATTATTAAAACAAATATATTTGTAGTTGTAATACGAAGTTTATATAAAAAAATTAATTTTTTAATAATAAATTTTAATTTTTTTAAAACGGTTATACAATATTTATGTATTTTATAATTATATATAATATTATTAAAAAAAAGCCTTTCAGTAATGGGCTCAGTTACGAGGCCCAGTTCGACTTCGACTTCGGTAATGGGGCTATCGTTATCCGTATATCACTGTCACCGACTCTGACGGCCGAAAACCATCTCATTTTCTTCTTCTTCTTCTTCGTCTGCGGACCGCGGTATCGTATCCGTAAGGTGCGCACAATTCGATCTAATTCTTCTGAAAATTTTCGTTATAGTATTTCCGTGTAGATTTTAATTCTTGGCTCCAATAATTTTAGCGCGGCTCGGGTACTGCGTTAATTATTCAGCACAAATAAAACTCAGCTAAATTAACTTTAATTCCTGTTCACTTTTCGGTTCATATATTGCGTTAAGCATCCTTTAGTCTGTGTTTTAGTAAAAGGAACCCCTAGTGGCTAGCCAAACATCACCGGGGAAAATTGGTAATGGGGGTCTGGTACGACTACATATGTTTTTTCCTTTGTTTTTCTTGTTGAAGATTAATTTTGCATTGTTCCTAATTCTTTTCTATGTTCTCTGTGAATTGCATTACGTTTTCACACATTTCCAATTTAAGTGCTCTTCTTGGCTTCCAATTTGTTCTCAAAGTGATAATTTATTCAAGTGAGTAAAAGTCATAGTGACAATACAAAAAGTGATAGCGTGTTATGCAATGATGCGGTGAAATCGACAATGCTGATATTTCATCGTGTTTTCTCTGTTGTCAGTTGAAGAAAGTTGTGCCGAGTGGTTCATGATTGTTAAACGTGGCATGAACTGTCAGTTTGCCTTTTCGGGAAGCAAAAAAGATTTTATGTTGGCTTCCTCGGCTATTTTCAGAAGACAGCAGTTCTTGATAAGGTCTCTTGGGAGTTGCACCAATCAAACACATCAGAAAAGAATGCAAGGAACTAAGGCACTGAGTGGGACTTCCTTGGAACCCGATGCTGAGCACATTTTGCGAGCAATTACTCCAACCCTTGATCGCAATAAACATAAAGGCATGGCTGGTGAGATAGCCTGATCCAGTTTTCTTAGTTTCTCTTCCTCTTATTGTCTTCTTTCTTTTTAATTCTACATCTTATGGGTAGGTTAACTCTACCTGCTAAATTTAGTCGGTGATTTATAACTGAAAACTGTGGTAATCCTATAAGTCCCATAAAAGTATGTCCAGAATTTATCCCCCAATGTGGCGGAGCATGCGGCCTGTTATTCCAGAAGGTTTATTTTATTTGAAAATGATCATTATTGTTGTGGAATGGTGACATTTTATAATAAAGGCAACAATTGAAATGAAGGGAGGCTTCTGTTTGCCATGTTTATGTTACTCAATATGATCTGTTCGTTCTTTTTCTTTTGGAAAAATGCACTTTCCATTTAACAATTAATAGGTGTTACACTTTGACCCAAAATTATCGTTTAACTGGCACCATTCATTAAATCCGACTGTCATGATGTCTTATGTTACCTATTTTTCACAAACTTGATAGTTCATTGCACACCTTCTGATAATATTCAACAATCACAAAGTGCCATGTTACCTATTTTTCATCATATTAATTATCAGACTTGGACACAAGTACTATTTGATAGCCAATGGAGGTTAATACTTAATGCAATGTGTCAGTTTTGGTAGTTTAGAGTGCAAATTGTAAAACACGTGTTAGTTGAAGAGTAGAAAGTGTATTTATCCATTTTTGTCATTGTATAAGACAATGAAAATTTTCATCCCTTCAATCACTCTTCGTGTCCTATCAGGAAAGATAGCTGTTATTGGCGGGTGTCGTGAATACACAGGTGCTCCATATTTTGCAGCTATTTCTGCTTTAAAAATTGTTAGTGCTCTGCCTTATTTTTCTTGATTTTTTCTTTATCTCTAGCTAGTTTCAATTCAAGCATACAACCTATTAAAATTCCCATTTCTTTTTTTTTCAAAGGTCTTTGTCATTTTTATTTATTAAGGATCTATTAGTTGAATGGTTTTAGTTACCCTCTTTCCTTACAGGGTGCTGATTTGTCTCATGTTTTCTGTACAAAAGATGCCGCTCCAGTCATAAAAAGCTACAGTCCTGAATTGATTGTGCATCCTGTTCTAGAAGAATCCTACAGTGTTAGGCGAGTTTTTGCACTTTTATATTCAAGTCTGCTTCTCCCTTGGAACCTGAAAACTTTTTCATTGTGTAGGATAATGATTTTCTTAAAAGAATGTTTTCAGGGATCAGGACAAGCTATCCATATCCGGCAAGATTCTTGCTGAGGTCGATAAGTGGATGGAAAGATTCGACTGCCTTGTTGTTGGTCCAGGCCTTGGAAGGGACCCATTTCTTCTGGTGTGTTTTAATTGAATCTTTATGTGGTTTGTTGAGTCTAAAGTTCACTTGAGAACATCAACTTAAGCTATGAAGTTGCACAGCATTAACTTATGACATAGATGTGTTACCAGATCTCTTTTGATTCAGTGTGGGGCACATTTCTTTGATTTTTATACAATATACTCAGGGTTGTGATGGGGGAAACTTTTCACATTTACTTTCTTTCTCGCATTCAGTCGTACATTACCAACCTTCTTAATATACAGTGCTCTCTGTCGAATGCCATCCTAAAATCTTCTCTGACACATTATTTCCAGGACTGTGTTAGCAAAATCTTGAAGCATGCAAGACAGTCCAACGTCCCAATTGTTATAGATGGGGTATGTAATTTACAGGTCTATTTCTACTTGTATCTTTTACAGCATGGCATGTGTTTGGCCTTTCACCTGAAAATATGGGTCTTTTCCAGGATGGACTTTTTCTTGTTACAAACAGTCTCGATCTTGTTAGTGGTTATCCCTTGGCTGTCCTTACCCCAAATGTAAATGAATATAAGCGCCTCATTCAGAAAGTGCTGAATTGTGAAGTTAATGAGCAAGACTCTCATGAGCAATTACTAGCTCTAGCCAAAGGGTAAAGTTATCTTCTGAATTCTTTTTAGCTATGGGGGTATAGAGATGTTTTGCTCCTGCATAACATACAAAGTCTTACACTCACTCATAAACGCATTCACATACAGAGAGGTTGGGGGATGCCACTAGGGCTTTTTGCTACATGGAAAGCTTCCATTCCTTGCAACTGTTCATACAAGTTAAATGAATGGAAGTAGGTGGAGAAGGGGTTGCCTCCTCATAGATTCATTAGCAGCACAGCTGCACTCTTTAGATGATTACGATGCAATGGTTGCATCAGCAGATCAATTCCGTTGATTGAATTGAACTTTTGTTTGGTCTTATCTCAGTATTTCTGCAACTATGGAACTTAGAACGTTGTGGACAGCCGAGAGTTATTGTTCCATCATCTCGAACCATCTGTTTAATGGAAAAAATGGATTAAAAATGGATGTAGGCTAGTGTCACTTAGCACAATTTATGGTGCACCCTTTGCACAATTTCCTTTCCACTTCATGCTAACTTCTTTTACCTCTCTTGGGAACTATATATAACCTTGAAATTTTATTCGGGTGGGTATATACATTTTTCTTCTGTCTGAATTCATTAGTCTAAGAAAGCTTACTAAAGTTTATACCTTCTTTGTCAGGGTTGGTGGTGTAACCATCCTACAGAAAGGAAAATCTGACCTCATTAGTGATGGTGAGACAGGTATTGAATTAGATGATTTTGTGATATTGTATTTTCATTTGTTTGGTATATTAATTTGCTAACTTTAATCTTCAATAGTATATGGTACTTTTTGTGAAGTACATCATACTACGCATGAGTTTGAAATGTTGTTTAGTCCTTGGGAATCATAGATGGTCAAAAATGGCAGTGCAGTAGATGTGAAACCACAAATATATATATATATATATATAGGTGAAACCACAAATATATTACTTGCCTGCAAAACTTGTAATATAGGATAGGGACTGTGATGGTACATTTTTCAAGTTTAGGGATTTAGTGATTATAGTTCTTCCCGTGATTAGTTCCTAGCAGCATTGGTCTTGTAATCCAGATACATGTCCATCATGTAAGTTAATATTAAATCTCAATTTTAAAAACCCGAGTTTAGCCAACAGTCTAATTGGTCAACTAGGGCAAACCATAGAGCAGCTTGGATCAACTTCTGTGTTATAATCAGATTTCTTTAATCTTATTTTAAGGTATGCCAAAAAGGGGGGAAAAAAAGTAAATACATGTGAAAAAATTGAAGGTTTTTCACCGTTTACTTATCAAAAAAAAAAAATTGAAGGTTTTAGTTTTCTTGGTGATCACCTACCTATAATCAATTGCCTAGAAAACAAAGAAAGAGAAGAAACTAATCTAAATAAGACTGAAGTAAGAAATGTTAATCCCACTGTTTTATTAGTTGCAAATTGTTAAGAAAAGATGGCCAAGTAAAAGCAAGAGGAGCCCACCTATACAATCCTCGCTCATTGAAAAGAGGGCGTGTCATGAGGAAATCTTTTTTAAAAAAAGGCAAACTAACAAGGGGAAAAATGTTTCAGAAGAACCCTAGTAAGAAAGTAACTAATAAAAAAAAGAGCAAGCATGAGGACCACTGGGCTAGGTAATTTTGGTATTTTTAAAGATCTTTTGGAGAATATTGTCTAACAACTGTTTCATCATTATTCGAACTTTTGCATATGGCATCACTTTAGATATAAATTTGAGAAATTTGCATGTCCCATGACTTGGGCCCACTTTGTGAACCAAAGTGAAGTAGTCTGACATCCTTTGTCAGGCAACTTTGGTTATTGACGCATTGCTACTACTACTTTATGAGTGCAGTTATGGAATTTGGTTTGATTATACTAATTGATGATCTTTGCAGTAAAATCAGTTAGCGTCTATGGTTCTCCAAGACGCTGTGGTGGCCAGGGTGATATACTTTCTGGAAGGCAAGTGACTATCTATAATCTCAACAAATATAGAGAGAATTTTTGCTGATGCTGGATTGTTTCCAATATTGGAACAAGTGGTAGTTGAGTGGAGTGCTTTATATGGCTTCCCGTCCCCATGCCAAACGAAGTCTCATATTTTCACACCAATGAGTGTGCGAAGTTTGCTGCCATATTGAACTCTGATTGTTTTCCAACTCCAAGTGGTTCCAATAGCCCGATCATGGCCCCTGCGTTTGTGTTTTTTTGGCTTCTTAATGTCTTTCAACTTCCACACTTAAAACTATTAACATTATGCCTTTCGGAAACACCCTATTTGGGTCTTGTAAAGAAAATTGAAGTTGATTCATGAGATTACGAATGAGACATACTTTTGCATCTGTATGTAGTAGTCATACTTTGAGAGGTGACAAAAACCGAGTCAGCTTTTAATAACAGATATTTCCTTTATGTTGGTCCAGTGTTGCAGTATTTTTATCATGGGCCCGTCAACACCTTTCAACTGCAGAAGGGGGTACGAGTATCAGGTTTGCAGTTTAATATATATATTGCTACAATATAGTTGTGCTTACAGTTATTAATTCTCAGTTCTTGTTAATCTTTACCTCATTCAAATTTGGCTTTTCCTTATATATGTGAATTGTTTCAGCAAAATTAATCCAACAATATTGGGGTGCATTGCTGGGTCTGCTTTGATGAGGAAGGCGGCATCACTTGCTTTTCAGAATAAGAAAAGATCTACCCTCACTAGTGATATCATCGAGTGCTTGGGGACAAGGTATTGGCTCCTCTGAGAATGATTTTTAAGTGGAGAGCAAGACTCTAATCTAAGCTTATCTGTTCTTGCAGTTTGGAGGATATATGTCCTGCCTGTTGATGTTGTTGTTTCATAGTCCGGAGTTCACAGGGTGGCCCTTAGGAGAGATTCCTGGGCTGAACCTACTTTCTAGTCCGCCGGCTGCCCCCAACCCCCCCCCCCAACAACAACCCTTCTCTCTGGCTCCTACTGTGTAATACACCTTGTAAGGATAACATGTCCTGCTCTCCCCCCATATTTGTCCTTTTTTTTTTCCCTCTTGCAGTGTTGAAGAGGTATCGTACTGTATAGAAAATTGAGATACTTAAAGAGGGGTTACTTTTTCCATGGGTCGGTCCATTTTATTAATGCAATAGTCATTCTCATGATCTTTTCTTCATATTTAAACACACAAACATAATTTTGAGGAAACTGTCTTCACCATCTAAACAATCGGGCCTTATTTAACTCGCAAAAACAGTAACGAAAGATGCCATTCAAGCAAGACGAGATTCCTGTTCATTAGCACATTGTGTGTTTTTAGGCCATATTCCCCTAGCTTTTACTAGAAAGTGCTCTAAGGAACAGCTATTTGGTATCTTGTGCGGACTCAAACACACTAAAGTGCTGAAAAAACAAATTCATTTGTTAAAAAAGGAGTGCCTTTGAAGCAAACGTAGTTATTAGCTTGATGCCAAATAGCCTATAAACGTAGTTTGAAATGGGCAACCATCATCTGATCCATTAATATATAGGTTTGTGCTGTGCAGCTCCGACTGCAGATAAGGCCAAGAATTTCGCATGTTCCTAGCATCTGATTTGATTGTCGGTTGCAGGTTTTGAGAGTAGTCTTCTTGGTGCAATCTCTCAAGTCAACGGGGACATCTTCATTGAGTTACAATGTTTCACCTCTTCAAAGAAAAACCCTTTGAAGAGAATAAACATTGTAATTGAATTAAGATGGGAGCACCGTGTTGAAGAAAAGGATGTGTAAAGAGCATATAGATTATGTCATGCTCGAGAATAACTTTATATTTCACATACCGAATGAGAGAATCTATGGAATCCAATTATCCAAGTACACGATGAGGAAAGATGTGTCAAATAACCAAAAACAAGCACTTTTAAGTTTTAACCGTAATAGCTACATATCAAGAAAAGCATGCAATTAACTTGAACTGCGCGAAACATGAGCACTTCTGATTTTCAAATTAGACCCACAAAGTATCAGTCAGCTATTCCTCTCATTCAAGAATCTGAAGGCGGCTGCTCCTGTTGCATATGTGGCCACATCGTCTGAGTCATGTAAGGGCGCATCTGTTGGCCGTAAAGAGCTTGATCCATTACAGGCCTCCCCATGATCATCCCTGGAGCACCAACCGGTTGGGCATGCGGAGGTGGCACATAATAGCAGGGAAGACCATCGCCTCCAACAGGAGCATTGCCTCTAGGGATGGATGCAAGAACTTCATCTTTTAAATCCTCCCTTGGGACAATATCGACCAAAAAATCAAATATGTCAGTCCTTGTAATTGCTGCTGCAATGTCATTTTTCTGGAGTGTCCTCCTTTTGTTCTCCTCTGTATGATTCCAAGATCGCAGTGTCAACTCCAGAATGAACATTTCACAGGCCCTGGCAAATATGACAGGAGCTTCAGCTGATATCATCCTTACATCCTCATCAGCTTTCATAATCTTCTTAATTCTGGCCAATGGCAGGCTATGGTTTTTGAAATCAGAGGCCTGCTCAATCTCTTGGTACTGAGTTGCCCAAAAATTTTGGAGTTGTTGCTGCAGTTGCTGTTGCTGTTGGTGATGGATATGCTGATAAGCAAGTTGGTTTTGTGCAAGCTGAGCTGAAGAGGCAGAGAGACCTGCTGCTTGACTAGGAGACTGCATGGCTCCCACCGATCCCGGTTGGGAGGCCCCAATCATTTGGTTAGATTCGTATGGATTGAGGGCATATGACACTTGAGCTGCACTACCAACCACCCCAATTGCTGGGGGCTGTCCATGCCCTAATTGATCCATACTAGCTTAGGTTTGCCTGGAGGAAATTCTTTATGCTACCACTTCTGATGCTAAGTATAAATTAGGACCCAGAAAAGACAAGAATTAGAAAGATATAAGGCAGTTAATAATTTTCTGTCCAAAGTTGCCACACAAAAAATGTAAGCTTGAGAAAAACAGCATAAGCTGTTGACCCTCCAAATTGTTATAGAACAATACCTCTGGTACTCCAGCCCCATGCATTACCATTTTTTTTTTTTTTTTTTTTAATGACAAGGAACCTCGAAACCGTAAAATGCAACATGTCTTTTATCCGGTTAAACCCTGGACTCGTTTTATGTGCCCGCATCACATGGATCCAAGAAAATCATTGGCTTTTCACCGATGAGACATGACTTTAGAAATTGTTTGCACACAAGGATCTAAAACTTACACCTGAGGGGATGATACCTCCAAGACCAAGATCTTTACCACTTAAGTCAACCCCTAGGGGTTATCCCTTTGAATTACCTAATCTTAAAACAAATCAATGCAAAAGAAATCTTTAAAGCGTTTGGAATTAGGTATAATCTCTCTCTCTCTCTCCTTTTTGATGATGTGGAACGTCGCCAAGGCAGGCCCTTAAGACTCACACTAAGAAGTAAATCCCAATACACGAACCCAGCCACCAAAACTACTTTCTAATCCGAGATCTTAAACTAGTTGTGCCCTGGGAATTGCTGAAAAACTGGAGACCAGCACAAGCCATTTGGATCAAGTAAGTCATGCTCTTTCCGATCTTCATTCCTAATAACTTTATTCCAAATAGCCATAGATCTCACCCAGATAGCTGACAGCCACAAATAGATAAGTTCCCATACCGAAGCTCTATGAGATTAGGTTCAGTCTGAAGTGGGAAATAACACTAGCATGAAACTTTTACATCGACATCTGTGAACAATCTAAATGGATAACGGAAGTAGAAATTTGAGAGTATATATGACAAAATTAGCTGTCCTGAGGAAATTATTTTTCTTAAGAAGAAGAAGAAGAATCGAACCACCAACAAAAAAAAAAATTAACTAGAAAACCACAACAGGATATCGTATCAACTTGTTACGACAACAACAAGAACATCATCGTACTAAACCGTTAAAAAGGTGAATTCATGGTTTTTCCGAAACCCTAACTTACAATCCAACTACCATCTACAACACCAAGCCTGACCGAAACTGAGCAGACAAATTTAAACGAAGAGATTATACACAAATCATACTCGATCATCGAAAAGAAAACACGATGATCTATCACCCAACAAATAGGTAGCGCACAAAAACAAAACTAAATATCTGAGAATAAAAAAAAGGGTACACCTGAGTCGCTGCGTTTTATTGGTCCAGGTTTCCACCGGCTCCCGGGCTCCGGATCTTCTCAATGGCAGCTGAAACCCCCAAAAGAGAAGTGGAGTTGAGGTAGTGGAAGAAGATTGACTTTAGGTACTGCTGTCTCTCGGAGGTCCCGGGTCCCGGGTCCCGACTCCCTACTCTTCTCCGCACTATCTCTCTCTCCCCCCCCCCTCTCTCTCTCTCTCTCTCTCTCTCTCTCTTATCATTTCAAAAAGCGCGAGTTTGATTCCTCCAACTATAACTTACCGTTCCGTTTGACCTTTTCCAAATCTGGCTATTTTGCCCCCTCCATTTAAATTATTGACCACTCCACCCGTCCCGTTGAGATATATGTGGAATAGAAACAAAAATATTTCGAAAAATATTTTATTTTAGTAGGTGGAGATATATGATGAGAATGAAGTTTTGTTACGTATAAGTAAAGTTAAGTATTAATCGTGTATTAATATAATTGTAAGTATAATTATATATTAATATATGTATTAATTTAATATAATTAGTAAAAAAGTAGATTTAATTAAAAATAGTACTAATTTAAATTTTAAATATAAATGAGTATTGATACATAGATTAATATATAACTTTATTTGTATGTAATAAAACTCTATATAATAAGAAAAGGAGAGGGATAGAGAAATTAATATATATATATATATATATAAAATACATGCATTTATGAATATTTTCAATTTATATTTGGGTTGCTAGTGTAGCAAAAATATTTTTGAAAAAACTTCACTTATTTTCTTTAGATATTTAAAATACATAACTCATTGAAAATGTGTCGTTCTTGATCTCAAGCAAATAAGATGACAACAATGGTAAGTATTCTACTCTCGAAAATTTCTACTTAAAAGACGTATATCATTTCTTTCTAATTCTTTATATATTATTTCTCTCTCTCTCTCTCTTTTCATTTATTTAATTATTTATGAAATTGATAGCATTAGGATAAACTATTGGATAATATTCTCTTTAAAAAAATAGCTAGTATAAGATCATTTTTGTAAAATAATTTATAAAAGTATCATCATTTCACGAAATATATTTAATTTAAGAAAAATGTTAGCGAAACCTCTCAAACTTACCTCTCAATCTTACTGTTCATGTATTTTATTTATTTTTATTAAATAGTTAAATAATTGATTATTAGTAAAAAAATTTATTTTTTTCTTAATAATCAAAATTGTTAAAAAAATATTTACAACAAAAAATAATAATAAAAATATCTGTACTAGCGGTGCTCCCCAATGGTAAGTGTTGGGCGGCGCACCATCCTTAGTTTAAAAAGCATGATTGCACAAAAGTATCAATCATTACTCTAAAATAGTGTTGATCACCTTTCCTTTTATAAAGTCTTTTTGTGAACCTTAAGCTGTTGACGTGACTTGAAAACTAGTTAATGGATAAAATATGGTTGATAGATTAGCTGTGCCTAGAGGCTCAGTTGAATTTCCTTAAATATGTAATGTGTTTGGTTCTAAATGGGTCTTTAATTTGGATAAATACAAAATGGGCAAAAAACAAGATGCGAGTCAAGCAATGTTGAGGTTTTTTAGTCTACGTGAAGAAGACATACGCCCATGTTGAGGGTTTTTTCTGGTCAACTTGTCAAAAGATTTTGTAACTCTTTTATAAAACAAAAATGATACTAACCGTCTTAGAATAGATGATTTGTTGGTTTGGAGTGTTGACGAATGAGGTATGCTGATTTTTGTTTGATATTCGCTGCTGGGCCTTCCAAGCTTGTCTCATACATTGGACCACATTATGGGCCTAGGAAATCCCAATCCAAATATTACGTGCATGTTGGCTGGAATCTAGATATTGTTTATGGACTTTGTCGTTTCCGACAAAAAGATACAAAAATAAATGCTATCAGAATGACATCCATGAACCACAGACAGACAAACCATTACATTACATTATATGGACTAGAAAGCACAGCTGTACATTGATTGAGATTAGGAGCTACAGTACAAAGCTACAGGATAACTTTAAAAAAGGCCAAAACTACCAAGAAAAAAAAAAAAAAAAGAAAGAAGAAGAGCCATTCCCACCACATATCACTGACTCGTTCAGGTAGGTATTATTTTTACATGGCCCCTCATCCTCATGGATGATTTGCCCTGTAAAATCCATCTCCCAGCCCCCAAATGGATGTAGATTTTGTCTGTCCCTCGGAGAAAGGAACATCTTCTACTCTGTGGATGCAAGAACTGCTGGCCCTTCCACCTGAAATTTCAGCATACCGCCAAATTGACAAATCAATACAGCATGATTTGAAAAATATGTGGTGGCTACGTGAATTCCAATCAAAACTCCTTTTTCTGGTACACACTTTAAATCTTGGCTTACAAACAGTCTCCTTTTGGTACTTCCATATCAACAAACAACAAACCAGTGGCGGAGAATACATTCATTGGAGTAGAGTAGTAATTTTATACCTTGAATGTTGCACCCCATATCTCTTCATCAGTGGCAGGTACCGCAGTGATCTTGTTCTTAGGGTTCTCAAAGCTCCTCAGTTCTCCTACTGTGGTGGAGAAGAAACATCCTATACAATCCCAGCAAGAATTGTCAACCAAATGAAGTAAACTACAATAATAAAGAGGGATCAGGTTTGGGTCTAGTTCCTGTTTTTTATGTGGAACAAGTGTCTCTTGTGTTCTATTACTGGACACGTCTCACATCAGACGGATTATTAGAACTGGACCGAAGCTGGTGCCAGTAAAGAGTGAAGGTTTGTTGTTCATGTATATATGAATTTTAAATATACACAGACTGTCTACAGTATTCAGTTTTCACCCACCTTGAGGGAAAGAAGCAAGTGACTTGCCACAAGCACCTTTAAGCAATTCTGCATCGTCAGCAAAGGCCACGTATCCATCAGCAGTGATTCCCCAATACAGAGGAACCTTACCGTATTGGTCCTGTACGTACAATTACACCAACACAACAACTGCTGTTAGAAACAAATCACAGCAACTAGCCTTTTTTCTAAGGCAGTTTTGGGTAGGTGGGCTAAACTTACAGAGGCAACAAAGAGGGTGGAGGTAGACTTGTCAAAGACTACGAAAGCGAAACTCCCGCTAAGGTGGCCAACAACATGGCTTGCAGGATAGGGTGCACGGTCGCGGAGTGCCTTGTAAGCCTCAATGACCAAAATCACCTCGTTCGCAGACTTGGCAAGCCCATATTGCTGCCTCAAACTTCCCAAATTATCTAGGGCTCCCTCGAACAAGCAGAATATATCATCCTTAACGGCAAATGACCTGCAATTATCCATTCATATAGAAGCAGTACTAAGATTCCTATCAAGTTTGGCATGAACCTTAAATAAACCAATGAGGCAATTTGTTCAACTAGCCCTTGAGCTTCCAATTGCCGATTCGTCATCACAATGCATATACCAAAAAAAAAAAAAAAATTCCACCCAAGTTATGAACAAGAACAGAACCAAAAATTAAAAAACATTGGCCATGAATTCGTTTCCACGGATCAATGCAAACAGTGTGTATTCTAAAATCAACGCAAACAATGCGTTTCATTGACCAACATCTCTCTTTCACGACACCTCCAGGAAACGAAAGCTAACATTTCATATTTTCATGTCAAACTCATGAAAGGCATGTCAAGTTTAATATTGATCATCTACGAATCATTCTTTAGATTAAATGGGTTGCATGTACACGAGTCATCCCATCTCTCTCTCTTGAATTAAACGGATCAATCTCCACAACCTCGATTCATTATCTTTTTGATAAGTTTGTTGTCACATATAGGGTTTACGAGTTAAAATGAATCTGCCCTATTTAATTAATCAGATCCCTAAATAGCAACTACTACTCCGACAATCCTATCAAAAAATAATAACAAAAAGCTGCGAAACAATGGCAAGGGATCTCCATCCCCAGGTTGAGGTTTCATTTTGGGGCGGCATCTCAGAGTTTTGGCAATCCTTATCTGTTTCTCAACTACCTTATCCAGTAGATTCCAAAGGAGCAATGATGGCGAAGTGATATAGCCATTACGATGCCACCCAACTCCACCGTACCCCACAACTTAACCAATAAACTCTAGTATCTAGATGGACCCCACAATAATTCCCCAACAAAAAGATTGAGAAATGTGGGTTGTAACTTGCAAGTGTCTTTGTGCCCATTATCATATCTTTCCTGGTTTTTACCACATTTAATTATTAGCTACATGCATGTAATCATATTAATTAGGAACTAGATCTCACGGAAATAATTAACTATTTTAAATAATGTGTGAACTTTATATTATTTAAATAATATAACAAATTACATATTAATATGGTGTAAGAGATAATAAATAAATTTTTTTATTTAATATCATTGATACGTACATCTACTTTATGAACTGAATATTTTCCTAAAATCTAATATTTGCCATAAAATATTTATATCCTCTCCACATATCTGATGTGTGAACAAGTGGAATTTGTAAAGAAAAATGATAAACATACGTTATTTTTTACCATACTTTACACAACAATGCTTTAAAATGAGTGATATATTTGTAAATATTTTATAAAAATATCTTTATTTTATAACATGTATGAAATGTATTATAAAATGTGTATAAATAGCTTTATTTTTACACACGTGGCATACACTCAGCTAGCCCAAAAGTGAGTTTGGATTGAACCAATTGGACCACAATCACATCCATACGTACACCGTCAACACACGTTAACAATCATCCAACTGTTGGACACTAATCACCTAATTTGCCATGCTCACGGACTACCCAGATACCAAAAAAATGTTATTTATTTAACACCTGGCAACTTTGCGTGGAGCACTAGGTCGCATCCCTAGGCCATAGGGATAAGCACCCACTCATACCATTGTAAAATCATGACAACCGGACTAAACGACACGTGTCCAATACAACTAGTCTACTACTCCTTAGAATTTGTAGCAAGCGGTTTGGATTATTATTATTATTTTATTAAAAACTAATATTTTATTCAAAAATTTTTAATTTTCATCTTACCTTATTATCCCATCAAACACTTTCATCTTAATTTTTTTTTTTTTTTTAAGACAAGCTTGCAAATATTATAAATAAAAAATATTATAAAACTTTAAGGAGAATTTTTTCACTATCAATAAGCAAAATATAAAAAAAATCATATCTCATAAAATACTATCAAACAAAAAGTTTATAACTGCTTATTACGCTATTAAAAAAATCGATCAATTTTTAAAAACGGGATTTCAAGAAATTTGTAATATCATCCGAGATTGAAATTGAAATATTTGTCAATACACTTCCACTTTCATGTTAATCATTTATACATTTATTGAGTATTTAAAAAAAAAAAAAAAAAATCTATTCATTATTTATTTTATTATTATTTTATAATATAAAATTAAATAATAAATTTATAAATAAAATATAATAAATAATCACTCATAAAATGATAAAAAAAATTATAAAAATTGAGAAAATAACATTAGCTTTTTTAAATAAATTTAGAATTCGATTTGATAAATTATATCGTATCTCCAATTTTTAACAACTAAACAAACTGAAAATTTTGTAAAAACAAAATCGATATGAGAATTTGAATAATTATTTGTACTATATATGTATGTTCAAATTATAAAAAAAAATATTTTATCAAAAAATAACATAACATCTTATCTTATTTGTGGCTACCACTTTATCATTCCCTTTTAAATTTTTGTTCCCTTTCTTTTAATTTTTTTAACATTCTTATTCATTAAGAAAATTAAAAAATATATAATTTTATTACTAATCATTTTTTAATTATTAAGTTAAAAAAATTAAAATAAAAGATAAGTTTAAAGAACTCAACTAATATTTTCCTTTAATTTTTAATGAATGAGGCTACACCACCTTAGAGGAGATTACAAACAATATTTTCCGAAAAATTTAATTTAATTTTAAAATATCAATAAAATATAAAATATTTTTTAATTTTTAATTTTTTTATCTAATTATTATCTAAACATAAAAATTATATTAATATAATTTTTATAAATTTTAAAATAAAAATTATATTCAAACTAATTTTTATATTTTTATATTTAAATAAGTTTTTAATTTATTAATAGTTAAATTAATAAAAAATATATCTCAATTTTTAGAATTTGATAAAACATTTTAACTCATCTTGTTACTCCGGATTCTCCAAACGAACCTTTTAACTATTATCAACTAAGATAATGTTCCGAAGAGTCAGATCCTGATCCGTCCGTTATCAAAATGCGGTCGAGATTACTTGGTAACGCTGATATTTTTAGTACGGTCACATTTAGATATTTAATTGATTGAAGATAACTTAAAATTTTTATAAATAGTAATAAATTAAAATAATAGAATAAATTTTATAAAACTCACTTAAAATTAAATATATTAAAATGTTTAAACGAATTTATATGTATTTATAAAATCTTAAAAAAAGTTATTAGAGTTGCGTATAAAGAGGTAAAGGTTACTAGTTCTACCGGTTTTGGATTAAGATGCATTTAATAATTTAAAATTTTGATGTTTAGTGTTAAATTCAACTTAAAATTAAAATTAGGCTGAATTGAAATATATGATTTTGACTCGTAACAAAGGCAGCCCGGTTAACTCCGCCTGGTGGAGCATTTCCCTTCGATTGTTCTCAACTCAGACTACGGTACCATAATACCGTAATACGAAACGACGTCCCCACAGTGACTCAGGCCAATTCTTCCCTTTTAGTTTTCGTTTTCTTTTTTATTTTTGGAAGTTATTTAAAAGAAAAAATTACCTGGGCAGTAACGGTGACTCCTTGTGGTGAGTGTAGGCCAACTGGACGTGGTCTCCGACGTGTACGGAAACCGCGGAGGCATTGGTCTGTTCGAACCGGTTCAGAAGCGCCGCCGACGTTGTCTTCGGGGAAGGAGTCCTGCAGCCGGCGGCCACAAGTTCTTCCGGCGGAGAAACGATCGAGCTACTGAAAACCCCCAACATCTCCAACGAGAAAATTCTCTCTCTAACTCGCCAGAAAGTACTCCTCTTTTAATAAAGTTCAAGCTCCGACAATGAGATCATTATAGGAGATCAGGGAAGGCGGGTAGCCTTTTATAGGAAAAGAATCGAGGGCATTCCAGTAACTTTAAGATCCCCATGACTTTCAGTATCCGATGAGCTTAAGAAGGGCCACGTGATGTGTGTGGCCCACTTTTGGGCGATGATTCTTGAGGGACTGTCGACGAGGACTGGAGAGGAACTTTTTGACGTTACAGTGGGGCCTACCGGAGGGTAATTTTTTCTATTTTCTGGTCGCTTGTTTCTCAGATATGTCGAGCCACTTGCTCAAGCCGCAAGGTCCTGTGGCTATGAAGGAGTTTATTATCGGCTGTGGATGCATCCAAACTCTCTCGACATTGAAGACCGGTGGTATTTTGCCACGTCATGGTGAATGATTGTACCGACTTTTTAATATCTTTTCAAATGAGTTTTATATTTAAAAATTTTTTCAAATAGATTATAAAATATTTACACAATCCACGATTAAAAATATTATTATTCTTTAATTAATTACTTGCTTTACGAATAATGCATTTAATTTCATAGGTCACGTTCATTTTCATAAAACTTCTAATCTAATTAATATAATTTTTTAAATTTTAATATAAAATAAAATAAAAAATTTAATATTTTTAAATTATAAAATAAAAATAATATTAAAAAATATATTCTAATAATATTTTATTCAACTTTTCACTTTTATCACAACTCATATCATCTCATCTTAAAAATAAATAAGTCAATAATTTTTAGGTGAGGTTTAGAAAGTGAGATGAGATAAGATAATTTTAGATTAAAGATAAAAGTTGAATAAAATATTAATATTATTATTGTTTTGATATTTTAAAAAATTAAATTATTTATGATATTTTTTATGAAATTTTTAAAATGTTTTAATAATAAAACGATATAAGTGACATAAATTAACTTAGAAAAATAAAAGTTGAGATGAATTAAAATAATGTTTATATTCGATCTTAGTCTTTATTTATAGGTGAAAGAAAGAAATTTCCTAGCGCATTTCGTACACGTCACGCGACTACGCATGATTGCTCTGATAGGAAAATTATGTGGAAAATTTTATTTTTAATTATCAAGCTGCATTGCATTTCGAACAAATTTAATTTATATGTAAACCTTACACTGTGTATTTATAGTTAATAAATATAAAATTTATTATTTTATAATTTTATCTTAATATTTAAATATATATTATATTTAAATAGAATAATAAAAATAATAAATCATATGTTAACTAGAAATATTTGATATAAGATTTTTTTTTTTGAAATATTTTTTTCTGTATAATTATAAATAAATAAAAATAAAAACCATCAAATTTGGAAAAAATTAGCTGTAGTTGAGTGAGAATGGATAAGGTACAATTAGTATGATAATTGACCAAAATGATGGTGTCTTGGTTAGTCATAATTGGAGCAACCCACTTGCACATATGCCACTTGGTGCGCGTATATATCCTATACACTTCATTCTCGTTTTAATTTCATTTTATTAAATGAAAAATAACATATTCATTATCATTATCATTAGATGATAATGAATTATATAATAAATTATCATTCAATAATAATAAATACATCACATCTTAATTAATAGGATGAATGTAAAATGATATTATGATACATGTATTCACATGTTATTAGGATTTGACTGTCTAAAAAGAATAGTATGATATTTTAAAGAAAATAATTAACCTAACTAACCTATAGTTTTCTTACAATTATTCTTTTTAACTATATATTAAATGAATGAAAGTTGATTAAAAAAGGAAAGCATTGATGAACAATAACTGTACGACGTTGGTTACTATTATTTTGCAACATTAACTGTATCTACATTTTAGCAATATACTCTAAACTTATCACATAATAGTATTCCATGAACCTTTCATTTGAATAATAGAATAAAATCACAAAAAATAATAAAAAAAGATATTGATACTCAAAAATATGATGCATCATGCATGTATATTTCAAAGCTCTAGAATTATTTAAGACAGTTTGGTAAAGATGATGTATAAGGAAAGGGATGGAATCATGAGAGAGAGAGAGAGAGAGGATGGACTGCAATATTACTTTAGGGCATTCGTGGTGGTCTAGCTATTGTCAAATTTAAAATTTAATTAAAGTTAAAATTAATAGAAATATTAATCTATATTAAATTATCTATTTTAAAATTAAAATAATAATATAATATTATATAGTTTAATAATAATTTTTTTTATATTTTACAAATAAGTTTCATGTATTAATTAATAATTTAATTTTTATTTAAAATTATTATTTCTCCTTTTATTTCAACTTAATTATCCAAAACAAGAAAAAATAAGAAGAAGGGATTGAAATGGAAGAAAAAATCAAAAAAAGAAAGAAAAAGGGGAAGAATCCCAATCAAGGTAGTAGGAAATTACGTGTGAATGATTCATTGTGGATAGGCTCCAAAGATGAGGAGGAGGCGCCAGTCCCATGGTTTTGCCACAGTGGCACACTGTTTTGGAACAATCCGGATTTCATAACAGATTGAAAGATCGAGACCGTTCATCGTGATAACCTGCTTGATCTGCAATTTTCATTTTTCTTTAAAGGTATATTAAAAGAAACTTGATATTCTGAATGGAATATAGAAAGATAATATATAATAATTTGGTTGTTATAAAGGAAGAAACTCTTTTTTTTTTAAGTGTTAAATATATCTATAATTTTATAATTTACTATTAAGTGTCAATTCTATTTTATTAATATATATTTTAATTTTAATTTCAAATTTTAAAATATTTAGAATTTTTAGTAAAGAAGATATCAGCATGCATAGTTATATAAGTAAAATTATAAATATAAATAATATTTTACTTATTTTAATAGTTTTTAATTATAATATTATGTGATTAAAGGGCGATTTGTGCAGCAAATTTTGTACAGAAATCATTTATAAAATCATTAGAATAAGATTTGGGAATCAAACATGGATGAATGTATCAGAACATTGAACATGATGCGACTGTTGAGTGTACCGTTGAGAGGGCCAGATTCCCGGAAGAATGATGGGATTTGAAACCAATCTAGATGTCAATCACGTCAAACTTTGTCTTGCCACTGAATAAACTATTAAAATTTCTAAGGAAAATACAATTCCTACAGAAATTTCGGTAAGAATTCTTACCGAATAGCATTTTTTGTTTTTTTTTACTTTATGGTTAAAAAAATGTTTTAAAATAAATTTGTGATTTTTTTATTTTTTAAAAATATTTAAATAGTTTTAAAAATTGTTTAAAAATAGAAAAAAAAAATGTTGCTGTTCAATGCGGTGAGAATTCTCTATGTGCGTAGCACTTCCCAATTTCAAAAAAACCATAGACATACAGTAATTTTGGAGAAATTAATGAAATTAATTCATTTTATAAAATTGATTATATAAATGGGGGTTATTTATTATTTATAAACCTGTCTAAGATCTTATCCACATTCAATGTAAAATTTATTTTTCAGCATCTTCTCTCACATTTAAGTCAGTATTTTCCTGATCCTTGTCATGGGATAATTAATGTGGGTGTCTCCAAACGTCTTTTAGCAGGCTTTGATATCATGAAAAAATTCACAAGCTTGACGTATCTCATAAAATCAATTTTACAAAAGATGATTATCTATTACTTATAAACATGCATAACATCTTGTCCACAGGCAATATGAAAGCTATTCATCAACAAACGGATCTCACACAATAATGTGGCATATTACCAGTGTGGCATGTCTTTTTTTTTCCTCTCTTTCTCTCCCCTCTCTCCCTTTCCATCTCCCTTTCGCAACTACTCTTCACCCCTCAAACTGACTGAGAGAAAAAAGAGAAAACATTCCGATGTCAATGGCGGAGACGACGAAGATGAATAGGCTATAGTGAAGGGAAACGTTGGTGAGGGTCAAGGAAGGTGAGGGGTACTGCAATGATGTCGACGAGGGGCGAGGATGATTTGGCGGCAATGTTGGTGAGCCTACGAAGGCAACGTTAGTGAGGTTACAAAAGTGACGTTAGTAAGGGGTTGGGAAAGGAAAAAAAAAAAAAAAGAGAGATAATGTGCCACATAAATTTATTTGTATTTTATTTGTGTGTCTTTTAACAGCCTTCTCAAAATTTACATTGGAAAGGTCTAGAAATGAAACCAAAAAAAAAAAGAAAAAAGAAAAATAGGTGCGACATATAACAAAAGGAGTGGACCGGCGGTTGGATGAGGTATGGGACCAGATGGGAATGGGCGAAGATGCCTTAATGCAAAGAAGGAAAAGGAAAGTTTGGTGTTTGGATTTGACGAGGAAGAAGCCATTTCACCATTGATTTAAATAATAATAATAATAATAAAAGGCCTAAGGAGTATCAATCACACCCACATCCACAAACACCAAGAATTTGAGACCGACGGCTAGCAAAAATCTTTACCAATTTGTTCAAGGCAAAGTGACAGCCACTTCTGCTGCCTTCTTCCTTTGACCTTGGTTGGGGGGCCACCTTCCAAATCAAAACGAACACAGGAAATATGCTAATAGCAGGGTGATTTTACACACAAAGAAATAATATATACAAATTTTAAATGCATAAATTTCGTATAAATCTTTTATAAAAAAGTAGATCTCATTACAAAAAGTATAAAAAACTCACTTTTTCATGATAAGATTCACATTTTCACAAAATTCTTATACAAGACTTATAGATTTGAGAGACTTGTACCGCATTACTCTTCACACACACCCACCCACTTTGCGACGCCATTCTTATTTTGTGAATTTAATGGGGCCCCTATAAGCATCAATATCCATATGGATTTATTTGATTCTATTGGATCAGTCCCTATCATGGCTGGCATTTGATACGTCCATTATCCCTACTTATTTTTCTTTTTCTTTGGGATGGGGGGTTATATTTGAGATAACTAATTCTTTAATATTTCTGAGGGAAAATAAATTATTTAAACCTGTCATTGTTTCATCACCGTTCTAACTTTTATTAATCAGATAATAGATAGAGAAGATGATAACAAGATAAAAGAAATCAAGTAGAGAGGACTCAACGTGTACGGAGGAAAATGGATGGAGTGTCCTTGTCTTGGGTACGTTTGGTGTAACTTCCTTTGAAACCCAAGTTTATGATAGAAAATCTGTCAACTTTGTTTAAAAGACTATAAGATCCCGTTAGAATTTGAACTGAAATCAATTCAATTCAATCTAATTTTAATATTAAATTTTATCTAATATCGAAACATTCAATTTTCAAATTACTAAATTCATATCATCTCAAAATTTTTTTACACATAAGACTCACAATTTTTTCAATTCAACACCTCTTTATACGTGAGACTCACATCCTTTTTCAACTTTCCATAAATATATCTAAACTCATCTTAACATCTAAATATATCTAAACTCATTTTAAGTAGACTTTACAAAACTCACTCAACCATCTTAATTCACTATTATTTATAAATAACTCAATTTAGCACAACATTCCAACGGAGCCTAAAAATGAAAAATTATACATTCCATACTCTTATCCTATTATAATAAGGTGACTTTATCAATCAATTTTTGAGTTTTTCTTTTTCATAATAAATGATTGTTTGAATGTAATAAAAATACTATATTTAAATAACGAAAAGAAAGTGTAATATGTAACATTACTCAAAGGATAACACGTAAAAAAGTGAAAGACAAATAAATAGGATATGTTTGTCATGGAAGTTTGATTGTACAAGGAAGGCCGCTTAATTGGCTTATCTGACATGGAAATCATGGATTTCATTCTCTATTTAACTCACTTGGATGCTTGATTACTAATGCCACGTCAACCTTGTAAGATAAATATGCTTTTTTTTTTTTTTTTTTAGTAAGATAAACATGCATTGATGTTTGTAGATATGAACGCAGCGAGGATGCTTCATGGGATATAAGTTGGCTTGTTAAATTAGTAACACGAGGACGAGGCCCCCATCTCTTTTCTTAGACCATGTGATAGAAACATCATTCAGCAGCATGTTTGGATAAACTACCTGATGGACCATGGTCATGCCACTCTTCGGCATCTGATAGAATCTCCTCTTCAAACACGAGAAGTTCCTTTCTTGGAAAATGAATCTCTCAACATTATAGACCCATTAACTATTAGGCCTAAGGAAACTAAGTCTCTCAGAGGAAAAAAAAATCACAACCCTTCGTCCTTCATCTTCAGTTAAGCCAACCACGACGCACAAGCATCCTTGATGATATTAAAGTTATATCAAAACTCTTGAGAATGACATCCTTATCTATATTCCTTTGGCATTCGGTATCCCGTCATAGCTATTTTGTCGGCAAACATCTTGCCAGTTTTGGGCATGACATGCCAGTGCAAAGTCAAGTTAAACTCTTTACCCCTGAGATTGCTTCCCTGAAAGTAAACGAACAAAGAAGACAACATCACTTGTCATACCCTTTAACACCCAATGCCAGAATTTTTCTATTAACAACAGGTGCAAAAATGTACTATATGTAGAAGAGGGTTGGGGGTATATGGGGGACATTTGGACTACAAGTTCATTGGCAAAAATGGACCATATGTACAATCAATGCTGCCACCAAACCAAATGCACAGTTACAATGAATTCAGAAATGAGTATGACATGTATAAAAGGAGTCAAATCATGCTCGTACGTAGGCTAGTTAGTCTATACATTATTTATTTTTATTTTTTTTGGCTAGGCAACTTCAATTTTTAGGGGCAACAGCCCTGGTAGTTGGGGGATCGGACCCCAAACCATGAACCCTATGGTCCCTAAGGACTAGGGGTAGGGTGCCATTTAGCCCAAAGGCCATTGGCCAGTTAGTCTATACGTGTAAGTACTGCTATATACCAGGAATTGATGCAGATCTATTTCAGAGAGAAGGCCCACCTGATCAACAAAGCGGTACTTGTTTGTGGTATGAATCAAAAATTTTGCATGTTCTTTAGATGGTATAATGCCATCCCAAAGGGAAACCTGTTCCACAACAATCAAATCTAGTTAATCTGTCAAATTTGTGTCCCAGGGGCTAGATTCAGTCAATTGTCAACGAAGAATGGACAATAAATCATTTCAAAGCATCATACATGTGTGTATACGCATGTATATATATATATATATATTTTATAAGTAAGCATGTATATATATATTATATCCAGTCCGATATGTTGCATTTGTACAGGGACAGGAACCATTTTGCCCGTTAAGACTTGTTACTACAGTCATTGCTTACAGGTACAACTGATAGAGTTAAGATTTTTTAAGTGGAAAATCGTCTAGATTTGGAAATGAAAATGCACCCCATGGCAGGGTGCAATACCACTTGAATGGTTTCAGTGGAGAGTTATTATATATTATAGTGTGCAAAGAAGGCTATGAAGAGTGAGCACTGGAAGCAAGAAAATATTGACTGAGACCCACTGGTGAAAATCTAAGGGGGATGGGCAGAGAGGATGGATGAATTAGACCGCAAACTGTCAGAACCTTCCCTAGTCAACAACAAAGTTTCACACTCTTTGGTAGGAAGAGTTTGGGTTTCTGCAGCCCAAGTGAAACTTCCCTCTGGACCTGCATTTATTGATTAACATTTAGCCACATATCACTTGATCAGGAGGACATGCAAGACTTGTAGACCTGCGATCATGGCAGATCACTTGATCAGAAGGAAATGTAAGACTTGCAGAGGATGTGATGCCAGCAAATAGATGCAAAATTGGTAGGGAAGTTTTCCTCTCATGGGAGCTATCCAAATCCCATTTTCAATTGACAATCTCTTAACCGGCAACTTGGAAGGTGCTCATGTTAACATCAGCTGATTTTGCAAAAACAGGGCAAAAGTAATTGCCAGAAAAAGTACTACCCTACAGAATACTGCTATAAGTCTGCATTCAAAACCCAAATTAGTAAGTGCTAGCAGAACCGAACAAGTACAAAAACTCAATCCAAATAAGACAGCATGGATAAATATAAAATTAATTCATAAATCTGTTCTAGTGTTCTCCTAGTGAAACTATCAGGAGATATACATTAGGGCTGTACCCGCCCTATACAAGCGGGTCTGCCCTCCCTGCACCCCAGCCCCACTTGGGCAGGGAGGCCATTTAGCCCCCCTTCATCCATCCCCGTCTTTTGCACACTCCATTCGTACCCGTCGACCTACTGGATGGATTTTTCATCATCCCGTCCACATAGTCATCCAAAATCAACATCAAAACCAAAAAACCTCAGAAGTCTCCTAATTTTAAACAACGAAAAAAAAAATCAACATTGAAGGGAAAAAAAAAACAAAAAAAAAAAAAGAAGAGAGAAGAAAGAAAGAAAGAAAAAAGAAGAGTTGGATGACTGAAAGAAGAAAAAAGAGAAAAAAGAAGCTGACCAGTTGAAAGAAAAGGAAGAAGAGAAAAAGAAGGAGAAAATAAAAAGTGGGGCGCCAGATTAGGGTTTATACTTTAGAAGATATGTTTATATATGTAGGGACTTAAGGTAATAATATGGGCAGGTGAGCGGGCAGATTTTTAACCAACCCGTCACCTGCCAGTTTTAAGAAATATAATGAATGTATCTGCCCACCTGGATTAACAGGTGGATTTTTCACCTGTTACCCTTACGGGCAGGCAGATTGGGCTGGGCAGGTCGGGGAATGGGCCCCCGTTTCCGAGCCCCAATATACATGCTAAGCATCCCATTTACAAAAACCAAAATAAGTTCGGAATATAAAAATGGTACCATTGTAGCTGCATGCATTAGGGGTGTACAAGAAACCGAAAAACTGGTTGTGACCGACACAGACTAGTTGCCGGAGTCACGAACTGGCCGGAACCGCCAGGGAACAGGTCGGCGGGCGGCATAAAATTAACAAAACCGACCTTCATAACTTAAGTGGAACGGCGTCATTTGATGCTATCAGTTGTGATTAAAACACATCTAAACGACGTTTGTATTAAAGCAAACGGCGTCGTTTTATCTATGGGAAAAGGAAACAAAATAAGTAGAACGATGCCGTTGGATTTAGAACCAAACGGCGTTGTTTTGATCTTCTTCTTCCTTCTTCTTCTTCTTCCCCGATTCACGCCGTTTCTGAGTTTCAAATCCTCTCTCTCTCTCTCTACTCTCTCAGAGAACCAACGCCGCTAGGGGAACCGAGAACCGACCGTGAACCCCCAGAGAACCGCCAGAGTAGATACGGACGGTTTTCCTCCTCCCCATCGACCGGTTACGGTCGGTTCCTCCGGCAAATCTCACCTCGACGGTCGGCGTCGGTTTTACCCAAAAACCGCGCCGATGAGGTCGGTTTTCACCCCTAGCATGCATCCAGAGGTGGAGACAGGATTTTTAGAAAGTGGATATGATGAAAAAGATATGATTAAAAAATGCAATAGCAACAGAATAATACTATCTGAAGTATCATTTTGACCTAATATATACAATAATTTATTTTTTAAGTAATACTGACTCAGTTAAATTACGCTCTATGTTTGCATTCATTACAATGCACTAGTGCATACCTGATTCAGAGAATTTTTTGGGGTTTCATACTCAGCTGCTAGGAAGACAAATACCTGAAGTTTATAAGTAAACGTAAGATGTGACTGGCATAGATCCAAATTCACCAGGTATTGATCAGAAATATGAAGAAAAGGCTTGCAGCAAAATAGAAACATTGAGAAGAAGTGGTGTGATATGACCAGCATGTTCAATTAGAGTTTATAGGACACTAAATCGTTACTTAAGCATTAGCCAAAAAACAAAAAAAAAAAAAATTCTATACTTAATGCACTGAAAATCAAGTGCATATCAAGGAATCTAGAATCAATATAATGCATTACTTATTCCACAAACAAGAAGTATATGTTTAACTTGATTAACAGTTAGCAAGAAAAAAAGAACACATAGAATATCTTCTCAGTTAGAGTCTAAATTTTATTTCTTTATTAATTTTAGTCTAAAATTTATTTATAATGAAAACTCAAACTTAAACAGTTATAATGGTTTTGCTTGGAAAAATTTCAGCATAGGCATAAACATTGTATTTAAATATTATATCGCATTTGCCACATAGAAAGTCTGATAGAATAATGTAGAATTTGAAAATGCGATGATTTAGACCTATATTGCAATAAAGCCAGTACAGAGTTCTACCGGCGTTGTCCAACAAAAACGGATGGCAGTGAGTAAATCCATGAGAAACGGGAGGAATATTGGGCAGAGAAGAAAACTGAATTGATGCAAATCAACATGCACAAGAGTCTCAAGCCTGCAGCAGGAGAATCTACTGTTTAGGTCTTGTTAAAGAAATCTCCAATAGTAAAAGCTTTCTGGAGAGTGGACTATATTAGGAAGAACATTCAAAATATACTTTTTTGTCTACAGGCAGTGAAATAATGTTGTAAAATGGGCCATTTAACATGGAATCACTGTCGTTCTCGCATTGAGTTACCCATGCCTACGGGTGAAGAGCATGATGCAAAAATATAATAATAAAAAAAAGGGTAATTTCCAACAGTACCTCAAATACTAACAATGGAGCTTATATAAGCTGCATGGAAATGACTACACTCAAAATTTCAATTCAAACTAGAAGTAGAACAAAAATAACCAGCAAGCATAGATAATGGTTCATAGAAAAACCTGTTTCGTGTTCCAAGTGAACATCGATTGCAAGTCAGCTGCAATTTTAAATGTCAAGCTCACCTAATAACAGATGAAAGATCAGAGTTGGTCATCAAGATACAAATACACACATCCACCATGGTTCTCACAGGATACACACTTAGGTAAAATTCCAATGAAATAACAGAAGTAATAGATACAGCATTACTAGAAGCGATACGTACTCATCCAGAATGGTTACTGACTATGTGCAGCTTCGAAACAGTGAAATTAGATTTTTTAATGAGTAAAGAAAAGTGAAATTACTGCAAATAAATCGTAACATCATTTCACTATTCAACTAGTCTATCCAGAAATAGCGATAAAAATTAAGTTATGCATGGCACACAATAAAATTCTGTAGAAATGTTAAAGTAATACCTCTTCGTTTCCCTCAGATTGCTTCTGAAACCAGTTAAAGTTTAGCACCTAAAATTTACAGAAAAAATGTAAAGGATCAGACATAATTTCAGAAAACGCTCCCCCCCCCCCCCCCCCCCCCCCCCCCCCCCCCAAAAAAAAAAAAACGAAGGATGCGAGAGAGAGAGAGAGAGAGAGGAGTTGACCTGGACATTAGCGGAGGGAGAGGGGACACTGAGGTTATCAGAGAGAGAGGCGATGACGCACATTAGGGCCAGTACGGTTACACCCAACGTGAGCAGAGCGTTCACTCTGAACCCTAATGAGTGCATTTTTTTTATAATCTATGAACCTTATTTAACAAAACAAAACCTCTCTCTCCGCCTGCGCCTATGATTAGGTCGGAGAATTGAATCTTCTCCGCCGACTCAAGAGTTTTGGCAATAGGACGTTTTGGCCACATGCACCATTCCAGAGTTGGGAGTCCAGGTACTGTAGCATGTGCCTGTGGGTTGCGATTTCAACAACACTACGTCGTTTTTCCCATTTCTTTCTTCTTCTTTTTTAAGTTTTGTTTTGTTTCGTCTCTACTCTTTAGTCTTTTATTTAATATCTATTAATTATCTAATTTCTTAAGTAATATTTTTGTATCCTATTGAGAACACGAAAGGTTTCTAATGTATTGTGAGTACTAATTTAATAGAGAGGACAAGAAATGACTTTTCATCCGTACAGTTTGGTTCAAAGTTTTAATATCATTTTGGTGGCAGATGCGGTTAAGTAACGAAATATTTCGTAACTAATATTATTTTAGAATAGTCTATATATAATAAATTAATTATATATATATAAATTATATTTTAAAATAATATTAATATGAATTTTGAAGAGTTAAAATACATATTTATAAAATTCAATAATACTTCTAAATTCTTAATCTAACTATTTAATTTATTTAAAATTAAAAAGTACTTTTAATATAACACCCAAACAATTTTATTTTTTCGAGTTTTAAAGCTATTTAAGTAAAGCTATTTAAGTAAAACTCCTGCAATGAATCCAAAACACAAAAAGAGAAAGTAAAACTCCTACCGGCCTAAATATTTTTATGGAGGCAAAGCAAAAAAATCATAAAAAAAAAAAAAAAAAAAAAAGAAAAAGAAAAAGGAAAAAGGTCCATATAAATATCTGTCTTAAGATTTGGACGATCTCTATGGTGTTTACTTGAGAGTTTTCATCTTATTTCTAATACAAGTTTTAACAGTGGTGTGGCCCTTTGTGGGCTTTGTTCTGTCTATGATGGAAGACGAATTAATATGTAATATTGATAAGATTCAGTTATTGGCAGTGGTGACTGAGACGATTATGGTTTCAGATTCTATCTTGAATTTAAAATCTAATAAGATTGACTGTTGTTTAATATTTTAAATGTTGACGAGGAAGTTTGTGAATAAGGAGGTTTTTAAGAATACAATGAGGGTGGTGTGGAATCCTAAGGGTGTAAAATTCTTTGATCTCAATAATAGATTATTCTTGACACAATTTATAGATGTGGTAGATAAATCTCGTGTTACTCGGAACGGACCATGGTTCTTTGATAAAAGTCTCATACTGATGCGGGAATATGATGGGAACAATCAACTCTCTATGCTTTGTTTAAATTATGCATCCTTTTGGTTTAGGCTATTTGATCTACCATTAAATTGCATGAACCCAATGGTGCTTCATGTGATTGGTAATTCTTTTGGGGAAGTGGAAGATATAGATGTACCAAAGGCAATGCCAGCATGGGGAGAATTTTGTCGAGTTTGGGTTAAACTGGATGTCCGATTGCCTCTTCCATGGGTTAAACGTTTGAATTTACGAGATTTTGAACCTTGTTGGATCCATTTGAAGTATGAGAAGCTTCAATGTTTGCTATTGTTGTGGTATTTTGGATCACTCAGACCTTGAATATGATCTATGGGAATCTAATATGAGTCACTTTTAGATTGAAGGTTATCCTTTTGGGCCATGGTTAAGAGCGGATGGGAATTTATTGTGGAGTCATGGACGTCTATCTCGTCGATCAGATGCAAAAAATGATCTAAAGGGTTTAGTGAAAGGAAATTATTCTTTGATGAGTCGTTCTTTACCGTTTGTGGCTAAACCAATGGATTCTTTGGGGGAGGATGGTATCAATGGAGAAACGGAGGAGCAATCTCGGAAAAGAATTGTTACTGACGATGGTTACATTGGAGATTGACTTTGGGGAAGTAATTGGTGAGGATAACCCTTACTGAATATGGTTATGGAGTGATGCCAGTTATTTCTTCAAATGCTAAAATGAAGGAGATGAAGAGCGTGCCATCTGATTGGAGGTGTGGGTCTGGAATGGGCTGTTTTAATGGGTCCAAAATGGATTGCTTGAATATAGTTGATAGCAAGGATGGGACGGATCGTGTGAGTAATCACTTTCATATGCTAGGGCAAGTTTCACGTCTAAGTATAAATCAGTCAGTTCTACAGAGAAGAAATTGCAGTGCAGGTTAACGACTATTGAAGGGAAACTATCATCAGAGATGAAGGGTGGTCCAATGGGCTTGAAATTACAAAATGTATTGCTAAACTATCGTCTAGGTGTTTAAATGTCGATGGAATTCAAGATGCAAAGGACATCGGGGTTAGGGATGAGAGGATTTTTGCTATGGCGGAGGTGCCGAATGACAAGGAAAATTTTATTTTTCCATCGCCTAATTGCTCTATTCAGAAAATGGATGTTCAGCAAGGTGCAAGGAGAGGTCGGACGGCTGGAATTAAGTTTTTGAGAAGGGTGGAAGGTGTCATGAATTTCTCAAGCCAAGGCTTCTGGTTTTAAACCAACCACAAGTAAGTCCCCTTCTTATTCTATACCATTAAAAATGTTAAATGAGTTGGAGGGCTATGCTGAAAATGAAGTTTTAAATGAGTTTAAGAGGCTTCGATCTTTCGATGATAGTTGTTTGGTGGATGTTAAGATTTTATCGACGGAGGCTGATATTCAGCCCTGCTAGTCACCATGAAAATGCTAAGTTGGAATACTCGTGGGCTCCCAACCCACGGGTTGTTTGTGTTCTTCACAATGTTGTGCGAAGAGAAGATCCCAAAATATTTTTTGTGATGAAGACAAAATGTGAGTAGAAAAATGGAAAATCTGAAGTTTGTATTGGGATTTAATGGTTACTTAGCTGTGAATTGTGAAGGAAGAAGTGGGGGTATTGCAATTTTTTGGCAAAAGGGTGTTATCTTGAATCTCGTGTCATTTTCTAAAAACCATTTTGATGCTTGGGTTACTGATTTGGCTATGAATTGTCGTTGGCATTTAACTATTGTTTATGGTCATCTGAATTCTGTTGGTTGAAAGGGTATTTGGCAGTTGATTAAATCTATTTCGGGTCCTCTAATTTCTCCATGGTTTTGCTTTGGGGATTTTAATGAGGTGGTGTCTAATTTTGGAAAAATGGGTTGTAGAATATGTAATGAAGGGCAAATGAGGGACTCCAGGGATGTTATTGATCATTGTCAGTTTCAAAGTTTACATATAGTTGGGGTTGAGGATTTTTTTCACATGGTCTAATATGCGATAAGGTGATGCTTTCATTCAATAGAGGCTTGATAGATTTTTGGCCAATCTTGAGTGGATGTTTTTATATCCTTCTACAAAAGTAAATAACTTTGCTCTTAGTTATTCGAATCATAATTGTTTACTTCTTGATACTTGTGGAGTGGAATTGAGAATATGTAGAAGGAGGAAGTTGTTTCATTTTGAGGCTATGTAGATAGGAGCTGAGGGGTGTGAGGATGTTATTTGTAAATCTTGGAATGCTCGGCCCCATGACAATGTTCTGGATAACTTGCAGCAGTCTCTCCTGCAGTGTAAAAAAGAGTTGCAGATTTGGAAATATCAGTAGTTGGTCACCTTCATTTTTAGTTAAGAGCAGAACAGGCTGAGTTGGAAAGATTGCAGCATAGACCAGGTTCTATTATGGACATTAGAAATATTCGTCAAGATATAATTGTGTTATTGGAGAGGAAGGAATTGATGTGGAAACAAAAGATCAAGGGCTTTATGGTTACATTTAGGAGATAAAAATTCAAAGTTCTTTCATCATAAGGCTTCTTAAAGGCGACAAAGAAATTCCATTATGATTTTATTTAATACTTCTAACACTATGGATATGGATGCTATTCTGGATACTATTCAACCAAAGGTGACCTCTCAAATGAATAAGATTCTTTTACAACCTTTTGTTGAGGAAGAGGTGAAGGATGCTTTATTCCAAATGCAATATATGAAGGCACTGGTACTTGATGGTATATCTCCTATCTTCTACCAAAAATATTGGCATATTGTTGGTGAGTTGGTGGTAAAAATGGTGTTGGCTAGTCTGAATCTTGGGTATAATCTAGCATAAGTTAATAAGATTTATATTATACTTATCCCAAAGAACCAAAACTCTAAAAAAGTTCAAGATTTTAGACCTGTTAGTTTGTGTAACGTGTTGTATAAGATAATGGCTAAAATGATTGCAAATAGATTGAAGATTATCTTGGATACTGTTATATCTCCTATGCTAAATGCTTTTGTTCTAGGAAGACTTATCACTGATAATGTATTAGTAGCTTATGAAGCAGTCCATTTTATTAGAAGAAGAAGAAGAAGGGCCCAAAATGGTGTTATGTCCATTAAATTAGATATGAATAAAGCCTATGATAAGGTGGAATGGAAATTTGTGGAAAGAGTGATGATTTGATTGGGGTTTGATAATAAGTGGGCGGCATTGATTCTTTCCTGCTTATCTTCAATTTCTTATCATATTCTTATTAATGGTGTGCCTTTGTCTTCTATTTTGCCTTCTTTGGGTTTAAGACAAGGTGATTCGTTATCGCCATATCTGTTTGTGTTGTGTGTGGAAAGTCTTTCCTCTCTTATTCAAGACGCTGAGAAGAGAAGAGTGTCGAGTGATCTTAAAATCTGTAATGGTTCTCCGATGTTAACTCATTTTTTTTTTTTTTGCAAATGACTGTTTGCTGTTTTGTAGAGCAAGTATAGCTAAAAATTCTATTTTGAAAGATTTACTTAATTTATATGCCAATGCCTTGGGTTAGCAGGTTAATCAGGAAAAAATAGAGTCATTATTAAGTAAAAATATGAGGGTGTAGGATGAAACAGCTATTAAGGCACTTTAAAATGTTTCGGCTATTCAACACCATGCTTAAGTATTTGGGATTACCATCATTTGTTGGTAGATTTCGGTGTGCTATGTTTCAGGATATTGAAGCCAAAGTTTGGAATAAGTTATAAGGGTGGGAAGAGAAGCTTCTATCACAAGCTGGCTGGGGAATTTTAATAAAGGTTGTGGCACGAGCTTTACCAAAGGCTTTTGTAAAGAGTTGGTGGAAAGTATGTTTGCTAAATTATGGTGGGGGCACTGTGGTGAGGAGAATCGTATTCACTGAGCTAGTTGGAAACATAAGTGTGAGTCAAAGATGGTTGGTGGAATAGGATTTCGAAATTTGGAATTGTTTAATTTGTCATTACTTACAAAACAAGGATGACAATTGATGCAAAATTCTGATTCTCTTTTCTATGATGTTTTTAAAGTCAAGTATTTTCTAAAAACAACTTTTTTAAAGTCTCAACTTGGCAAGAATCATTCTTATGCTTGGAGGAGTATTTTTGCAACTAAAGATATCCTTCTTCAAGGTTGTATTGGGTGAGTAGGCACTGGAAAAAATATTAATTTATGGGAAGATCGGTGGGTGCAAGCAAATTTGAAGCCTTTTAGTGGACTTCCTACTCTTGTTTACCTTTGGATGCTATGGTTGATATGCTAACTATTTCTTGTGCTAGATATTAGAATGAAGAGCTGATTCATAATGTTTTTCTGGCCTATATAGTAGATCGGATTTTGCAGATTCTTTTGCATTGTTAGGCTGTTGATCAAATTGTTTGGGGAGGAAACAAGTTAGGTATGTACTCCGCTAAATCTGGCTATCATTATGCTATGGAAATGGTATATAGAAAAGATGATGTGGGGTCTTCTCATTCTGGTTCTAATAAAGGTTTATGGAAGAAGTTGTGGAACTTGTCTCTCTTTAATAAAGTTTAAAACTTTGCATGGAGGGCCTGCACTAATAGTTTGCCAACTAAGGCTAATTTGCTGAAAATTTGTGTAGTGGAAAATAAAGTGTGTGATTTTTGTCATGTGAAGATTGAGGATGTTACTCATATATTGTGTTTGTGCTCTAATTTTTCTGAAATGTTGATATATCGGCTTGAAATGATAGTATGAAAGATTATGGAAACTGATTTGGTTTTGATATGACTGTTTTTTACAATCTGCTGGGAAAGATATCGAAACTTGTGTTTGTTTGATAAAGCTAACAATTCAGTATTGGATGTTGTGTATCAATGTTGTGAGTATGTAGATTGTTTCAATGCTATCGAAGTATCTTCTCATATTGTGAAAATAGAAAAAGTGTTTAATTGGGTACCACCTCCTCTTGGGAAGGTAAAACTGAATTTTAATGCGACTTTGTTTAGAAATGAAGGTAAGGCTGGAGTGGGAATCTTAGAAACCATATGAGACAGGTGCTCTTTGCTTTAAACCAAAAGGAAGATGGTGTTTTTGAAGTAAATGAAATTAAATCTTTGGCAATCTTGAGGGACTTGCAAATTGTTTTTGGTATGAGTTTCTATAGTATTATTCCAAAAGTTCTTAGACAGTTGTTGACGATATTAAGAAAGGAGCGCTTCTCTAGTTTCACATGGGTCTATTGTTTTGGAATTTGTTCAACTACTACACTTGTTATCAGATTATGAAATCTTACATGTGGGAAGACAAGGGAATGAAGCTGCGTATATGATGGGAAGATTTGCTCGGAAAATTGATGAATCTTTACGGTGGTAGAATTGTTGTCCAGATTTTATTCTTAATCGAGTCCTTCTTGATGCTGAAAGTTACTGCTGTTTGGATTAATAGTATTTCAGTTTTATGGGTTGTAAATGGTTTTATTGCCTTGTATCTTGTACTGGATATTTATTTTCCCTGCGAAATGAAGTATATGTCTGTTATTTAAAAAAAAAAAAAAATCTATTAAAAAAAAAATTGTCTAAAACTCCCGCGTAAATGTTCAGTCTTTCTCAGACCCCGATCCCGCTCGATTTAAAGCTTCTTCTGTAAGTCTGTTGCCTTTCTTTCCTTTCCCCTGTTTTCCTTCTCAATTACATTTTCGTAATCTGTTAATTCTTGTTAGGTATTTGATGAAGCCTAACCTTGGTATACAGTAATGGTAAAGTAAAAAGTCGTTTGGATTTTCTGGAATTGCCCAAATGCTGATGCGGCCTGTTCGATGTAAATCTTGATCTTCGTCGAGTTGTTATTGCTGTTTGGGTTATTTTCTGGTGTCAAATGTTTTTTTTTCTTGAATCTAAAATCTTAAAATGATATGTGCTGTCAATCTTTCACAATCTTGTGTGTGCAATCACGCAACGTTTAGATGTATATCTATTCTTTGGCTTAGTCGAACAATTTTTCGGAAGTGGATTATTTTCAGCATCATGCATCAAAGGACGAAGAACACGTCAGTCTGCTATTACATTCTTGGTGGTGTTGATTGAATAGGACTCTTTGGTTTATCATACTATATATAATGAGACAGCGTTAAAGTCTGTGTATTGTAGGAGAACCGCGTAACCGCGTAATTCCTTCTCATTTTTATTACTTGAACTTGCTGAAGAATCCCACACTCGTTAGCAACTTTATGCCTGGTTTGTAGGGGAGGGAAAGAAGAGGAAGAAGTGTTCAAGTTGCTCCCTGCGATGGATCAGTTTGACGAGTCTTTCAAGAACCAAAAAGGAGGACCTCTGCAAGTTTTAAAGGTGACAAGATACGTTAAAGAGAGCGATACGCTGAGCGAAATTGAAGAGGTGATTGAAGCATGACTTCATCATCTTGTTTGATACTTCTACTGCTTATTTCCTAAGCATCTTGATTTTTGTTTTTCAGTCTTTCTGATACCAAGGTTTTTACTTTAAGTCCGTTTTATATTTTCTATTTCATTTAACAGGGCCTTTTCTTGGGTTCCATTGGAGCTGCAAAGAACAAGACGGCACTGAAAAGCTTGAATGTTACACATGTACTGACTGTGGCTAGTTCATTGCCACCCGCACATCCAAATGATTTTTTATATAAAGTCATCAATGGTACGAAACTTCATTCTTGTGGAATATGTAATTTTCAAAATCTTGAAATATATATGGGTGTGTGTGTATGTGTATAGCCACGCGCACAGTAATGAAGATTTCCTTCAGGTTCCAAGTTTATTCCTCTGTTTCTATATCTTATGTTTCTCCTTTGATCTATTGTTCTTTGAGCACAGCACTCCATTATCTGCTCCTTGCATCTAACTTAACTGTTTTGGGTCAGCTAAAATGATCTTTTAACTCTATTTCTTTTATTTAAGGGGATTTCCATTTGTGTTTGTCATGTCTAATCATAAATTCATACATCCTGGTAATAGTTTCTCAAATGAATTAGTTTCACTAACCTCTCTTTTTTTCTGTGGATTTATCTCACAGTGCCGTGTAATATTTGTTTTGCTAACACCGAATATGTTTTTAATGCCTTGAAGATATGAATATGACGATGCTTATCATTGGTCTGGACCTTGTTGAGCTTCTAGAACTGAAATTATAATACATCTCCTTTTTTGCAATTCGAGGTAGTCATTGACAGAAAAGACACAGATATGAAACAGTACTTCACTGAGTGTTTCGATTTTATTGACGAAGCTAAAAGATTGGGCAGTGGCGTTTTGGTTCATTGCGTTGCGGGAAAATCCAGAAGGTTGATTCTTCCTTCCCCATCTAGGTCATTTGCTTTCGAGGATCTTCTTCTTGCCAATTTTCTTTGGATTATAAGGCTTCTCCTCTCCCCATAAAAAACACACAAACTTGCAATTGTTTCATGATTTTGCTCTTTTCTATTTCTTATGTGCTCTTCTTTTCTGATTTTACAATTTTTCATATGCGTAGCTAGTTTCGGTAATTACATAATAACTTTTTTCTTAATTGAAGACTTATATCATGTCTTAAAGTGCACTTTTCAGAAAGAAACTCAACGCTTCAAAAGGAAACATATATTGCTTCACAAAATAAGTGGACTTTTGAAGAATATCGTGTATGCATTGAATTGGCCTGTACAGCTGTACTCAGTCTTTGATCATGTTTGAACTTTCACCTTCCTCCAAAAAAGGGTAATATTTGAACTTGTTATTTTGCATATTTGGGTTTCAGTGTGACTATTGTCGTTGCCTATCTGATGAAAAAGCATGGAATGAGCCTATTAAAAGCTCTGGAGCATGTGAAGAGCAGACGGTCAAAGGCAGCTCCTAATTCTGGTTTTGTTTCACAACTAAGGGAATTCGAAAAATCTCTTCAAGGTGTGTTGTTTGTTTTGTATAAGAATTTGGATTTATTTGCATATCTTAATTAGAACCTCATCTTGCTTGGCACGTGCACAAAGTTTTTGAAGAGATCAAGGTAAACAATGTAGTTTAGCTGTGGAACTTTCTGAGAATTCTTTTATTTTGCTCAAGAAGTTAGTCCTTAACCCTGTTGAACCTTTTAAAATCAAACATAGATTGTTGTTTTATCATTTAAAAAACCTTGCGCTTTTTAGTGAAGGATGAATTATTTTATAATTCCAACGGGGTTATATGGAGATCTGGTTTGTAATATGCTATACTTAACACACCCTCTAATATCATTTTTTGAGTAGTAGTCTGTAAGAATGGTGAAGATTTCTTACTTAAAGAAGAATGGTGAGTATTTTATGTTTGCATTTAGTGGATGGTTCACTTGAGTCTTTGTCTGAAGCAAACATCTTTTTGTTTTCTTTTTCTAGTTTATATTTTGAATTTACTTCAAATTATATCTGTTTTGCATGACCTTTATAATGCGTCAAATGAAGATTCAAAGAATACATGATGAAATGCATAGAGGCCAAACAAGGTAGACTGCTTTTTGGTTGTTGATCTGAATGAGATGTAATCTTCTTTGTAGAGAATTGTGTCAATTGTTGACTAAAATATGAAATAGACTGCAAATCGAAACGATTTGATGCAAGATATACTGGTTATGGACATTGTACACAAATAAACGAAGGGATCAGTTTTATGATACTTTGCAGCACATCAAGCATACTGGCATTAGTTCCATTGTATATGAACGTCAAAGTTGCAAATCTTTGCCAAAAAAAAAAAAAAAAAAAAAAAATTTACATAATTCTAGTTGTTTGTTTAGAACATTGGAAATGTTGGTCCCCCAATTAGGAGAAGCAAAAACCCAGTAGAAACTACCGGGCCCGAAGATAGATAAATGGGCCTAACATTGGCATCCATTTGTAGCCGAGGATGAAAATCAATGTCTTTAAACATTGGCCTTAATTTAAAAATTTAGCCACCATTTCATCTCTCTGTTTTAGGTTCACCTTCCACCATGTAGAAGGTGAACCTAATTTCGTCTATGAATGGTATCTTATTTACACTAAACCAAAAAAGAAAGGAAAGCAAAAGTACCACATGCATGGTATCTTATTTACACCAAAACAAGAAAGAACAGAAAAATAGAAAACAAAGGAAAATGCTACTTAGCCCCTTCTGCCACTCAATCATGCCGACTCAACAGTATTCATGAGATTCTCAAATATCATCATGTTCTTGATAATATTTTTAAAATCAAATTATTAGTAATTAGGATTTCTTAAAAAAAAAAAAATCATGTGGGCGACAATTTGGATCTATTAGAGCCAATGGGTTTTGTCTTTCTGTGTTAAGTGAGAAGTGACAAATATTGCAGGCCAGTGATGGCTAAATTGATTAAAAATGTGATAAAATCATAATAACAGGCAAAAGTATTAAAAAGAACATCTAATAAGCAAAAAGTTATGAGTCGCCAACCCCTTGGGTTATACCGACATTACAGCTCACAGAATCTTCTTCCATCTGTTAAAATTACAACAACAAAAAAAGTAAATGATAGAGATTTTTTTTTTTTGAAATTTAACACATTTAATATTGAAATCGATGGTAGGTGTTTGAATCTTTGATTGAATTGGCCAACCACCGTTTGCTAATTTTATTATAAGTCTATTAAAAAAATCTGCATGTGGAAAGCTAAAAACCACATGGTTCAGGTTCACAAGTAACAAGAAAAACAATGTTATTAAGGCAAGAACACAAATCAAATGAACATACAGCTTGATCAAGAATATAGTTGGAGGTTAGTGAGGTGCTGGTTGATTATAAGTTTATGGTTGTAGATAGTACCTACTGGTGATTTTAAGCTGTTTATTGCGTGAAAGAATGATGGCCACAAATATTAATTAATCTTTCATGCAATTTGCCCAATATGCATGCTTCCATTCCCTACGGCACAAATAAATTAAGTAGGTTTGATGACAATTTCAGGACTGTTGGAAACTTAATTCGCAGGGCATGCAGATCATGACAGGCAAGCAGCATTGCTAATAATGTTCAAGAGACAGAATAGCAGCATTCAAGTGATAACTAGTAACAATATATGTGCTCTAATCAAATGATAGAAATTAATTGCCAAAATGTAAGTTAGGAAACTTCATGATAGATCAAATCAGAATACCATGCTATACGAAAAAATCAAGAAAGAGAGAACTCAAGATGTACCTCTTTCAAACTTTTTGCTGTCAATATCTATGCAAATTACAGCAAGGCCAATAGTCCCAAGGCCAAAAACAGAAACTATTGACCCTGATTCTACTTTTGCTGTGTTCCAGACAGCTCCAAGACCTAAAAGGCAACACAATATTAAAATAATTAGGATCTGCACATGATAAGTGGCTTATATAAATATAATTTATTTCTATTTTTTTTTTAAAACAGAAACACACATGACATTTACCATTATAAGAGTGTTGTTTTAACCATGGCTCCAAATCCCAAAAGATCTATATATATATATATTTGGATTTCAGAGTTCTTAGGAAATGCTCAACTGAATTTTACTTTGGTTTTATGAAACAGTATTGAGTATTATTGGATTTGAGTTTGCTTAAACAAGAAGCTTCCCCAAATTGAGTTTTTCTTTCACTTGACTTTGAACCCAATTGATGTTTATAAAAGTAAACTGTAGCAGGTACCACAGCAGGTACCTAAGCTACCGTAGCAGGCTCTGCCTCATATAATATTCCACCAAATGGGTGTGATTTGCATATTGCAGCAGAGTTGCTGCCATTTGATCAAACCACATCTTTATCCATTGCAATTACAACAAATAGTTAGAATTTGTGGATATCAGCAGCCAAAATTTGGTGATTGACGTCTTATGAAATAAGAGAAATGATAAGTCTAGAAATAAATTTGTACAAATCACACCCAAAATCAGAAATCCTAAACAAATCACACCCAAATCAGAAACCCAAAACAAATCACACCCAAAATCAGAAACCACACCAAACAAATCACACCCACTAAAAAAACCACACCATAAACTAAAGAAACCAAAATGGAAGAAGAGTTTATCAAAAACTAACCGGATTTGTAGTGTTTCGGGAGGATGACCAGATGAAACGACGACGGGATGACGGCGACGACGGGATGAGTGGATGACGGCGATGGGATGATTTGTAGGGTTTCGAGAAGATTCTTTGAGAGAGAGAGAGAGAGAGAGAGAGAGAGAGAGAGAGAGAGTTGGATTCGGGGGGGGGGGAATCGAGATGCCGAAGGCCGGAGGGATATAACCCAGTGCCAAAACGGCGTCGTTTTGGCACTGGGTTTGGATTTTTAAAAAACCTGGGTACCGGTTTCACCCGGGTTTCAGAAACCGGGCACCGGCCTGGGTGTTTTTTGGGCCGGTGCCCGTATCCGGAGTTCGGTTATCCGGATTCCGGACCGGGTGGGAAAAAAATCCGGCCCGATTACCCAGCCCTAATTATTAACATTTTCATCACTTATTCCTGCCCTAGAAAAGTGGGGGCATTGCCCTCTTTTAAGGATTAGGCAGTAGAAAAGTGGTAAGACACAGCCGCAATTGGCTACCCTTTTTGACCACATATTAAAAGGTGGTAGCATAGCACCCACGTATCATATTTAACATATTATCCGTGACTCTGTCTTCCCTTTGGCAGCATTATTTTGGAGTCTGGTCCATTTTTGGAAAGTTATGTGGATCCAGATCATACATCCCTCCCTCCCTCCCTCCCAATACTCGCATTTTCCCTATGGCCCATCATTCCTCATTCCCTGATGAAAATTTCATACCGCAACAGGAAGCTAGCGTTGTTTTTAATTTCCTGCGTTCACATGCCATCATTACCTGCGAGTACTCATGATCACACCGGAGTTTTTTAATTTCATTGGTGGCAAACAGCTTTTTATTTTCAATGATCTCTATCCATAATTTCTGATAGTACAACAATCTTAATTCCCGCCTCTTTTTTTTCCTTATTTTTCGTGTAAGAACTGAACTGGGATTTAAATTTGAAATCCACGAGTTATCTAAAAATTTATAAATAATATGTATATCGACGTGATTACATGTCTTTTGTAAATTTTGGAGGATAATTTTAGAAGAATCAGAGATTACAGGTCATGGGTGTGAACAGAAGAACAGCCTCGGAAAGCCAAATACGCAGTATCCAGCTACTTTGAATCTATATCATATCCGGTCTCCTGCCACGGACAGACACGTTTTAATCTTCTGTCTGTGTATAAGATGCTTCGTGTCTCTGTCTATTTCGGAGTTTTAATAGATAGAAATAAGTTCGTATATCAGTCGTATATCGATCTTTTTTATTTTAAAAAAATTAAAAAAAAAAAAAATTTCATATTTCATAAAAATTATTTCCGTCTTCAATTCATATCCTCCATTAAATATCAATATACGAATTGGTGTATGAATTATATTTATAAAAAGATTTTTCCATCAATTTTATATAATATAAAAGGATAATGCTACAGTTATTACTACCTTTTGCCGTTTTACTTCCCGTTTGCGTATTTTATTTAAAATAAAAAAAAGCAAGTCTGTAACTCTCCCACGCCAACCCCCCCAGTCTTCAGAAGTTGAAATTCCAAACCCTCGATAAAATCAATCACTTCCTCCGGCTCCTCCGTCAGACCTCCATCGGCATCCAGTCAGTGCGACAAGAGACTTACATTTGCAATAGCCACCAGGAAAAACAATAAAGAAAAACCTTGCATTTAATTAATAGATTTTTATTTTTATAGCAGCAGATAGACTTCTACGAAAGAAAAATATAAATATAAATAAGAAGGGAAAACAATGGGCCTTCAGCAGCCAAACATATCAGAAAAAAAAAAAAAAAAAATCATTGATCTGGATATTCTGGGAGAACCCGAGACTTTCTCAAATTCTATCGTATTGAATATAAGGTTTTAACTTTCATATAATTATAAATTTATACATAGATTTTAATAATAATAAATAAATTTAAAGAATAAAACAATCTCAAACTCAAGTTACCAACACAATGAAATTAAGCACATCAAGAAACTAAGCATGAACAAGAAGGGAACAAATTTACATTAAAGTCATAGAGTAATATTATAAATTTCTTTAAAATTTGAAATTATGATTAAAACTTAAAATTAATATTTTATCATAAAACATTAAAATATATTTTCCACATGTGCATAAATATTTTGAAAATTAAATTTAAAAAATTTGAAAGATGATTGATTGTCATTTTTTACATGTGCATTACATGACTAAATGTTTAAATTTTGAAAATATTAAAAATGATTGATTGTCGTCTTTCACATGTGCATGTTTTATTTGAATATTTTCAAAAGTGATTGATACTTTTTTTGACTTATGCAAAAGGTAGATGTATTTGTTTGAAAAATTTGAAAAATAAAGTGTGCTCCTTTTGTCATATGCAAAAAGTAAAAAGATTAGGTTTGAATTTTTTGAAAAGTAAAGTGTGCTCTTTTTGTCATATGCAAAAAGTAAAATATTAGGTTTGAAATTTTTGAAAAATGAATTATATTGTCTTTGACAATTGAAAAAGAAAAACCTTTTATTTGAATTTTTTGAAAAAATGAATGATGTTATTTTTGACATGTGAATCTTTTTAAATTTGAATATGAAGTCTCATATGCCTATAAATAGATCATTTGAGAGCTTCACATTTACATCATCAAGAACATACAACATTCATTCAAAACTTTCATTTTCTTTTCTCTAAGCATTAAACCTTAATCCTTATTCATTTTGAGAGATATATAGTTTGCGTTGTATTGTTCTTATTTCACTTATTGATGAGTGTTTTCTAATAATCTACCCACTATCACCTCTTGTATCAATAAAAGGATGTGTATAACCCTTATGAGTGTAAAAAGTGTTCTACATAGGAAATAGTTAAATAACTACGTATAAGGTGATTGTAAGTGTAGAGGGTGTTCTACACGGATCCTTTGTAGCGGTGTTATTCAAATGTGTAATAGGTTTCTATCTCTACCTGAAAGAGGTTGAATAGTGAATTTGGGGATCCTCAAGGGATAACTTAAGGCGAGGACGTAGGCAGGTAGACCGAACCTCGTTAATATACTGAGTTTGCTTCTCTCTTACCCTTACTCTTTATATTTATTGTTGTTTCGTATTTTGTTTATATTTTATATTGTATATTTAATTTATAATTGTTATTTTTTAAATACAACTCAATTTACCCCCTTTTTATATTAGTCATTTAAACAACGTGTCGCTTTAGATTGATAAAATTTTCTCTCCCATCTTCTTCAATTGGTAGTGGTTGTTAATGGAGGCGACAAAAATGGAAACTAAAGAAGACGATCTAGGTTGAACAAGCCGAGAAGGGAGAGGTAAGAGTGTTTTGGGGTTTTTGGGAGAGAGAGAGAGAGTTCGAAAAAGATGGGAGAGGGAGAAAATAAATTTTTTAATCTATTAAATCATGCCACCTAGATGCCACATCAATCGGGATGGTCAAACGGGAAGGAGCAGGGTAGGCTTAGCATTTTCCTAATAATAACAATCCCATGTAGGAGATGGCGTATTCTATAAAGTTTTTTTTTTTTTTTTTTAAATCCTCACAAGTTCAAAACATCATTTTCACCTTTTATATATTTATCTCCTAAGGATCAAAACCCTACTTCATCTCTCTCCTCTTCTTTCATTTTCTCATAATTGAAAGTCTCTATATTTTCCTTCATCTTCTTTCATTTCTCTCATCTTTTGTCGTTTCCTTCTTCCTTCTTTATTTTTTCGCAAATTCTCTTTCGTCTCCTGTTCTCTCACTTGACAACTTTCTTACATCCTTATTTTTTCTTTGTACTTGTCTTCCTTTGTTGCAATCCAAAGTCATAGGATGTGAAAATCCTTTGTGAATTCGAGTTCCACCACATGTGAATTAGGGTTTCATCCCTAACCTTCTTCCATGTTATTTGTTCCTTCAGTAACTCCACTCTCCTCCACCTTACCACATAGCTCATTGGTGGACTTGTTAAAAAATTTGTTTGTTATAGTTTTTGTTATTTGTTATAATTTCTGTTAAAAATCGGTCGGAATCGAAGTTTTTGAGTTTTTGTCCACCCCTAATTAGATGGGATATCAAGTTATTATCAACTTTTGTAGTACGTATGGATGAACGTCTCATGCATCAAATTGGATCCCTTACTTGGTAGTTAGGCTGTACACGCATTAACATTCGATCGGCGTATGCATCCTAAACACGTAGTAGTTAGTATCGTGTATATGTTCAACGCGTAATGATACCTAATACTTCTCTTACTACTGCTTCGCTATCTTTTTCCTTTTTTCTTTTTGTTGCTTGAATCTAGATTAAAAATATTAGAATATGACCTTCTTACATAATTTTAAATAAAATAATTTTAATCAATCAACGAAATCATATAATTTAATTAAAAATAAATTTAATTTTATAAAAAAGAGCAAAAGAATATCAATTTTTATAAAAATTAATTTATTTTTAATTAAATTAGTTTATTACTATGACGGTGAAAGGGCCTTGTGCCCAATGGTTTCAATTTGCAGGGAGCAAGACGGCCTCAGGTCCATCAAATGGGAAGCAAGGCACGACTCAGTATAGCCCGGGGCAGAGGCCTTGTGCCACACCCGAGATACATCTTCCAGCCTAAAGAACCCCAGCCCTAGGCATGGCTTGGTCAGAAAGTCTACAGCAGGCAATGATAACCCAGGGCCTCGATGGGGAACGAAGCTCTGTCAAAAAGGTACACAACAAACAACTGTCGTTGGGCATCGACGGCTAGGCATGTCCAGTTGTGGGCACTTCAGACAAGAGACACGCCGCATTTAATGCATGTTAGGAGACTCGAACACGCAACGACATGTAGTCTGAGAATTTCTAGGATAGCAAGACCTCAACTTGACACTTTGCCATAGCAGCAAGCTGGTAGCAGGTCTAAGCTTTCCCCATCACTCTAGATCTTCGATTAATTTCTGCATTGGAGGGTTCTCGGATTCCATCGAAGCGCACTCTTCTTCCTTCTCGTAGGTGTTGAAAGCTTAGGCCACTGTAGAACTGCTCGGACTACAAAACACGACATTAACAATTACGTTGATTGATTGATTACATTTTTATGTTAGTTAATTGAATTTATTTTCTTTTAATTTATGCAATAATGTCATGTTTTAGACTATCATGTTTGTCGCCCGCGTGAACTCAATAAGAAGACACAATTTATAATTTGATGTTTATTGTTTTTGCCCTTTACGGTTGGTATTCCGATCGATCTAGGTTTTTTCAGCCAAATTTGTAAAAAACGTACACAGACTGACTTGTTATTTCTACCGGCCTATATAAAATACTGAATAGAAGTTTGGAGTGCGTAAATTACGTACAAGCTGATGAGTTTTTATGTTCAAATTACAAAGTCCGTAGCTTATAATTCCATCGTATCATTGATAATTTATTGCCTGAATTTAAAGACTCCCTGCTATATATGCTCACAATAGGTTTGGATTGTTTGGTCCAGTTGGGTTGGTCGCAACCAGTGGTGGATCCGACCCACTTTACACTAAGCATCCAAAATTTTCAAGAAGTTCCAAACTCTGTCCTTATAACCTACTTTTCTGGTAGGCTCCTAGCTAGAGCTGTGTTGGTGGAGCACTGCTACACAGCAGCCTCACACCCAACACACCAGTATAAAATAACAGAGGATAAAATCGTAAATTCACTTTTTTTTATGGTGTGAAAAAGTGTGAGGCTGCTGTGTAGGTTTATTCGTATTGGTGTGTGTTGTCTAGAACTGTAAGATTATGGGTCTGAAAAAACCGACCGGTCCAATAGTCATATTTTTTTGAATCGGACCAAATCGAGACGGACTGAATATATATATATTTAAATATCATATATAATATATTATTTTATATATTAATTATATAAATTAATTACATAATTTTTATTTAAGGGATTGTCATTAACTATATATATATAATGAAATTATTTAATATTTATTAATTATATATATAAAATGTTAAAGAGATGATTTAATTTTAATTTTATTAATTTAATTATTATTTTTTTATAAAAATATATTTATGAACCGACCAGATTGGTAACTAACGATCCGGTTTGACAAAAATAATGAATTGAAATTTCAATCCACGGCCCGTACCGGACTGATTATATTCTTAATCTTCTTTGCGTAAAGTTTATGAAGATATAGATTTTCTATAAATAGTGAAAATAATAGATTTTCAGTTTAAAGCTGCATGCATCTCATGACATAACTTTAAGTTTAAGAAAAGAGTAATGCTGACTATAAATTTTAAATAGAAAAATTTTATATGAACTTTTTTTTATAAAAGAATAAATTTTTTTACAATTCTTTTAAATGATATCTACTTTTTTACAAGATTTGTATAGCACTTGAAATATATACAAAGGAAAAACATAGTTATAAGTATAATTGTGCATCAATATGATGTAATTGGTCAAAAAATAGATTTTATTAAAAATAATATTAATTTAAATTTTAAGTATGAATAAATCAATATTAATACACAGATTAGTATGCGACTATATTTATATATAACAAAATTCGTATACAAATCATTTTTACTCGAAAAATTCTTAACCCATACATGATTTTTATTTGTTTTCTAATATAGTACGACACGCCTTGGGAAGCAAACTAAACAGAGGTAATTTAATTAAATGTCAGAATATTACATAGGTATATATATGATATAAGAATAATTATTCTCATCAGTTACTATTCACAATTACACACCACACACCCTATGTGTAGGTGTGTAATTATATATTAGGGAGCGTAATTATAAAACCAAGAGGCCATGGCACACAGCAGCATGGTCTGCATGCATGCCCAACACTGGCGACCGAAATCCAAGACCAAAGATAACGTGTGAACATGGCCTGGATTGTTTGGGTACGTTTTTGGTTTGGGGTTGGGTGCACTGGCTTAGCCAGTGGTCTGCAGCTAGGTTGCTAGAATGCATGCATGGCCTCCCATGTGATTTTACTGCTAATATTCCTTGTTTCCAGAGCTTTGAACCTAGCTACCATCAATCCATGCCTTCCTCTCTTTGACTTTCTACCTTAATATTACTATTTTATTACTCTTTAATCTATACACACAGAAAAAGAACATTTGGGTACTCATGCTTTGGAATATTTACTTATTTAGTAAAACTGTACCTCAAAATGGCAAGCATTGATGCACGCAGTCCTACAACCAATTTTCCTATAAACTAGCTGTATTCTTGAGCCTATATCTATTGACTTTACCTCCTGCTTTTGTGTTTTATCCCATGAAACTTTTTTTTTTTTTGTTTTTAAATCATCATTTAAATATGGGAAGCTTTGTTAATTTTTAATATAAAATAAATTTTAAGGTCAAGAAATGAAATAGTTAATGATAATTTTAATTTCTCAATTAAATATGACTATATATTCAGAAAAACATATGACTATACATTGTAAAATTAATAATCCGATTTCTTCACTATAATTAATTATTAGGGTTTAAGGATGGATGTCATTTTAATTTGAGAAGTTCTACTTATAATCTCTTACACTACATATTAATATATAATTTGTTATTTTTACATTTCTATTTAAACACATACGTTAATATGTAAACATGTGTGTTTACCTTATTCATTTTTAAAATGCTATCATCTCATCTCATCTCATCTTAATCATTATAATTTTTTTAAAATTTCATACAAAATAAAATAAATAATTTAATATTTTTAAATCTCAATATAAAAATAAAATAAATTTTTTAATTTTAAAATAAAAATAATATATTTTAATAATATTTTATTTAACTTTTAATTTTAATCTTAACTTATCTCATTTTATTTTTAAAAATAAATAAAAAAAGATAAAAATTATAAATTATATATTGACGTGTGAAATGATGAATATCATTTTTAATTAATTTATTCACTTCCAATACTTCCAGCGTGGTAAACCAAACAGGGTACTCCGAAAAGCAAAGCAAAAATATCACAAGACCCGACAAGATGTTCGGAGTGAACTGTGTATGTCCCACAATGACATGCATTTTAATGTTGTCGTGCATAGTCACAAACTTGACCTTATCCCAAATGCACGCTCCTATTTTCTTCTTTTAACATTTCCTTCATCTCTCTCTTTTTTTTTTTTTTTTCTTGAGCCTGTTTGCTAGCCTAACGCACATTAAATTATTAATATAAATATTTTAAATACAAAAATATTTTATAAAAATAAATTTACTTATGTTAAAAAGATACATCTAACGTCTATCACGTTTATTTATAAATTTATTTTTTTAGAATCTATTTAAATTAGTTATATCGAAAATTACAAGAGTGCTTGGATAGTCATGTCAATCAACATCGATGAAGAGTGATCATTGCCAAGAGCCTGAGAGCTTACTTTTCCGTGAAATATGGAATGAACATGCGCAGTTTGGATAGATGAGGCAACATCAAATATTTTGAATAATAATAAAATTTTTAAGTTAAAAAAGATAAAATAATTTGAAAAAAATATGTATTTTGATGAAATAATTTTTAATTTTTAAAATTAAAAAAAAATATAATTTTTACTATTTAATAAAGATAATCGAATTATTTACTGTTTATGTGATATATTGTTTAGGCATTTTTTATGTCAGATTATATTATTCATATATTATTTATATACTGTTTATATTATATTTTTAATATTTATTATTGTTTATTTAAGAAAATATTTATAAAATTTAAAAATATAATACAATCTGTTTAGATAGAAAAAATTAGTGTACGATATTAATAAGACAAAAACATCTCATCTATGTTACCATCCAAACCAGGTAAATTAGAAAGAGAAATACTTTTTATAGTCGACAGATGCAGTTAGCGTGCAATTGATTGTAAAAAAGTGAATTAATATAGGGCCTATATAAAAAAAAAAATTATTTTTATAACTTTTTTTTTATTCATGTAGGTTCCCTTGAATATAAAAAAAAAAATTTTATAATTTTTTTTATTCATTCCGTACAGTCGACTACACGCCAACTGTATTTACTGACTGTACATAGCAAAACTCAATTAGAAATTTCTACCTCGTGATTTAGTTGCAAAATCTAAAATATTTCTTTTTTGTAAGTATATTATATAATAAAAAATGCTATAACCAAGTTTTATACGGGACATTTTTAATATTTAATTAATATGTAATTTCTCATTTTTATATTTAAATATATATATGTATTTAAATTAAGGAACGCTTCCACTGCGTTAGCTTTGGGGTGCACCTGACATAATAATTTAAATAAAAACATTAAAAAAGTCAATAATTTATTTGTCTAAAAAAAAAATTCACGATTACAGAAAGGTAAAAAAAATCTAAATTTCAAGAAAGTATGAGTATTGTTCTGCATCCATATTAATTATGTATTGACTCTATATATAATAATAAAATATTATTAATTTAATATTTTTTATTTTTTATTTTTATCACATTTTATAGTTCTATTAATTAAAATATTAATAATAATTATATTATAATCAAATTAATAATATTAAACATTAATATTATTAATAATTATATTCTATTAAATTAATAATTAATATTATATATTGAGTGTTTTAAGTATTTTATTAGTTAAATTTACTTAAAATTAAATTTTATAATAAGAATAATCTAAAATGTTTATATTTTGAAAAGTAAATTTATTTTAATTTTTTTATTTAAAAATATTGAACAAATAAAAAATACACTGTCAAATAAAAAAGATATAAAAAGAGATGTCAATTCATATATGAAGTTACATGTTAAATGATTAAGGATTGTAAATACTTTTTGATAAAATAAGACTTAACAAACTTAAAAAAATATAATAAAAATTACTATTTATATTTACATAGCCACTTTAATAATAAAATAGACAGAAGAGCAAAAATAGCAAATAATATATTAGTTAGAAGGAAGTGCGTGATGTGAGTATTGTTTGTAGCATTTTTCCTATTATATATATATATCCATTTATCCCTCAAACTGTACTTTAAAAGGAAAAAAAAAAAAAAACCAAACGTTTTGGTTTTTTTTTTTTTGGCATTGTATCCACAAATTATATGTATTTTTGGATAGGTATTATAATATAGGATTCAAGGAAAAACAAAGTAAAGAAGGCAGTAGTCGATCGTTACAATATTCTACATAAGCCAAAGAAATCCCAGATTCGAAACCCTAGATCTCTTTCTCTCAGCGGAAATGTCGGGTCGTGGTAAGGGTGGCAAGGGATTGGGCAAAGGAGGAGCTAAGAGGCACAGGAAGGTGCTTCGGGACAACATTCAGGGCATCACAAAACCTGCGATTCGGCGTCTGGCGAGGAGAGGCGGTGTCAAGAGGATCAGCGGTCTCATCTACGAGGAGACCCGTGGCGTTCTCAAGATCTTCCTCGAGAACGTTATCCGTGACGCCGTGACCTACACGGAGCACGCCCGGAGGAAGACAGTGACCGCTATGGATGTGGTCTATGCGCTTAAGAGACAGGGAAGGACATTGTATGGATTCGGTGGTTGAGTTGCGTTTCTTGTTTAATCGGTCAGAGCTGTAAATTCGTTAATTATCCATGTAGTAGTCATGAGGCCTGTTGTAGTTGTAGAGTTTCGTGACTCCGCGGGCTACTCCTTTTCGCATGTGATTTGGATTTTGTTTGAAATGAAAGCTGGATGGATCGTAACTGAATGATTTGCCAAATATTTAATCATAACTATTAATTTGAAGAGAAATGATATTTGTAATCGTTATTGTACAAGTAGTGTGTAATCGTTCTGAAAAAAATAAATTAATATGAAATTTATATAAAAATAATAATTTTTTAATCGAAAACTCTATTATTTTTATGCAACGTTTACAATTATATCCGTTAATTGAATTAGCCATATCTAATTTCTTAAAAATAAAATAAAATAAAAAGGCAGTAGTCGATCGTTTGTTTCATGGTTTTATCGGTAGGAGCAGTCTTGTCTCACTTTGACGTTTGGTGTATAGTCTTCCCCACCTTGTCGCCTCCACCATGTCGCATTATAATTTTCATTTCTCCACCATGTCGGCCTCTTACTCACCCTTTAAAACCCCTCTCTCTCTCTCTCTCTCTCTCTCTCTCTCTCTACACGACATTATTTGAGCGTTTTTGACTTCCATACTCAAGTGGCAAAATCACGCACAGTGTTCTTCAATCGAAGCAGTTTCCAAAATCACCTGGTGGGCTACCTAGTGATCTTTTTTCGACGAAATCTTGCTTACACTTTAAGATATATATATATATATATTTATGGGCCGCAGTTAATTCTAAAGATGATGAGTAGTTTCATGCTATCACAACGAAAGAACATGGAGAGTAATGAAAAAATTATAAGACAAGGGAATTGGAGTACGATTCAAGAGTTTGACACCATATCATAAAACAACAAAAGGACGAACCAAAAAAGTCTTTTTTGGAAAAAAGAAGGAAAAAAAAAAAAGCAACTGCGACTCTTGATGAGTTGCTTAATTTCTCTCCAACAATATCGCTTTTGTTTTTCACTCTGGAGCAAGAAAAATAAATAAAGAAAAAGTAGACATGAATGATGATTCCATTCTTGTCCATGGGAGTTGGTTGGCAATGGCAGTGACTTTTAGCAAAGCAAGCAATGATTACGGTGTTTAAGATGGTATCTCGCAAAATCCAAAGGCACGTGAATAAACATTCACCCCCACAGAGAGTGATTAAAAACAAAAGAAAAGTCATGATATGAACAGCTTATAATCATAAGCTTTTGTGATTTGTTTTCCTTCGAGATTAATCAAAGTTTTTTGAAGACAACTCTTTAATGGGAATGGATTCTGTGGCTCAACTCCAATCTTCCTTTTTGAATATTAATAATAATAATAATAATTATAAGGCTGCATTTTTAGCAGCTGCCATCACCTGATCAGCTTTTTCTGATGAGCCTCTGTTAAGCCTGTTCGCCATCTCCTAATTCTTCACTTTATCGCTAAAAGTCCAAATTACTTTTACGTTTTGTAGTGTACAAATGCTTCAAATTTATGTAATTTTATAATATTTTTTATATCTATTTTAAAATAAACATAATTTTATAATTTAATATATCAAGTTAAATTATATATATTTATAAATTTATTTTTATATAATTTATTTATATTTTAATTTTTTTCATATAATATATTAAATAAAATTTTATAATTTAATGTATTAAATCAATCACGTCGATGGATATGTAATAGGAAAATGTAATAATTGAGACAAAACTTCTTTACAATTTTAATGAGAAAAAAAATTACAAAAAGCTTTTATAGAAAGACATCATCAACAAAATATATAATATATTAAAAAAAAAAAAGACATCATCAATAAAATAGTAGATACTCTAATTAATAATTACCAAGAATCTGTTAAACGAAAAAAAAAAAAAATCAAGTGTTCGACAAATGGGTTGGAGGTGATCTGTAGTCTGCACTGTTATTCACAGGGTGTATCTCAGTGCTCACACCCCTTCTGGATATATGTGTGTGTGTATATATATATATATATATATATGTATAATATTAGTTTCAAGTCCTGAAAAGCCCTTCCTTTTAAGTCAAAATCCAGGTATCCCTATTCAAAAACCAGCACATGTTGCTCAAATATTTTTTAAAATAAAGGTCTGCATGTCTTGTTGCTGCAAAAGGACATTATGCAAATCTTAGCCCTAGATTAATTATTAAACAGCTGAGATTTCCCGGAATGAATATTATTTATCAAATAATTTTTTTTAAATTCATTAAACAACTTTGGAATGTTAATAAAATCTTTTCCAAAATCCCCCTTCCTTTTTTTTTTTTAAATATAATTAATATTTATAATCATAAATATGTAAATATCGTGTAAATTCTTTAAAAAAATAAATAAATACAAATTCATATAAAAATTTAATTTTTTAATAATAAATCACACTTTTTTAAAATGACTATACGATATTTACACATCAATATATTATAACGTTACTTTTTTTTAATATCTCATACTCAATCGATCTCACTTTATGGATCAAAATTTCTGGGTCCGTGAACCACGACAGCATCATATTAATTTAGTACCAATAATTAAATAAAATATCAAATCCCTCTTTTTTGAAAAGTCCAAACAGAACGTACAGGTTACTCCGAGGTCCACAATCCACATCAAACATTAACAATGCTGTAGTACTAAGAGCATCATTCATGCATTTGATGGGTGGCTGGACAGAATAATTGGCCATTATACTATATGCTATATATATGCTATATATATTTAAAAAAGTAAGTGATCATACATATATAGAATATATTAATTTCATGATCTTCAAGATATTGGACTGACTGAGAGTCCACACTAGCAGACATATTGCCATATTTTTTGCAACATAATTGACCTTAACTGTGCCCACAGTCAACTATAATGTATCAAGCTAGCCACTCTTACATTATTAATACCTAACCATATGGTAGTGGGGCACATATGCAGTGTTACTATTTTTATTTTTTTGGGGAGTGGGGAACATACTGTTTTGGGTAATGTGATTTCATATCTGACAAGTCATGACAACCAAAGTTTGCGTTTGAAGTTTGAACCTCAATGTGCTCTTGCCACTAAGCTTGCAATCGCCCCCATGAAAAAAATCCAAATTCATAAACAGTAATGTTACAAAAAGTTGTACTACACTAATAATCCCGTGCATTCTATATAAAAAAAAAAATAGATAAATTTGAAATTTATTTTAAAAAATTATTTTTTAATAATAAATTTTATTCTTTTTTATGAAGTACGTGATACTACTTGCACATTATATGAATGTATTTAACTATATTTTTATTTTTTTATAAATAATTATTTTTGTTATAAATACTTATTTTTCTAGATTTTCAAGGTGATAAATCAACTAAATATTTTTAAAAGTTTAAGACTGTTTGTAGATGTTGAACTGAGTTGAGTTAAGATGAAAATTAAAATATTATTTTTATTAAATTATTTATTATATTTTATATTAAATTTTAAAAAAATCATAATAATTAAATAAAATGAATTTAAAATCCAAACTCGACAAAATCACCAAAACATGCTAACGTTGGTTTAATTGTGCAAGAGGAATCTCGTATAAGTAGGTTGGTCGTGTCACTTTTCGACAACAACGTTGAATTTTGAAAGCAACCTACTGGATAGCTAGATATTTATATAAAGTTGTCAAACTTCAAGATGCCTATTTATATAGGGTCCCACCTGAAAATCCACATCTCCCAAATCCTCACATAAATAGGGAAAACAATTACCATTGATTTTCATCTTTCACCATTTTTATTTAAAAAAAAAAACTGAACCCATTTTTATTAATCCATGATTCATCTAAAAAAATATTTAAATAGTGAAGTAAAATGAAATAATTTTAATTAAAATTAAAAATTAAATAAAATATTATTAAATATTATTTTTTAATAATAATAATATTATTTAAAAATTAAAAAAATTGAATCATTTATTATATTTTATATAAAAATTTTTAAAAAATTATAATAATAAAATGAGATAAAAAAATTAATTAAAAATACTCGAAAATATAATGTTTCTCGATCTTCTTCCTAACAAATATCACCATACATGCAGAGGACAAAATTGGAAGAGAGAAAGGGAGACAAAGCAAAAACCGTGGGCGCGGGAACAGAGAAGAATCAACTCCTTCCCGCCGTTCGATGTGTGGTGTAGGATTTATTTTAATCGTTCGATGGTACGAGCTATACGACTCCACGTTCATTACGCCCTTTCCGTCCTAACCCCGTAATCATTACTGCTACCGCCTAATTTCATCGACGCATCCATCGGAGTTAACGCCGTTGCAGTATTTGTTGACGCTTCACTTGTCTGTCTTAAAAAATAATAAATAAATAAATAGTTCTGACAATTAATGGGTAGCACCGACCGGAAGGATCGTTCTGGTCAGCAAGCCGAACAAAAGAAAAACTGGAACCAACTGGACCTCGGCCATTGCATATTATTTGGAACCATTATGGCCAGGCTTCAAATTGCTGAATAATCCCCATTATTTTGCATTATTTTTGAAATTTTCTCCATACCCTTTTTGTAAAACAATATTATTATTATTAAATTATAGACATCATCTAATAATTTTTGTGAGATGACAAATAAAGAATATCGATAGAAATTATAAATAATATAATTTAGTATAAAATATTCGAAAGATTTTTGCATTGAAATTTAAAAAGCGACCCTCACTCAATGCGTAAAATCTCTCAATAATGGAGAGCTGATTTTGGAAGGAAAAAATAAAGATATTTGGATTAAAAAAATGATATTTACATTCATAATAGGTAAATATTGTATAATAATTTAAAAAAAATAATTAAAAGATCTACATTAAAAAAATTTAATTTTTAATAATAAATTTATTTATTTTTTCAACACGATTACATTACACTTACAATATATAACGTTACTCTTTGAATTAATTGTATCATTGAAATGTGAATATTTTCCGTTGAATAATTTTTTTTTTCTAAAATTCTGGTTGCGGATAGCTAGCTGTTACCATGTACATGATTACAACATATTTGTCTCGTTATATGTTTTTGGCGATTCAAACTCCTCAAATTTCTGACCAATTTGGATGGATGAGCGCATTTCAATTTGTTTTGAGTTATGAGGACGATTCCATGGTTGATATTTGGAGAAAATATAAATTTACTAACATATATATATATATATAGATTAATTGATGATGAAATATTTATATGTTTAGAAGATGATCAATAAAACGTACGACATCAAGGAATTCAAACTTCTTCCAAAGTTTAGCTCTGCATGCAGGACTTGACTTGTGCTCTGCATTAGATGGGGTTTGCATTAATATTATCTCGATGAACCAGGCCGTAAAGTACTTCACCAGATACAATGTATATTCTTGTTTTCTTAACCAGCTTTTGTTAATGCTCTTGATTAAGATTGAGATGTTAAAACATCATAAGTTACCGTCAGTTTAAATTTGTAAGACAATTGATAATTTTACATGCATGGTAGACTTAATCGTTTATATATATATATATATATACTAGTAGTTGGGCAACGTCCGAGGGACGTTCGCCCAATGTATAAAAATATTATTTTTAAGAATTAATATTATTTTTATTAAGAAAAAAATTTTGATTAATAATATAATGCTTTTAGAAAAAAAAATATAATTTCTAACATCAAATAGTAAGATAAACTTAAATCAGTTTTAAAGCATTTAGAATTGAAAAAACGAACCTTGAATCAAAACTATGCAGCACAGGAGATAAATCGTTAACAGTAAAGCAACGTGTAGAGCACGTTTTCTTAATTTAATAAAACAATTATTTTTTTTGTGATATAATTTTTATAAGATATTATTATTTGATTTTAATGTTTCATAATGAATTTAAATTGATAAATAAATAATATTTTATTGGATAATTGTATTTGTAAATGTAGTTGGTAAATAGATTTAAACTTAATTATTTTACATTTCTCTTTATTTATATAAGGAATGAATAGAAATTTTAAATCACTTATATAAATTATAATTTATATAAAATATTATATATATAATAGAATATAGAATATATATTTATATAATTTATATAGATATATATATCTATATAAATATCTAATATACCTCCTAAATAAATGATCATTAATACATGGGTTATAGGCTACATAAATTTTAATAACTATGAATTTATTCATAAGTGATTTGGGAGAGAGATTAAAAAAATAAAAACTTTTAAGAAGAGAGAGAGTCACTTTAATTTATTCATGTAACTAACGACGTTAGTTTTAACGGTAAAACAACAAAAACCGTTAAATCAACAAAATTCCGTTAGATAGCCACTTTATATATATAAAGATATTTTAACATCCCGCTTATGTGTGACGTTAAATTTATAATTAAGTAAGTATAACATGTGATGTATTTAATTAAATGGAGTGAAGTATAGACCCTAACTAGCTTTTGTTCGAAAGTCATGATTCAACTTCTTGTAATTATAGGTTAGTTAAGTTGGTGTGGAGTGTCAATATCTTTGACCCGACAAGAGCAGACTAATATGAAAGTAGTTTTTAAACTTTTTTCAATATGGCATTTGCCCAATGGGAAGTGCTTGCGTGTCCTCTTCTCGTGCCTATCAAAGTAGTTACTGGTTACGAAATTTTTTTACTTATTATTAAGGAAGTAATTTTAAATATATTAATATTTTTTTATAATTTTTAAAAATATTTAAATATATTAAAAAAAAAAAGACCGTGCGGTCAAATGGAACGGTGCACTGCAGAGTAACACCGTCCTTTGCCCAATAGAATATTTACAAGATTTTTCATTAGGTGACGAAAAATGAGAAAATCCTACGCATGCCAAATTAGCATGATCGTGATCAATACGCATGATCCTGATGATCACGATCATGCTAATTTTAAACGCCCACCTAAATTTAGGATGTTTGGGAGCAACCTTTTATCTTTTCAACGTGAGACTTGTATACTCTTAGCTAACAGAAACCTATACAATGATGAGTGTGTCCAAAACACATCAGACTTAGGTGGTATGCATGCATCCTTTTCAGCTTGACATGCATACATGGCAGTGGAGGGATGCGAATTCCAGGGCGGGCATGCTCGATGAAGCGGAGCCGAAAATATTAGGGCAAGTGTAGGGCCCCAAAAAAAGAAAGAAAAAAGTGAAACACAAGGACCAGTTTCTGTTCTCTTCCTCATGATTAACCTGCTAGCTTCACGCTCTCCATGCCTCTTCCCTCAAGTTAACTCAGAAGGAACACTTTCTCTCAGATTCCCCGGATTTTCTCCCCGAAATATAGGGTTAAAAAGTCAAAAGGCCAAAAGCCTAGCAGCTCCCGGATGAAGTAGGGAAAATTTAACCAACGGCAAAGGAACGGACATATAATTATTATTAATTACCAGGTTTTAATGATTTCTCATTGGTTGGTGCAAAAGTGTCACGACTTTCTCGCGTTGGAAAACTCCGATCTTTGGTTTTTGATCAAGCATCTACGTACGAAACATTGCTGTCGTATACCTTAAAAGATAGATGGATTCTTTTTTAGGGTTTTGTGGAGCGTTAGAAGAATTGCCGTGCCATCATTTTCATGTGCTAACTCATATAAGCTCTCGCAGAGTACTGTATCATCAGGTTTGTGCTTTCCCTCCAAACAAGACGGAAAGCTCACAACCCCCCAAAACCCTAATCGACCCCACGTAAGCAGTAAGTATAAGCCCATCATGTGATTCCTCACCTGCCCGTCATTATCCTCGTCTTCCTCCTCCGGAGTGGCCTTCGGCATGATTGACACTTGGTGCATTCTGTTCTGCAGATGTAGACCGTTCGAACTTTGAACCAAACCCAGATGAAGCATGCATGCGCTCTGGTGAATGGTCCAGAACCAGTAGGGGAATGAATATTATTGCACCCGAACAAAGCTAGATTCGTAACCAAACAGACACCCTCAACAAATCTTGGATCTCGAGCTACGAAACATTAAATGCTTGTCTCTGCTGGGTCGCAGCAATGCAGAACCCCGTGGAACCCTGGACTCTGAAATACAAGTTGGCGTAAACAAATATCCAAAGACTTCCGAATCCCCAACCAATAAAAGCTTCAAAATTCAGTGGCTCCCCATCAGAATCAAAAATCCAAATCTCCTGTGATCTCTAGTTTTTTTTTTTTTTTAACCTGCCATCCTGTGATCTTTAATTACCACTTGCAAATGTATCCAATCTTGTTTGCCATCTGAGAAAAAAACAGATTTCAAAGAGTAGTGTACAACAGTACTGGGTACGTAAGGGGGCCCCGCAAGAATTTCTGTCTGATTAGACGGATGATGGAATTTGGATACCCCCATTAACATCATGTGAAAAACCACACACATGACACGAGTGATGGGTCCCGCGGCGCCTCTCTCTCTCTCTCTCTCTCTCCCCTCGATCTCTTTACCAGAACTCGGGTCGAAGTGTCAACGCCGTTAGATTTTCTATACAAAAGTTGTTAGCTGGTTTTGTCAGGACGTAGCGTACGTATATATATACATGATATATTGGTATTTAGATACGTAGGATAATGTCTGATGTCAGGCTGACAGGCCCTGCCCAAAAAACACTATTAATTTTGGTGGGTCCCTGTTACAGTAACCCCACTCCTCCAATGGCCCAGCTCATACTGCTGTATATGGCTGAGCTAGCAGTATGAGCTGGAAATGCAAAATGGAAATACCTTCTGGTTGAATGGGTGTGAAAAATAGTTTCACACAAGCCAATAACAAAATGCCCCGTAGGCATTCTAGTAAGAAAAGAAATACACCTGCATGCACCCGAACTCCACTTCTCTCCTTCTTTCTCCCCCCTCTCCCTCCCCCATCTGATTAACCCGTGCATTCGACGCCTACGGAAGCTCCAAAAAACCAAAAATTAAAACAGGAAAAACATTCGTGACAATAAACCCAAGAACAGGAGATGTGATAACGAGAATTGCAAAAGGAGATAAAGATGTTGATTTAGCAGTGAAGGCTGCTCGTCAAGCTTTTGAGCATGGTCCATGGCCACTCTTGCCTGGTATTGTACGAACTCTATCATTTTGCCCTTGTTGAAACATTATTTTTTTGAATCAACGCCATAGACGTTCCAACTTCCAAGTTATATAGTGTTCAAGAATCGTTTAATCATGCAGGATGGTAAATAATTGTTTTTTTTTTTTTTTCAAAAAAATATTAATTAATGGAGGAGAGAGGAAGGATAATGATGAAATTTGCGGACTTGATTGAGGAAAAATTGTAGAAGAACTCGCTGCCTTGGAAACAATTGATGCTGGCAAATTGTTCAGTATGAGCAAGGCTGTGGACATTCCTCACGCAGCAAGTCGTCTACGTTACTATGCAGGTGTAGCAGATAAAATACATGGAGAGGTACTGAAAATGTCGCGTAAACTTCAATGATATACTTTGCCAGAACCTATCGGTGTGGTAGGACATATGATCCCTTGGAACGTCCCTTCAATCATGTTCTTCTCGGATCTCCCTCTTCCGTGAGTGCAGATGGAGGGACCGAGGGAAAGAATGCAGATGGTGCAGGAACTAGGAAGAGGGAGAGGGTTCGGGGTGCATTTCACTTCTTGTTAAAATGCCTCCTCGGCATTTTCTTATTGGTCGATGTGAAATTATTTTTCACACCCATCCGGCTTGAAGCGATTCATGCAAAATATATAGTATAAAAAGATAAAAGTGTAAGTACTCTAGCATATTTTTTTTAAAAATCAAATTATTATTTATAAAACATTTTTATATATAAATACTTTTTTAAAAAAAAGTGTCCGAAACTCAAATATAATTTCTTAAAAGATAATTAAAGAGTGAAAGCAGAGCACATGAGCCATTCTTGAATAAAGATAATTGGGATTAGAATGGGGCTACACACTTGAAAAACTACAAGAATTAGCCTTGTGATGATTAATTATCTTTTTATATAAAGAAAGAGAGAGCAGTAGCTAGTAGTAAGGGCCTTTTGTTTTCTCCCATTCATCATCACCCTTTTTTTATCCTTATTTCTTGCTGCAAAATATTAAACATATATGAACATTCAAATAAAGCAAAGCCCGCCATCGCCCTTAACTTACATTTCATTCTCCCCTAAAAGCATTTGATGAAATATATGACACCGCCTATAAACTCTCCTTGCAATGACTAGAAACATGACCAAATTCAACTCCGGGGATTGGAGAAAATTATGTTTTGGGGGGTGAAGAAAAGGAGAGATTAAACTAAAAATCGATTTAAAAGTATAAGATAAGCATAAGAACTTGATGTCCTCGTAACTATATAAACTGAACCACCATGATCACCACACCCTCCACCGGTAACTTTAGCGAATATGTTAGCCCACAGCAGGGAAAGTTTTTTCACATCACATTACAACTTGAGGTGTTCTCGTCGCTAAAGAAGTCGGAGTAGGGCTCAGGCTGAGGTGGGTAGGGGTAAGGGTATGGCGGTGGTGGCATGTAATTGACCGCCGGAGGCGGCCTCGCATACATCATGGGATGGAACCTTTCGTTCCCCATTGCCCGCTGCTGGTTCATCACTGCTGCCAAGTACTGCTGCTGCTGGTTATTATATGGGTTGCCAGGCAGCGTCTCTGGCCCTGCACCCTGGAAATATCCGCCGCCGCCGTTCATGGAAGTCGCCGGAAGGCCCTGGACGGCTGGGATGTTACCCATCTGGCCCATAGGTGGCATGTTGCCGGCCATTTGGCCCATGGGTATGTTTCCCATTTGGCCCATTGGCCTGTTGACCATTTGGCCCATGGGCATATTCATGTTGCGCATTTGACCCGCGTTCCCTCCGGCCGAACCAGGAGGACCACCCATGCTTTGCATCCCATGATTGTTCATAGCATGAACCACATCATTCACATTCATCCCAACGTTCTTTTGACCCCCATTGACATTATTGTTGTTTCCATTAGCAGCATTGTGACCATTCTTGTTGTTTGCTCCACCGCCATTCTTACCACCATTTTTGCCACCCCCACCGCCACCTTGACTCTGATTGTTACCTACGGCTCCACCTCCGCCGCCTTTCTTTCCTCCGTTACCATTTTTTCCATCAGTGTTTCCTCCACCCATGCCATTCACCTGAATAGGCACAGCTCCACCGCCACCGCCACCTTTTTTCACATTACCCCCACCATTTCCACCCTTCTGGGCATTCATGAGCTGTGGGTTACTTCTATTCATCATATCATTCAACATCATCATGTTAGGCACCTGACCATTACCCGTCATAGGTTTCATCTTATTGAGGGGATGCTGCAGATCATCCATGTCATCCTCAAAGTCTTCATCATCATAATACTCATCATCGAGATCGTCAAGCTCATCATCAAACTCATCATCATCCTCCGGCAAGTCGAACCTCACCGCCTTTTGGTTTGTGTTCTGGTCCTTGGTGGGCATTTTCATGTCCTTGAATTGGGGCAGCTTATAAAGGGCTTGCAAATCTTTCTGAAGTTGCTGAAGATGTTGCTGTTGCTGGTTCTGTTGTCCTCCTTTGGGCTGGTTGTTAGCACCCTTCCGACCTTTGTTCTTCCCACCTTTGCCATTCTCAAATTGCAAGCTCTTGAGTTGATTCGTCGGAAGGTTTTGGTTATTGTTGCTGTTGGCCCTTGGATTGCCCCAGAGCTCTGCATGTTTTCCTGACTTTGCAAGCTTCCTGATGAGAATTGCTGGGTCTACATTTCCGGTGACTGTCACCTTCCCCTGCTCTGAATCTATGGCGGTGGTGTAAACGCCTGGCAGAGGGAATAATAGCCGACCCCATTAACTAAAAGTAAAACATTTGCTAATTCATAAAGAAACGCACAAAAATTTGGGTACATACGCAAAATATCAGCTCGGCACAGGAAAAAATAAAGGGGAAGAAGTTAAGGGGGTGGGTTTCAGAATTGTACCATCAATTTTTTTCAAGATTTTCTTCACTTTCTGCTTACATCCATCACAATGGATGTTCACTTTGAGAACAGATTTCTGCATGGACAAGCAAGCCAAAAAAGAAACATAAAGCACACTGAAAGTGAATGAGCACACAGCAAGCCAAATGGAATCAAATACCAAGCTTGTTATAGGGAATGAGCACACATTTTATAGGATTAGTATTCAACGAAAAATATAGAAGGAAATATGAGAGCTTTTTTCTTCTTTCACACTGAAGCAATGCTCTTGAAGGAAAAGAACAAGAAAGTAGATAAAATGGTACAATGACCGAGTGGGAGAGTACCTGGATCTTCACAAAATCTTCTTTACTCATAGTTTCAACTCAAATGGAACACGCAGAAGAACACAAGAATGGAAATAAATAAATAAAAACGGTTTGCGAGCAGATCTGGGAAACAGAGGCAGCTAAAATGTGGTGAGTGAATTACAAGGGCATCACCAGAGACGGTTTCCCTCTGCTCTATCTTTTGGGAGTTTGTTCCCAGCAAACAGAGGAAACAAATGGCTCTGGGCAGAGACAGTCGACGACCCTACACTAAAGGCTCAGTCTTGAGAAGAGAGAGAGAGAGGAGGGGGGGGGGGGGGTTTCAGAGCCGGTGGATGGACATTAAAATCATCTCTGGGTTACTCTGATTCCTCTGTTTCAGGGTAAGAGAAAGAGAGAGAGACTGAGCAAATAAGCAAGGCAGAAAGTGCAGATCGCGGTGGTCTTAAGGCTTGAAGACACTTTGTTTAGCTCCCTTTATAAATTGGTATTTTAACCGCAGAACTTATGCTGTGAGCAATGTTCTCTTTCTCAGCTTTGCTACGTACAGTTGCCACATGTAGTCGGCGTGCAGTCGACTATACGAAATAAATAAAAAAAATTATAAAATTTTTTTTTATATTCAAGGAAACCTACATGAATTATAAAAAATTATAAAAATATATATTTTTTTTCATATAAGTTCCGTATTAATTTTTTTTACAACTGACTACACGTCGACTGCAAAAAGTATTTCTCTTTCTCATAAATTAGAACATTTGTCTTCGCTTAAAAGCCTTCCCCCCTCTAACAAAAGTAAAAGGTAATTAGAATATTGAGAAAATGATGAAATAACAATGAATAAATGGAATTTATATATATATATATATATATAGATTTTATTTTGTTTTAGAGGGTTATAGAATTAGAAAAATATAGTTACAAGTATAATGGTGTATTAATCTTATACTAATTTAATGTGATTGGTTAAAAAGTAAATTTTCTTGAAAATAATGTTAATTTAAGTTTTAAGTATGAATGAATCAATATTGGTACGTAGATTAATGCGCGACTTTACTTGTATGTAGCAAAACTCTATAGAATTGGAAAGGAAAACTCTACTTGCAGGCGCGGAGGGGACGAATCGCGTACCAATTACTGACGTCAGTTAATAAATAAAACGGTGCGTTTTAAGTTAAGCGGGAAAAAAAAATTTCCATTGCGTTTCCAGTAGCCATTTGCTTTCCCCTCCCCCCTTCAGCTTCCCCCCCCCCCCCCCCCCCCTCTATCAATCTCTCCCCCCGTATGAAACTCTTCTCCTCTCTTCTCCTCTATCAATCTCTCCCCAACTAGAGTTTTGATGCTTTCCTCTCCGCGGCTTATTCTTCACTGAAAATGATTGTATTTCGTGGACTCCTCGTCGTAGATTCGTAGACTTTGAGAAACCCTAAATCGAGATTGAAAGGTCTCTCTCTCTCTCTCTCTCATGGTTTTAGTTATTTGATCTATTATTTATGATATATTGCGATTTTTTGTTTTCAACAGGTTAAATCGACGTAGATCCGGCTTCTGGAAACCCTAAATCAAGCCAACAGGTCTCTCTCTCTCTCTCAATCGTGCTTTTGGTGATTTGGTCTGTTATTTAATATGATGAATAAACTAGAAGCTCCAAATCTGTATGAAGAATTTTTTTTTTAGGGTTTATAGTTTTGGTGTGTAGGAACACATTTTGGTAGGGTTTGTGTTCAGAAATTAATATATAGTTTTGGGTTTTGATGTGTTTGGCTGCCGAGAAAGTGGAAGATAATAGTTTTGGGTTTTGATGTGTTTGGGTCAATCCACCCAACCTGGACATCAAAGATGCTTGATCGTTGCTTTAGAGTCAGTCATATTGTTTCTTCAGTTTTTTTTTTTTTGGTAAAACTTTTTGGTTTCAACATGTCAACCAGCCACCGGCTCTTCAACCGGATTATAATTGATTCAGATTTAGATTGACCCATATCGACCTGAACCCGATTATATCAAACTCTAATATTATTATTCAATTGCATGCTTGACGCCCTTCAAGTAGAATGTGTAAAATGTTTGTGCAGAATGTGTTCTATTAGAAAGAAAGTTGTTAGAGTTCTGTTTGCTTGTTACTTATCTCAAAAAAAAAAAAAAAAAAGTTCTCTTTGCTTGTTTCTTATCAGCAACCATTGTGGAGATTTTGGAGGACAAACTTGTACTACCCAATGTCCAGTGTCCATTTTCTTCTTAGCTCTCTCTACATGGGAGCTTTTTCCAAGATGCTAGCCATCAAGAGATGACATTGCAGATTCATATGGATGTGCTGGACATATATGAATGCATCTTACTTTTTGCGTTTTACCTTATAATATGGAGGGGCTAGTCTCCTAGCCTAGCCTGATCCTAAGTGACTCCTGTCATGATAGACCTATAGTCTCTTTAGTCCTTTCTCTGACATCTTGAAACATGATAGAGGTAATAAAGATGTCCTTGGTTTAATGCTAAAAGAAAATCTCTTAAGATCTTATATTAGTGATCAGCGCTATATAATTAAAGAATTTGTGGAGTATTAAGAAATAGAATGTACAACAAAAGTCCATCTCCCTCTTTCTTACACCAAAGGAAATGGGAGAAGTAAAGGTTTGAACACAGGAAAAGTATTGAAGACAAATTGAAAAATAATGAAATAAGAGGAGCAGTTAGCTCGTTTTGTGTTGTGCAGTTTTGTGTTGTGCAGTTTTGTTCATTGATTAGGGTGGGTCTATTATTTATGGATAATAATAAATTTTTGTTTCTGTTTGTGTTCATGACATTACCTCTCTTATTGCCCTAACACTAATATGATTTATCTGTTTTTCGTTAACACTCCCCTAACGGTAAGTAAGTTGGTCCACCTCTCTTCTCTAAAAAAAAACTTCTAAACCCTTATACATAAACTAAAAATGAAGACACTTAATTTGCACCTTATCAACAGTTCAACAGTATACTCCATTGCCGATTTTGGCAAAATGTTGTCTGGAGAAAAGGTATCGAGTGAAGATTCTTCTTCTTCACTTGTTACTCATACTTTGAGAAACAATCCAATGTGTACTTGTGGGTCACCCGCTTCACTTAAAACATCGAATACGCCAAGAAATCCAGGTCGATCATTCTTTGGGTGTTCAAAGTACAATTCTCAGGTAAAACGTATTTTCCGTGCTTTAACTTGCAATATTTGGGTGTGAGTCAGAATTGTCGTGAGTTTTTACTATGCCTTTTGTTTGTTTGTTTGTTTATACAGGGGTTACCACACTGCAACTATTTCAAATGGGCAGATAGCGATAGCTGCCATGAAAAAGAAAAAGAAATTGAGATGTTAAGGAAGGAGGAAAAGCTTCAGAAAACACAGTTAGAGGTTTAACAACATGTTAAAGAGGTTCGAAGAAGAGAGGAAGAGGTTCAAAGAAGAGAGGAAGAGGTTCGAAGTTGGATGGAAGAGATTCGAAATTGGATGGAAGAGATTCGAAAAAGAGAGGGTGAACTTTTCAAGAGGGACTTGGGAGTCCAGCGTCAATGCCCAAGTGTTTGGCTCTATTGTATAATTTGTATCTTACTTTATTTGTACTTCTCACGATCGTAGTGAATACCCAATAATCTGGGCAACTTCGTGTATAAACCTGATCACTTGTGATAATATGTGCTTTAGAGTAGCTGTAGTCCAACAGTCTACAAAATTAACTTGAACAAGTCTTTATTCTGTATTTAGAGTCTGGTCAGTTCTTTTGAAAAAGTAGGCAACTGACTTACAACTGATCTTGGAAACTGTTGATTGTGTCTTTGGGCATTAGTTCATTGAAGCTAATTTATTATGGAACATTTGGAAAGTATGCTTGTGTTGTTTTTTCAGCATTAGTTCATTGCAGCAAATTTATTATGGAACATTTGGAAAGTATGCTTATGTTGTGTTGTGAAGATAGTCCTATTTTGTGAAGATAATATGTGCTTCTTACTCTGGAACCGATTGCAAATTGCCCTGTTTTATAATAACAACCACTACTTCGTGCACGATTATTAGGACTCAATCCGAAAAGTTAATATTTGGTTATTCAAGCTCATTAAAGTTGAAAAGTAACTCCAAGACATGTACACCTTTTGTGTCTATTAATCACGGTTTTTGCATATCATATCTGGGCAATTTTGCACAACTCTCATAATGCCCACGTACTAACTGGCATATTTGGCCATTATACACAACAAACCATTTGGTAAAATCTGGGCATATATATTACAAGTTAACATATAAAATAAAAAATTCGTACGGTTGTAAATAAAAATAAATCTGGGCATATATATTCCATCTCTGGGTTACTCTGATTCCTCTGTTTCAGGGTGAGAGAAAGAGAGAGAAAGACTGAGCAAATAAGCAAGGCAGAAAGTGCAGATCGCGGTGGTCTTAAGGCTTGAAGACACTTTGGGAGCAATGTTTTCTGATAAATTAGAACATTTGTCTTCGCTTAAAAGCCTTCCCCCCTCTAACAAAAAGTAAAAGGTAATTAGAATATTGAGAAAATGATGAAATAACAATGAATAAATGGAATTTATATATATATATATATAGATTTTATTTTGTTTTAGAGGGTTATAGAATTGGAAAAATATAGTTACAAGTATAATAGTATACTAATCTGTATATCAATTTAATGTGATTGGTTAAAAAGTAAATTTTCTTGAAAACAGTGTTAATTTAAGTTTTAAGTATGAATGAATTAATATTAGTACGCAGATTAGTGCGCGACTTTACTTGTATGTAGCAAAACTCTATAGAATTGGAAAATGATAAAGAGAGTGAGGTGTGAATGAAGTTGTCAGATTTATCTCCTATTTGAGTTTACAATTGAAATCAATAAATAAATAAACAGTTCTTCTATATACAGTTGCGTCATACGGCTGCCGTGTAGTTGGTACGCCACGTCTACTACTATTAAACAAAGAAAAAAAGGAAAATAAATGCAGTTATAGGACAAATACAATTACCTTCAAGCTAAAGAAAGCAATCACAACAGAAGAAAATGAATGTTTCGATTTTTGCAACTCCAAAACTTTTACTCTCATGCAAACTTCCTTCTCTGAAAGTGCTCAACAATACCCAAAATCTAAAACTTTCAGACAAGAGCTCCTTTTACAGATCCCAAGATGCAAAGTTTATCTGATGGATGAAGGAGAGAGGCCACAAACCAATCAACAAGAGTCGTTCCTCAATGAGACCAAGAGAGAACTTGGTGATGATGGTTTTAGTAATGGTGAAATCCATCAGGAAAGGCCAGTTCCATTCCATTCTCTCTTGAAGAACACTGGCCATGGATTGAACTTCGCATCTTCTCTTCGCTTTCTTTTCCTCATATTCCACTCTCTCGTCAAAGCACAGATTATATAAGAAAGGAAAAAAAAAATAAAGAATAAAGAAAGAGGAAGAGGAAGAGGACAATTTCTCTTCCAACAAAAACAAACTCACTTTTTAGATTTCATGTTTAACATGTTTCTCTCAAATCCATTTCCATAATTTCTTTCTTTTGTCTTTACCGAATTTTCCTAAAGTTTCCAAAAGCTCTCTGGCTTAAGGTTACAAAATGGAAGGAAGCAAGGAAGGAGGGAGCTTCAAGGGAGATTGACACAAAGGTGGTCTTCAGAACACACAGAGAATGAGGGAGAGTCGTTTGATCTTGAAAAATTGGGAGAAACGTCTAAAAACTGAAATGGTGCCATTTTGAGTTTTCCACATCAGCGTCGTTTGTCCTGTGCTTGCATAATCTAACTTCGTATAATTTTTTTGATAAATAAATACTGACATTTATTTGTGACCTTGTTAATTTATTCGTTTACCGTTTCGCATCTTTGTTGTCCGAATTACCATCATCATCCTTCCTTACCGAGTAGTCCAAGTTGGCAGATATACCATCTCCTCTAATCCGACTCATCCTTTGTTATTGCCTGTAAAAAATGAAATAGACTCATCCTTTATATAAAATATATAAAAGGATATTTCAAATAAATAGTTGACAATTCTTTGAGATAGAAACTAAAAGTATTTTTTTACAAATATATTTTTAATTTATTATTTTTGGGATGTTAAATCTTCATTACAAGAAAATATAAAAGTAATTTTATTATTTAATATTAATTTATAAATTTATTTTTATAAAATCTCTTTATAATTAAAATATTTCCCTTATCAACTCATACTCCGAATAGTGATAACAAATTGGATAATAATTTGATAGAGATTTATGTATTTTTACTCAACAAATCCCACTCAACTCTTTTTTTGAGTTGGGCTGTGATCGATCTAAATGGGCTTTGCTAGACGCAGTCGGCATGCAGTCGGCTATACGGAATAAATAAAAAAAAATTATAAAAATATTTTTTTTTATGATTGTACAGAATGAATAAAAAAAAGTTATAAAAATAATTTTTTTTTTTTCATATAGGTCCTATATTAATTCATTTTTTTCAAAGCGACTGCATGCCAACTGCATTTGCCGACTGCAAAAATCATTTCTCGATCTAAATACATAAAGATAATATTTGATTGTAAGTGATAAGTTTTCTAAACCCAAAACTTAGGTTGTGTTTCGATGTTAAGTTAAACGGAATTGAGCTAAGTTATTTATGAATATTAGTAGTTGAGATGATGTAATGAGTTCTGTAGAGTCCATCTAAGATGAGTTTAGATGTATTTAGATATTAAAATGAGTTTAGTACTACTTATAAGAAGTTAAAAAATGTTGTATCTCACGTATAAAAATGTGTTAAGTTGTAAAAGGTCGTGTATCTCTTGTGTAAGGAAGTTTTGATTTGAGATAAATTTATTAATTTGAGAGTTGTATATTTGAATATCAGACTTATCTTAAAATTAGACTGAATTGAGTTGATCTCAATACATTCCAACAACCAATCTTCTATCACTTAAATAAGATGAGATGGTTTTGAATGGCTCGTTTGGATTTAGATATAAGATAAGATGGATTTAGATGAAAGTTGAATAAAATATTATTAGATTATTATTTTTTAATATTATTATTGTTTTAGAATGTGAAAAAACTAAATTAAAATTTGAAAATGTTAAATTTTTTATTTAATTTTTTTGTGAAAATTTGAAAAAATTATAATAATGAAATGAGATGAAATATTTTCAAAATCCAAACGAGCTATGAACTTGGCTTGGATTGATTCCAGTTAATGGAGAATGCATGTCCCTTTTGATGTCTTGTTATGCAATACTTGTCCTATATCCAACGAGTCCGATTTTAACAACAAATATATCCAGACCATTCCCATGAAACAACAAAGAAAGATTGATAAATGAACATAAGATTCAAGTAGTTTTTTTCTTGGATGGATAGTGACCAAACCACTTATATAATCTATTGCAGCTGGTGAAGTTTAAATTTCTAAATTCAATGGGTATTCCAATGAATAATACTATTTGAAACTCCGTTAACAAAACATTATTGATGTGACAGATATTTATTAATTATAGAAAACTTTAAAATTCAATAACCAAGGAATAATCTCAAAAATGTATTTACCATATCAGTAGTGTTACATAAATATTACAGTACAGATGGTGTTGCCAGTAGCACTATTATAATAAGGTTATCATTATTATTTTCCAAACAACAATTGCTTTAGGGACAAATAAATAAGCAGCATTATCATTAATCTACCATAGCTTATTGAGTAATTAGGCTCTACGTGAGCACGCCTCTTTTGGAAGAGTTGAGAGATAATCTATCTACCCAGATTCCAATCTCAATATTGCTATGAATGAAAATGATCTCTCTCTCTCTCTCTCTCTCTCTCTCTCTCTCTCTCTCATTGATTGGCTTCAAAATAAAATTTAACAAGTGAACGTGAAGAATTGGGAAAAAAACATGCTTGGTTACAAAGTAAGTCATCAGTTAAAACATGCTTTGATTCCATCAAGTATTCCGATATCATGCTTCGAGCATGTCAATTATGATGAACCCAAGTATTTGGTGGGGATCTTCATTTTGTTACAAGTTAATGCCATGACCCATGAGATCATTACTTACAACTTATTGTTTAAGCCAAATCGATTATATATATGCTTTTTATTATATAATATTTCCTTAGATGTTCAAGATTTTTCTCTCTTATTTATTTGGTATCGAATTTCAAGTAAAATTCTATTGAGAAGGTCGACGCATTATTGATGTTAATTGGGAAAAAAGAATGTTGAAATTGGAAATATATCAAATATATGTATGTTGTATATACGTAGCCATAGACTTGTTAAATCATGTACTTAGCTTTAGCAGCAATATGGGAAAGAAAGCCACCCTACCCCAAAACCAACCATCTCCTGGCTCAAGAACAAGCCTAAACCATGATGAAACCCTTCATGTGGCTTTTTTCCCCTTTTGTTTCCTTTTATTCCTTTGAACCGCTAGCTTTATCGGTAAAAAGGCATTTGAATGGTGATAAAGGGTCTTAGACAAAATGGTTTTTCCTGTCCTGATCTTAACAAAAAGACGGCCATGGTCTTCACATACATCCATGGGTTGGTGATGATGATAACCTTAACCACTGGGTTTGCTTATTTGTTTTCTCAAAGTAAGATGAAGCTTCTTCCATAAGATGGATTTACAAGCATGCAGTAAAGCAAGTAATATTGCTGTGACTTGCAGAGAGGCCTAGCTATATTGGGATCTGTTTTGCCCCTTTATAATGTTTTTTTTTTCTTATGGGATTGAACTTGAGCAGCTGCTACACTGCATTGCCTAGTATGTCGAAGAAGGCGTCACATGAAAGCCATGATCTTGGAAATAGATCCTCTTCAGCAGCTCACTTTATAGATAGTAAAACGATTAAAATCTTGCAGATATTATTCATTTCACTGGAAAGTGATTGATAACAGAAGTCGACACAGCATGAGGAGCGTATTTATTGAGACTACCTAAAACGAAAGCAGGCCCACATGGTCTGTGCGACCGATCTCTCCTTGTTCTAGCTCTAAAGTTTTTAGTTTGTGGGAAAACAATAGTGGGCTGCACAGATCTTGAGCAGTTTCGACAACTAAGGAAAGCTTTGATGTGCTTCTATTGTCTTTTTGCTCTTAAGAAGTCGCACAATTTTACACATCTAATACAAAAAAAACTCCCATTTTTGGGGAGTTGAGTTCATATGTCATGCCATCGTCAAAGTTTTTTCAAAACCAGATGCAGCTTCGTAAAGAATGAATCGGAAAGCAGATACGCGTGGAAGAATGAATCCAAACTTTAAACCACAGTCAAAAGTTCAAACCGCTCATGTTTGAGAGAACCCACACACACACACACAGAGTTATAATGACAGAACTTCAGTCATACACCATAGTTTCCGACTCTAGGTTGCTTGATGCTGCAAATATAGTTGTGATGATTTAAGAAACTGGTGCTAATACATGCAAGCAGTAAGCGCTGAGATGAAACTTTGCCTAAAATGTAAGGAAACAGAGATGAGGGTAAAAATAAGCTTTTAAAATATTGATCTCAATGGCTAAAGCTTAGTCGGATGTAATCATCAATCAGAACTTCGCTCTTCCTTCTCAAAGAATTTGACATTACATGGGCAAAAATACACTCAAGCTTAGAGCTTTCACCAAACGTCTGGCCATAATGAATTCGTAAGGTGGAACCATAAAGTGGCTTACCTAACAACCACTAGTGTGATGCAATGAGGGATTTTTCCAAAGCCCAGGAACACTGGATTCTGAACACACGGTCTAGAAATACTAAAAGAACCAAGATCAACACGACAACTTTATGTCAACTAAATAGCATTCTAAGAGAAACCATTGTGTGACCCCAGCTGGGACAGAAAGAAATCGGACAGGCCTTACATGAAAAAATGCTCCATTAATTGGAATAAATGATTAGTGTTATTGTACGATTATTTGAGCTTTTATCTATTCAAAGGTTCCTTTCAAGGCCCAGATTCTTAGTTTTCCTACTTATTCCTACCTTCTCTGGCAAATATTCTCCTCTCAGCGTCTCTTTTTGGCAGTTGGCCAAGAAAAATATAACAAGAGCAAAGACCTAGAGTGTTCATTAAGTTAGCCCCAGAGTATCTAACTTCCTCACTTTTTGACTGCCTATATCACTCACAAATCCACGTATATATATGGATAAAAACTTCAATCAAGGGGCACTGCCGATTTCTTTCTTTTTAATATCAGGTAGACTCTTCACAAAGATATCATTGGACAATGCTAGGGATCCCGCGGGGGGATCCCGTTAACTTGTCCCGTTGAAGCCTTTTTTTTTTTTTTGATTTTTTTTTACACAAAGATTAAGAAAATTATATTTAATTATATTGTGAATTTTATTATTTTTTTAAAATATTTAAAAGTGTTAAAAAAATGATATGAAAAAAATAAAAAATAAAAACACTTTTTAAATATTTTTCTCAAATCATTTTTTTAACACTTTTAAATATTTTGAAAAAATGAATAAAATTCACAATATAATTAAACAATATTTTCTTAATTTTTCTGTGAAAAAAAAAAATTCAAAAAAAAGAAAAAAAGAAAGCTTGTGCGGGACAAATGAACAGGATCCCCGAGCGGGATCCCTATCATTTTCCATAGACCTCCATGTCATGTCATAAGACAGTTTAATACATGTTTTTTTAGGGGTAGAGGGGGGTTAGGTTTAAACAATTATTCCACCACCTAGTGAGATAAGTTACTATCAGACAAATGTTGCTCCAACTATACGAGTTTTATATGATAAACTATGCAGTTCATATCCATACCCTTGTTATTCTTTTCAAAACATGAGACAAATGGCCTGTAGCCAAGACTCTCAAACACTAACAGATTCACAAACACTTGCACTGCATGTAATTAAAATATCACATGAAAATTAAATCCTGATTCTGCTTTTACAATATACAAAGAAAAAGAACATACATATATATATTGACATATAAAAATAGGTGATGACATATACAAAAAATGAAAAGGAAGGAAAGAAAGAAAGAAGTTGACAGTTGTACCATGATCCAACTTTTGATGAAGAAAAGAATCTCTCACTGATTACCATTATCAATCTTGATCTCTATTAGTTCCTCAATAGGTTGACGGCATATAGGGCACTTATTTGATTGAAGCCTCAACGCTTTTGCACACTCACTGCACATACACTGAAAAATACCAGGTATAAAACTTGAGAGCAAAGTAACTAAGTTTTAAAATGTGAGAGGTAAAGGAAATGACAGAAATTTTACGTCAGCTCCTGGTACAAAGATAAACACAACTGTTTCCAACAAACTCAAATTTTTGTGCAAGTAAATTTTTCATCCTCGGGTAGATGTCATAACTAATAAGGATATTTCCGTGTAAATAGCATGAATGTTGGTATGTAATTTTGTACATTAAAAAAAAATTGTAACATTTTCATTTATATACTGCTTGCTAAAAACTCTCCACAGATGGCGTGTTTGTTGTGTGTTAAAGATGGAAATAAAGGAAACAGCCAAAGCCAGGGATCATATATATCAAACGACCATCTGATGCTCTCACTCTCTTCAAGCTACTTGACAAATCAGAACCAAAATGGGCTTGGATGGTTTTGCAGTGATCCCACATCTTGTACTGATTAAGTGGGAAGACCTATCTAATCATTAAAGGAAGAAGGTTGATACGAAACAGAACAGGAACTTCACTTATACTTAAATACTTCAATCGATGGAAAGCGCTAACCCACCCACGGAAAAAGCGAGGATGGGGATCCCATAGAAGAACAATAATGTCAGTGAGGGGATCTAATAAAGGTATGTCGGTGATAAGATGACTCAAGCACATCTGCTTGGAATTAAATCGACCACATCAGTTGTTCACAAGCACTCCAAGCATGATGCTTCCTGATCATTGTTCTTACCATCCGATTACACCATCCATTGAGTAAAGAAGTTTCAGATACAGTTTATATTAAACAATTGTCTATAATCTTTTGGACTGAAAAAAAATATAGATGAACACTCACCATATGTCGACAAGGCAAGACAGCTGTATCCTTAGGTTCTGTCATACATATGACACACTCCTTTCCTGGGTCACTGTCATCAAACCCTTCCGCTACCGAGCTTCCTATTCCGTATATCTCATGAAGCTCATAGCAAACTCCGTCAATCCAGAGTCTTTGCCTAATAACTCTCACTTGGAAAGGTCCATCACCGTTCTTCTCTAGAATAGCTTGCGTTATCTGCATATGAGGGTTTGTCTTGGGCACTGGCTCACCTAGTTGCTCGTCTGTTGAATTAGCCGGCGAGTATGTTTCAGCAGATATGACAAGAGGAAATACATCTTTTCCGGGTGATGGCTTTGAGAGATCATCCAGCTCAAAGAAGCCTAAGTCAATGCCTGTTCCTGAAGGCTGACAAAATTTCTGGCAAGGTCCTTTCTGAAAGGGGATTCTCACAGGCATAAAGGCTTCGGGAAGTAGTGGAACAAACCGACAGTTCGGCTCTTCCTTAGCAAAGTAGAAAATAGTGATGCTGTCAATCAGATAACAGATTGTCAGATACCATACAAAAATTAGAAATATAACTAGAATATTCCTGTTTCCAGCACTTGATTCAGAATAAATTTAGTTCAATTAATCTACATTGTCAATCAATTAGATAAATGCAGCCTTACATCCATAAATTGTTGTTCTTGAGCTTTTTATGCAATTTTAAAGCCCATTTCTTTCAATTCCAAGTAATTTACTATAACTCCTTAAATTTTGGTGCTTGAAAGTGTCTGAAAATCTCAAGGCCCAGAGTGAAAATATGTCCAATTACAATCTCCACAGATTTAACCTTCACAACCTGATTTTACTAGTACTTCCTTTCAGACACTAGAAGCTTTTTACAGTTTATCATCCGATGAAGTTACTACGTGAGACCACGCCTGAACTTTTCTTTTGACACACGATAATATCAATTTGAATCCTTCTTTTAAAGGTAAAGAAAAGGTTAGATTTAGGATAGGGAACGCTCTCCGGCTGGATTTAGGGCTTTTTTCTTTCATACTTTGTTACTATGGGCCTCCTCTATTGTATTGAATGGAATGAGTTTTAATGACTTTTATGCTACTTTCCGTAGCACGTAGCTTGTAATTAGGCTCTTTCTTGTATACTTCCTGTATACTCGGGTTTTGCCTTTTTACGTGGATCAATAAAATCTCTTTTTACCTATAAAAAAGAAAAAAGAAAAAAAAAAGGTTAGATACAACTAACACGCCTCAATGGATTACACTTGTACCCACACCCTCCACCCCTAATTTATGGGCAAAGTGGATTTTATTTGGTCCTCCTCAGACCATTGACATCGTTATTATTTTAACTCCTTAATGAGAACTCTGTTTGTAAAAAAGACTACATTTCCAATCATCACATGATTTCCCCATATGCCACTAAAAAGATGAATACGAAGTGTGAGAAAATGAAGGCACCAACTATCTTGGTTGGAAAATTTTATAATATATAACTGAGATCAAAGGTTTTGGAGATGGGAGACAGCAACTCTCTCATTCGGTGGTTTGCATGCCCAAGTGCGCCTTAACTACTCAGCTACTCCGGAGCAGAACTAGTGCTGATGTTGGCGGGAAATAGCCAGGAAATTAATTTTGGTCTATGCCAGGTCCTTTCTGAACAGTTTATTTATTGTGCTACATGTGCCATGAAAATGTGTAATCCACACATTAATATGTTCATTCCACCATCAGTACTAAATTACTAATACTGAAAAACAACTCATCTGCATTTAACTATTCCACTGAACAAAGAAGTGATGATTGATACATATCACTTAATGAGAACAAAAATGTATCCACTTTACCACCACTCCAGCAAGCTTCTCACAAATGAAAAACATGCCCTTTTCAGTAACTCAAAGACCCAACTCTTTTTTTTTTAATAATCAAATACCCAAGTTAACATTCACACAAATTAAATGGAAGATACAAGAGATCCAGCTTTCAGATTAAGCCATCCTTACATTACAATACTACAGCTGTCTAGAATCACAACCCTTTTCTTATTTAATTCAGACATCAAGTTTTTTTCTGATGATGAGTAAGAATAAAATATTATTGAATCATAAAAAGTGGCGTAGCCCAAGCACACAGGCAGTATACAAGAGAAAAAACCTGATTAGGAGAAGTGATGGAAGTCAAACATCTAGTTTATAACCTTTGGTTCATGATTTTGCAGAAACTTACCACCATGTGATCTATTTGAAGTTAAGATTATTGTGTACATCAAATTCAATGAGTGTCGTCCTTACAACTGCTCAAGATATATATAGATACAGATATATATCCAAAATAGAAATAAAGCAGAGAGAAAAAGTGGCCATCATGGTAAAATCTTCATCCATCTCATACATGTAAGGACCACAATGTTCAACCACATCAAATTCTCACACTAGGCGATTAATTACTGCTCTAAATGAAGATTGATACTTCTAGCATGATCATAGTGCTAACCTTCAAACAGTACAATATTTAAACATATCTCTGCCTTTTGCACTTTTAATCAGGGTTAACTACTAAAATATTTCAGTTATTGGTACTGTCATAACATTTTCGACGGATTATTATAGGTTTACTAACAGAAGGACTAATGATCAAAGTTGAAGTACAGAGAGCAAACGTTAAAAAATAGAGCATGAGAATATGTCCAAAATGCAAGCGACAAGGACTATTTTTTATTTAATCCTATTAATAAAGATTCTTACTAATTAAAAAATCTCAAACTGAAACGGTAATTTGTGATCAAATAGACATTTTGATTCATTGTTATAATTTTGCTTTCTTAGGGACTCCCTTATTCTCAAATCACCAACCACCTGAATGAACATATTCCCAATGCTCAAAAGACAAATCATTCCCATGCACTTCCTTTGGAAGAAGAGGGTCATTCCTCCAACACAAGACACTTTCTTCACTGTAAAACCCATATAAACTTTAAACATTAACCTATTACTGTAACCCAAACTTCCTTCTGGGTTCTCTAATACTTATAGACCCAGTTCAAATCAAGCTTCAGTCTTTAACCCGGAACAAGCCGATAGAGTAATAAAATTTTCAATAGACTGACAATGTTTTTGGTCATGTCAAGGCATTTTAAAATTCTTCTTCCCAATTTGGAAGACCAAGATGTGACATTCAAACAAAACAAGAACTCTACAAAAGGCATACCCAGAAAACAGAAACCCGGAAAAGAATAATGAAACACATAAGACCCACTTCTCGTCATATCCCACATTCCAGTATTTGGTATAGATTGACTTGTAAGACGGTTTCCTCATGATCCTCTAAATTCATTCTTTCTCAGCTAAAGCTTCGGACTTACTCTTCCATTTTTGTTTTTTTCTTTCTTTGTTTTGGGTGACCTGGAAGCACGCGTCTTTTTCCTGCTAGTTCTCTTTCTTTTCTCTCATAGTCATCTTCTCTAATTAAAAACAACACCCTATCTGCTTGCTTAGAGTCCTGGACGAGAATAAAAGGTTTACAAAAAATGACAAATTGTAGAATTTTGATATTGCTTCTGTTTCTTCAAATTGAAATCCTTTAACCCATCTAATCTTAATGAATTGGAACTCATTGTCTCCGCTTCCCAACAAATAATGATACTTGAAAGATTGAGATTTTTACTTCCATTTTCTTCCGTTCCCATAACTTTTACGCAACAAAACAAACCCAAGATTACATAAAAGCCCAACTCAAGAAATCATTCAAAACACTCGCGTGTATCACTACCCATCACCTTGACGAACGTACACAAACAGGCAATAGCAAATAAAAGAGAAAGAACGGTATAATTCATGAGTTAAGCAAAACTAAATTAAAAGAGAAAGATCAATTCCCTCACCTCCCATCATACAAGGCGTCGAAAACGAAAGACACCAAGTAGTTATCGGGGTTGTGCTCATCGAGCACTACCCGCAAGGTGTCCTTATGTACATTCACATCATTCCTCACCTTCTTCGAGTTCTGATGCTCAACATAACGCGGTGGCTCCACCGCGGGGCACACGGGAAGCCGGGCTGCGGGCCACCCACTAGCCTGATTGGCATGATAAGGGTGGTAGTTGAAGCGAGCGGTCATGGGATTGACATTATTGTAAGAATTGTACCCACCAGAGTAATAGTAAGAGTGAGCTCGAGGCGGAGGAGGAGGAGGAGGAGGAGGATAAGGATGGTGGGGTGGTGGAGGATAAGGGAGATAGTTATGCGGAGGTGGCGGTGGTGGGGGTTCTGAGGGGTAATAGTAAGAGGAGGAAGGAGGAGGAGGAGGTGGAGGGGAGAGGTAGTGGGGATGTGGGTGTGGGAGATAATGATTATGGTTGTTTCTTCTTCTATTGCTACTCAGCGAAATTCCCATTTGGATTTGGAGAGAGAGCGAGCAGAGATAGATTGGGATCGCGGGAGAGTGTTGGGGGAGGGAGAAGGGGGAGGGAAATATTCGGAAGAAGGGAACTAGTTGAAGAAGCAGTCGATTTTGACAGACATTTCACAATTTTCAATTCCTATCACCTCTGTATGTCTACCCCTTCGACAGTTTTTTATTTGATGGTTGAGTTGATTGCCTTTCAAGTCTGCCCTCTGAGTCTCTGACACCAATGGTCAAAGTTCAGACAAATAAATAAGGGAAGGGAAATGTTTAGGCCACCGCCGGTAGCTCCCGGTAGGACTACCGCTGTTTTTTTTTTTTTTTAATAATTAAGTAAATGTTTTTTTTTAATAATATTGTGAATTTAAAAAAAAATAAATTAAAAAATATATGTAAAATAAAAGACTAAAAATAAAACACACGTTATGACTAACGATAGCTCCCAGCCCATAGTGCTACCCAATAAACAAAGGGTTTAACTTCTATGTGTTGATATATTCTACTCTGCCTAAATATTTTCTATAGTTCGAAAAGAAAACTTTATTAATAAATCTTATAATATTAAATATTGTTAGTAAATAATTAATTTTGTTATTAAATATGATAAAATTTAGAAAAATGATATTCATAATTTTAAAATTTGCAAATTTTGCATTCTTCATCTAAAAGTAAATAATACGAGACTTACTTAAAAAAATTAATTTTTTAATATTAGATTTGATTTGTTTTAAAAAAGAGTGTATAGAATTTATATATTTTAAATTATATCTAGCATTACTTTAAAGTTTATATATGATGTCTATTTCTTTTGAAATTAAAAATAGCTAAGTAACAACATTATTAGCCCAACTTGCCATTAATATTTAATCACTAAATAATTCCATAGGCCATTTATCTACCATTAGATATTGGCCCAAGATGTGTGTATATTTCCTAAGACCCCAAAAACTCGTGCTCATAATGCACTATTACCATTATGATTGGCTAAATGGAAGTGGTTATGTGTTAAGTAACATGCAGCCTGTTATATTTTATTAGAATAAGTAGATGGTATAGTTTGGATAATGAGATCAGATGAGATGATTTTAAATGAAAGTTAAAAATTGAATAAAATACTATTAGAATATTATTTTTTAATATTATTATTATTTTGAGATTTGAAAAAGTTGAATTATTTATTATATTTTGTGTGGAAATTTAGAAAAGTTGTAATGATGAAATGAAATTAGATGAGATGAGATGAAACCCGTTTTTGTATTCAAACTAAATCGAAATGAATTTATGAAAGATTAAATTAATGAAACATTCCATTAATTATCATTCCTTACACTTGAATCATCTCCATATCTGCACACAAAATGAGTTTTAATTCTCCATTTCCATTCATCATTTTGTGCCATATTGTTCTCAATCATGGCTGTTTTCTAAATTAACTTTGGGACTTTCATTGTGTTCTTAGAATTATTTTATTTCGTCCTCGTACATATTTAGTAAAGGGGACGAAATACGTTCTCAAGATGTCGTGATTACGATCAAACCCACTTTTCACCATTTAATTTTTTTTTTAAAAAAGAAAGAAATTAAAACATTGAACCCTCCAATTGATATCAACTGTCAAATAACCCACGGGACCATTATACCCAATTGTAGTAAAATTTTGATGATCGGATTTTTAAAAAAATAGAGCTTGTTACAAATTTTTCATATTTTGAGGGTGCAATTTTGATAATTATGGTGCTATATATATATATAAATAAATATATATATTTTTTAAGAAAAACTATTATCGTTCATTCGTAAAAGAAATTTATATTCATGAACAGATACATTCTGAAATGTCTCATAGATTATGGTACAAGTGTTGCTTTTATTTGTTTGTAAGAAGAAGAAGCTAAGACAACATTGTTAACTTTTTATTAATTTATAATTAAACTGAACTGGTAAGAAACCAGATCCAGCAGCTGCACCATATCATTCTAAGGATTACTTTGGTAGATACAGTAGAATATATATCTGTAGCATCTGAATTCTTCAAATACATCCATATTCAAGAAGCAAAATAAATTAGATCCAAAGAAATAGAAACATAACTTGAAAAAAAAGGAAAAAAAAAGCCAGAAAAAGAAAAAAAACAAAAGCACAACAAAGAAGGAAGAAAAAACAATCTTTGCTGTCATTAACAACACATAATACTCAAGCTCAAGATTAGTGTAACAGAATATTTAGCAAAAATCCGACCTAGGTTTCTTTCGAACCGAAATGCAGCCTCTCTGATGGTCTCTAAAGATTCTGATTTCAGCATAATCTCTCAGGTCTTCAAGACTAATATACTGTTGCTTGACCATTCTCAAGGAATCACCCCCAGTGTCCTGTATCCAAAGATAAGGATGGCAAGTTTCATCATAGTAATACAGCAAGCTCTTCATTCCTCCACCCACAGTGCCACTCTTGCCAGGCATGTAAGCCTTGTATATGCTCTTGCATTTCAGTCTCTTTGAACATCCTGGATTTAAAGCATGAATCTTTTTCAATATTGATCCCACCCTTATTTGCAGCTCCACAGGCCTGTCGCTTAGATTCCAGATCCTTGTGCCAAATCCTGAGCCCTGAGTGTGGTCACGACACCCATCAAAGCACCCACCAAGAGGCAAAATGCTGAATCCCAGCATTTTTCCTCTGAGGGCCTCAAAATTCCTGGCTAACTTTGACTTTGGGACAACATGCATTTTTGTGTTAACATTCACCACTTGGAGTCCGTGTGTATATATAAGGGTTGTGCCCATAAAGTTCAGTGTTTTTAGGGTACCATAGACAAATGGCTAAGGGTTTTAGGCTGTGGTCCATTCAAAAGGCAGTCATTGTGCTTGTGGGTCAGATGGCATTAAGCAAGATAAAGATGATACATAGATTTATAACAAAGAAACTTTGAAAATTGTTAGCTCTTTGATCTAAGAAATTGGTAGGGTCCCCAAACCTCCAAAATTGGACACAAGAAGACAGTGGAAGTTATCATTTATAAGTAAAAAATTGTTGGAAAAAAAAAAGCGTAAAAATCAAATAGTAACAACCTTGCAATTCCAAAGGTTCATGATGAGATAACAAATGATGTTGTTTCACCTTTCATCATTAAGGTTACTTTCGATTTACTCCGAAAGTTTCAAAGCCGACTGAGTACTCCTCCCCAGAACAGACTTATATGGAACATATTGCAGTGGTTAATGGTGTTGCTTTATGTTAGCCCAAAACGTTGAATACCTCCAAAAATCATGGCTACTTTCAAATATCATTACCCCTATTCATTGTGGAAAGTATTATTCCACTAACATACAATAAGACTCTACAATTTAACCTGTCGACTCTGCAATCCTCCTACTCGATTACGTATCAGCTGACAGCTTTGGCTCATATCCAAACAGTAGCATTAATTCAGAACAAATTATTTAATCCATTTTGGTCAGCAAAGATAATCCTATGAATGGTAGAAAATTCACAAATGTGAGGAGATATAATATTCTCTCTACTAAACTTTATTAATCTCACTATAAGAACGTGTGCTACTACTGAACGTGATCGTTAGCCTAGAAGTCGCTATGTTGGTGGCACTGGCTTGTGCCTGTGATGTCTCTGATGCTTAAGTCAAATACCTACATATCGACTTACAGGTTAACGATCATGTTCGGTAATAAGACGCATCTTTTACACCTACAATATATTGGTGGCATATCATATTTTAAGTGACTTTCTATCTAAGTAACTGACTATTAAAACTAATTAAAACTAGTCGTATTGATTAATATGATCGAAATTATTTAAATTTACATAGCAGAAGACTCCTTAATAATAGGTGGCAAATGATTTAACAAACGGCCGAGGAAAAATATAACTTAACGAAGCGAGTATCTCTTAGTGCTAAAACTTGATCTAGATTAACGTGACGATATCACACACAAGCTTGCTGTAAATTTTAAGCTGCAGATTCAAGTTTGTGCTCACTAATGTGACAGCCAGATGGGGGGCATTGCCCGGAATCCATCAAGAACCATGTCTATCCTCTCTGATTAATGACGACTATCATGTTGTTTTTTCATCTGAGAGAGAGAGAGAGAGAGAGAGAGAGAGAGAGAGAGAGAATTACATCATTGAGGAAAACATGAAAATTTACTCGTACATTAACTTTTATTTCTCAGTTTTTTTTTTTTTTTTTTCTACTTTTTGTCTTTTGTTTCATTGGTTTCTAGTTTAAGACACGAGCTACACTTGTAATCTTTCTAAAATTAGCCATTTCTGTTCAAAATAAAGTTCTAAAATAAGGGATGTACAGATGAAGACGGTGCCACAGGAATCAAATGCCAAAGATATTAAACCTGGCAATGGCCTTCAAATGAAGTCAGGAAAAGAATTTACATAGATCATTTATTAATTTTCATGATCGTCTGTTGAAGGATCTATCTTGATTATGAGAGGCTGGCTGAGATCCACAGGCAGTTCAGCCGCAACGGGTAGCTGAGGTGATGCTAAAATGCCATCGATGTCCTCATTTTCAGCCAAAGCTTTTTCCAAAGCAGCCTTGGCAACTTTAGTGACACAAATAATCAGAACCACTGCAGACATGCCAAAAGCATGACTAATATTAGAAAGATTCAAAATTGGTGCTAGAAAAGAAAAGAGAAAACAGAAATGGGGAGGCTCCATAAAAGAAAAGTCCTCCTGTCATGTATACTAGTTCATACTTCTCACTAGAAAAACAAGATGATTTTATTTTGAATTGTTATATGTACTAACGTCACAAGCGTGAAGGTGTGGCCTTTTCATATACATATTGCAAGAAGGCATATGCAATGCATGCGTCTTAATGATTACAACTTACCAGATACTGCAAGTCCCAATATGATAAATGCCTGCACCCATCGAGTAAAGAGTGAATTAAGCTTAAAAAGAAGAGAGATACACCATAGGGCCCTAAACCGAATCGAGGCTTTCAAGAATCTGCCCTCCAATACCTTTCAAAGCTCATTATGAAAATATATCTCCAAGATGCCAGTTGGGCATCAAAGGGTCCATATTCTAGTTTCAGCAACCATGTGATGGGCTTTATGATTTGAAAAACCAAGGAAAAAAAAAAGACGCCTAACCAGAGAAAAAGAGGCCAAGATTCTTACCCAACGGGTCTTTGAAAACTCACTCCATCCATGTGTCACATCAGAAAGATCCTTGAGAGTTGTTCCAACATAAACTAATGTAAGGGTTATTGGCTGTTTCAGAAACCATAGAGAACACATCAAAAAACCACTTAAACTCAATTATACACTTCAATATCAGGACATGTAAACAAAGCATACAAAAATATCTATATGAGAAACAGAAAACTTGCATATTATCACTTAGTTGATTAATATGAGGATGGCATTTGGGCATGAGAACAATCAAAGAGAAAGCCAGGAAGATACCATCATTCCTAACCAGGAAGCCAGCATGTATTCTCCTATTGGAACAGGGGTCACAGATAGGAGGTAATTCAACATGTTAAATGGCAGTAAGGGAACAAGCCGAAGCAGCAAAACGATCTGTGGAGGAAGAAACAAAGATTAAAAAACACAGATGAGTGTTTTCAATAAAATGCAAAATAAGTGTAGCAATTCTGAAAAGAGTAATACTATACAGTCATGGGTCTTCAACTGCGCACTCTTTTTCAAAAAGAGATGTCTATTATTAAAAAAATAATTTTTTCATGTAGATCCCATATTTACACACTTTTTTGAAAAGGATTTCGCACTCTATGACTGCAAATATCATTTCTAAATCTGAAAATGAGCTAAGCTAAAGCTTCTCGTAAATATCACCTTTTAAGCAAATAGTGCAATGTTAGTCATCAAATTATGAACCTGATCTTCTCACGGTAGCGATGAGGATTGAGGCATCCTCTTAAAAACCTTTTCAAATTATATGAAATTATTAATCAACACTATATTCTTTTTTGTTTCTGGAAAGTAATTTAATATTATTAGAAAAGCACATTTTTCCCCCAACTCCAAAATTGTGTTGTATACTTGAGGATTATATGAATGTATAGCAACAAAAAGAGAGGATAAAACAGATTTGAGTATATGATATTGATTGGTGCAAGTGCTCCACAGTATCCAAGAAAAAAAATAGGTAAAGTGAAGGCTCTTTGATAAAACAGAGATAGTTTGGCTCCTATATTTGGATTTTATTATAAAAGGAATTCAGAATTTAAAGAACAAGATGGTCTGTGTTTCTCTAGTGTAGTGTATTTGGACACCTAGGGCGCTTTAGCCCGTTTGGATCCCAAACTCCCTTCAACTCATCTCATCTAATCATTACAACTTTCTCAAATTGCAACACAAAATATAATAAACAATTCAACTTTTTCAAATTCAATAATAATAATAATATTAAAAAATAATATTCTAACAAAATTTTATTCAACTTTCATCTCAACTCAACTCAATTCAGCTCAACATCCAAACTAAGCCAACCTTCCTTTTTAATTCTTTGTTCCTTTTGCTAGCTTCTATAAAGTGTAATGGAGTTTCCATGATTTTCTTGCCTCTTTTCCTATTCTTAATTAAGTGTTCCTCTTGTATAGTATTTGTGTGCTTGGGCTATGCCAATTTCATGCTTTAATAAAACCTACGACAACTTATAAAAAAAAAAAATCGAAGAACAAAATTCTGAAGTTTAATTGTTATTATTATTATTTTTTATCCAAAAGAACTATCTGCACACACAAAAATACTACACTAACACATAGAAGTAAAGGTTGATGTAATGACCAATAGGGCTCCATGTCAGAAATAACATGCTTTAGGTGCAAAAGTTTCTGTCATTATGTAGGTAAATATGACAATTTCATTTATACTAGATATTGTCCATTGATTTCAGTCTACCCAATCTCATTATCTTTTTTTGATAAGTAGGATAAAATCTCATTGATTGAAAAGTAGGTGTAGCCCAAGTACACAATAAGTATACACAAAGTACATCTAATCTCATTATCTTGTACAAATATCAAACTAAGTTGTCTACTGAGGCAAGTCGGAACCAGAAGTTTTCATGTCATGAGTATGAAGTGCAGTGATGAATGTCTCTTTATTTCTTTATTTTTCTTTAAAGATCTAGGGATAAGATAATCATAATCCAAACATGGGGAAGAAGTGCAGTGATGAATGTCTCTTTAATTTTGCTTTATTTTTTAAAGGTCTCGGGATAAGATAATCCAAACATGAGGGAAGAATAGTAGATACAGGAAGGACAATTCGTTTTCCAAAGAAAAATATAAGCCCTACAAACCTTAAATCCAGATCTGCGAGTTGCAATTGCAACTGACTGGAACTGTGGATAATCCTTCAACTTGGAAACAACGAATGGTTTCCCAATCTGTACCAGAATCAAGATAATAATAACTTTTTTTAATGAGTAGAATCAAGATAAACATATATCACACAAAGCAAAAAAACATACCAATGATAAATAAAACACCACAGGACATAAATCTAAAGGTAGAAAAGAAACATGCCAAACAATTTGGCAACACCCTTTCATTTGAATTTTGAATTAATTGTAGTGTTTTTTTTTTTGGGTTGACATATACATGATGATGTTGACATTCTACATCAGTTGACAGTTGAACAAACATATCAGGAAGCACCATAGCTGCTTACTGTTCTGCCGAGAAGGAATGCAGCCCCTGCACCAACAGTAGCACCGATAGAGTCGGCTACAAAGCCTATGGGTAGCCCAAAAAGATAACCACCACCAAGCTGAAACGAGGAGAGCAAGAAGCTGCACTTGAGTTTCCTTTTTCTTTTTTATGGGGGGGTGTGGGGGGGAAGGGATATTATCTCAAGTAATGCAATTCACAGTAAGGAAAAATCGGAAATGAACAGAAAATGACACCATACTATCAATGGAAATTATTATGAAAAACATCAGTACTTGATTTTACCCTTTGCTGTAAATGCATTATGTGGTGTATTTGGATAGAAAGGAATAATTGGTGCTTTGAAGATAGCGAGCGGACAATGGAGGAACTTCAGAACTTTTTTGTGCACACTTTATTGCTCTGGTTTTCAGCCATTGTGCTTATTGGAACTAGTGTTCATGACTTTCTGTTTCTAATTTCTGGCTCCTAGAATGTATTTAGGTGTTCTTTTGTATACTTCTGGTGTAGATGGGCTTCGCCTACCTCATTCATATCAATAAAATTTTCATTTTACTTATGAAAAAAATTGCCATTTGCTGCATATGTAATTTATTTATTTATTAATAAAGCTTAATTCTAATTTCAATAAACAAGAAAAAGTAATCACAGTCATAATATGAGTGGATGAAAATGTTTACTAAAGCATTTGCATTTGATGCTTACCGTTAACACTGCTGCTGGAACAGCCAACACTGTCAGAGGAATGTACGCAACAGCCCTGCAGATTGGATCAACAATTTAATGCTTAAGCAAGCAATCACCATGCTTAAATAATTTCCTGAATGACTGGAAGGTTGAAAAAGGCAGAAGATTTTGCATAAAAGAAATGTGCATTTTGCCATTTCAAAATATAAACGTTGTATAGAGAACCTCAATAACAGGATTCTTTTACTTAATTCCCTATGTATGCAATAATGCATATAACAAAGAATTCAAAGATCTTTGACTAAGGCTTTAGAAATTAAAAAAAAAAAAAAAAGCAAAATAGAATGATCAAAGAAACGAATGAAAAACCACTTACTCATATCCAATCCATAGAAGCCATCAATTTCAAAGCTATTGAACTAAAGAAGGAAACTTGTTTGCACAAAAGCTTAGTACTATTCATTACTTAAAAAAAGTTTTTTTTTTTTGGATAAGGAAATAGGAGGGATGCAACACATTGACTTCCTATGAGGTCATTCATTCTAGTACCATTCTTGCGACTGAGCACTCACAATATTCAGATTGAGCAAAACTAAGAATAGTTTGGTTTCTTTCACAAGTTAGTTTCTAGTCCCCTGAACATGGCCAATCAAATAAATAAATGATAATTAAACTTAAAAAGTTTGGAATCTAGACAACAGTACTATATAATTCTCTACACCTCGCATTCCCACCATATCAAAATCAGCAAATTGGCTCAGGTTAGGCTATTTTAAAAAAATCTAGTTCAACAAGTGATCGGCTTTCAGTTTGGAAGATTTTGTCTTATGGGTACTGCATTTTTATCCCTAAGCCTGTGGTCTGCATGTGATCTCGCATTGAGGCAATCCAAAAAAAATTATTCATGATTAGGAATTTGCATAGGGATCTATGGATTGCAGGGTAGAAAACAATATTGTTTAATCATCCCTTTCAAAAGTACGCTTGTGCGGGGCAGAATGGTTTGGAGATCTGTAGTGATGGGTCGGAGTGGTTTAGAATGGTTGGTAGCTATGGTGGGAGCAACATTAAAGGCAGGGAGAAATTCATATTTTACAAAACACTTGCGTGAAGGTAACAGAGAATTCATGGCCCAGCGATGCTCCAACAAGCATGGTTGGTATCTAACTGTCACCAAATATGGTGGAGGAGGCTAGCAGAGTAGTGTTGTAATTCTTGAAGGGCATGAAGGACAAGGTTGGTAGAAGTTTGCGGCAGAATTACGCAATGCCGTGGATTTGCTCTTTGATGAGGGGTCAAGGAAGGAAAAGAAGAATGAAAACACCAAAGACCCAAGCACATTCACGGTGGCGAAGCAATCGTATGTGGTAGCTCTGAAGATGGGTCATGTTTCTGTGGCTCAGAGTGAGGGGAATGGTGCAAGTGGTCTGCAAATCACGCAAGCTCAGAACCAGCTTGAAGCGATGCAAAATTCTCTAAAGGATATAAATCCAACTTGTCGAGTTGAAGATAGCGATAGCTTTCTTGTTTAGGAAAATAGATACACTTTCAACTGGAGGCAACGGGGTTGTTAAGACTAAAATAGGCCCGATTCCTTTAATTCAGATAAAGGAAAATGGAAGATTAGATTCAATCCTGTCCCTATAACCAAATCTAGGAGAGTGTGGTGGGTCAAAAGGAAATCTAGGTTATTTGAAGTGGGGTTTACATCAGGTGTCGGTGTAGAGAATGCAGTAATGGAATGTCATTCATCTCAGGTAACACAGGATAAACTGTTAGGCAGTTTTATACCCTTAAAATGGTAAAGGAGATGTAGGATCCGCTGAAGTTGCACGTATAGGGTCACTTGAGGTGAAGGGACTTGCTGTCACCTCAGAAGCTCTAATGGGGATGGAAAGAAACAATGGAGTTGATGAGGAGGTACGGGACTTGTCGTTGGTGCCTTGTGTGGAAGAAAGTCCAGAATTGGGAATGCAATTGGTTAATGTGTCTGAGGATAATGTGTCTGAGGATAATGTTGCTCCCTTGGTCTCTTTTCCTTTGATAGCAGAGTGGATTCTGCCTAAAGTTAACGAGATTCTGCCTTTCGTGGGGATTTCACATGGAGGATGCGAAGACTAGTTCAATGAACTAATCACCGCAATCGAGGCAAGCCACGCGCTTGAAACCAAAAGTTTCAAGAAAAACAGGGAGTTACAGCGTCTTTATTGGGCAATTAACTATGACACTAAGGGAGGTAGCTCAAGTAGAAGGAAATCTAAAGGGAGGGCAATGTGAAGACGGGAAACACAAGGGTTGGGGTTGGGGTTTGGCTTGGGTATTAGTTCTACGGGAAACAAGGGGTTGAGGTTCAGTGTAAGTTTTTGAGTAGGTTTGGGATTAGTGTATTTTGGGTTTTTTTCAAGGGCCTTTTTGGGTCATTAGGGGTGCTTTATTATGGGTTAGGTGTTTTCTTGTATACGTTCAATGTACTTGGTTACTCCTTTTGATATATAAAATATTTTTACTTAAAAAAAAAAGTACATATGGACAAGTGGATTGAGTTAGGTATATCAACTATCTTTTGGCTGGCCAGATTAAACCGCAAACTACCACGACACATCAAAACAGGATTACAAAACCACTATAAAAGCAGCAACTGTTGAGGACAATAAATACAAAGAATATACTCCAGTTAGTCATTAAATGAACTCTGCAACCAACACTTCTAACATCAATCTATGACAGGGTGACTACAATAAAAATTTGATCTGCACTTACATCAGAGGTAAGAATCTAATTACAGAACACAAGAGTTAAAAATCAATACTACAACCAATTGATGCAAGACGGAGTAGTAAATCACCACCAATTCGTAAGTAGAAATTGACTTACAGCACAACAGGACCCCAAGGTCCAAGATCCTGTTCAACCCATAATAAAAAGTCCTTCAGAATCTGCAGGAAGCACATGCTTTGGTAAATACATAATACGTAGAGCTTTTGAAACAAACTTGGCACAAGGTTTTTCAAGGAAGAGTTCCACAACAAGACCAACTTGTTGCAGCAAGAAAACTAGCAGATTTTTTTTTTTTTTTTGAGAAGTAAAAAAAAAAAAAAAAGAGAAAACCAGAGTTTCTCCTACTCTATAGCAGAATTAATGCTATAGTGTAGGAGAAACCATACAACATTGTCAATTAACGCATTAAAATTGAAGACTGCGGATGGAGGAGCTAAAAATGCCTCACAAATGAGTGAGGTTGTCAGTTACTATGGCAAACTCCCAACAAAACCAGAGTTTCCCGTAATTAATCTGAAAACCTACAATACCCAACCCAAAGTCCAAAGACATAGACATTTTGACAATCATATAATTAACCGGAAGTAACAAACGAGCAACTAAAAAATGCCTCACAAATGTCACTCCCAACAAACAAAAACAAGAAGCCAATCAGAAATTCACCAAATCCAACATCAACACAAAAAAATTAAAAAAAAAAATTTAAAACAAACGAAAAATCCGAAAAGACAGACATAAGAAGATAATAATCGATCAATAGGCGAAAAGAACACAGACCCAGATGAAAAAAGCTGACCTTGTCGACGGGGAGAGTGAAGCAAGCGGTGACCACGGCCGCGAGGATGAGGAGGAGGAGGGTGATCCTGAGGGCGGAGCCCCACGTGAACGCCATGAAAATCCTGCGACGCCAAGGCCTGCACACCTCGTCGTCGTCTTCGTAGCCGGATATAGCTTGCTTCAACGACAAGCGAGCCCTCAATCCCCCAAGATTTGCCAGACTTCTTTCTGGGGTGTGGGCACCAAGGAAAATAAAAACGCAGTGTCGAAAGATTGTGCTTAATAATACTATCAACTAACCTTCCTGCCTGCCTATCTCAGTCCTTGCTATTTACATAGGGATACCCATCTCCATCTGCTAAGAAAAGTCTGTTCTCTTCGGTTCTTGGTCATCGGTAAACGGTAATCGATAATTCCAATTTCAATCCATCTTTAATTTTATAAAGTTCTGTATAAAAATATATTAAGGTTTTTTATACAATATTTATAATGTATTCTTTTTTTTTTTTAATTTTTTAACATTAAGGATTAGTTTGGATATAAAAATAATTCCGCCTCGTCTTATCTTATTTCATCATTATAATTTTTTTAAATTTTTATATAAAATATAATAAATAATTAAATTTTTTTAAATCTTAAAATAATAATAATATTATAAAATAATATTTTAACAATATTTTATTTAAAAACATCTTATTTTATCTCACTATCTAAACTATACATAAGAAATTCATAAAAAAAATTTTAGTTAGTTAACATTTAGAAATTATTAGGGGAAATATTTCTCGATTAACAATACATGCATAATCATTTATCCAATCATATTTTAAAATAAAAGTAATTTTATAAAATAATATTAATTTTATAATTTATTTTATAAAAATATCTATCATTTAAAATATAATTATATAAATAATTGTAAAAAATATCATATTTCGGTTTCGATATTTTCCATCGTCAACAGTCCATTTAGCAACCCAATGAGCATGATTGCTAGCACCTGTTAAGCTTTCCGTTAATGGACAACATTGATGATACAATCACATTTATCTCCAATAATTCAATCTTTCTTCAAGTATTACTTCCAATTGGTCACCACATCTTTAAGGTAAATTGAATAAATATTAGAGATAAAATACTATTAAAGTTCACACATTGTACCTTCAAATTACTAAGCTGAACCGATAAAAGTAAAACTTTTTTCTTTTATTTTTTCTATTTCTTTACATCTTCTTAAAGTATTTTTAAATATTTTTAAAAAATATCAATTCACTAATAAACACTTCTTTAACTATTAAAAATTTTTTTTAATAACAAGTATCGATCAAATTGGGAGGTCGAAGTCATCAGTCCTCATCATTTTCCTTTAATATTTAACAATTAAATTTGTGCCATGCCGCGTGTTTTTCATTTATTTTAATGGTCATATATAAACGAAAATGTGCTTTCAAATTTTTTTATTTTTTTTATTAAAGTTTGATGGTGTATTGGTTTTTGTTATTTGGATGCAAAATACAACACCATTTAAGTCACCAAATAATTAAAGAGAATGTTCAATTTTTATTAGAGATACTCCTTTTATATATATATATATAACAAACCAATCAAGATTTTAAGAAGACATAAAGGTTTGCCCCCATTGCCTGTCCACAAATGTTTTGGCAATATCAAATGTATTTGCATTGAGAATTTGTGTAAATATTGTTGACTTGGTTGATTTGATTTGCAATAAAGGTTTTAAAAATAAATTTCTTATCAATCAAATCTTGGCACGTGAGAGTGTGGAAAGTGTGTTCTTTGTATCAGCATGTAAATAAAATAACTCACATGTATAAACAAGTACAATGTAACAAATACTGGATAGATGAGTGTAACGCCCCAAGCTTAAACCACGTGACTTATACTCGAAAATTACTAATAATTGATATAATTGAAGTCCTATTGAAATCTTATAAAAAACAAAACCTTCTCATTTTTAAGTAACGTGGGATCGCATACACCATTTACCTTTATCCTTATCATATGTGGTATTACAAGGAGAGTCAAGTCAAAGGTTTTATCAAACCATATGTTTTAAATCATCCATGATTTCTAAAAGCCTAGACCAATGCACATATTCTAAGCTTCCAAATTAAGCTTTATTAAAACACGTATATTCAGCAAAGCTTCGTTTCATAAGAGATTGGATGGGAAGATCAACGAGATCGGCAGGTGGCAACTTGCCCAAAAACAAAACCAAATATTTCATTACCCAAAATCAAGTTTTTGCTTCTAAGCAACCAATCTCTAACAGGAGGATTGCGTTCATTTTTCCCATTGGGTGGCTTCGTATTAATTAAGGTTGGAGCAACAAACATCTTTATCATTGCTTATAAGTGGAAGGAACAAACTTGAACAAGTAGGCATGCAATGGGAAGTCATTTGACAATGACACAAAATGGCTTGTGAATCTATATATATGCCTTCTGGAAAAAGCATGAACATGCATGCCTAGAAACTATATATACTCGATCTAGATCAAATCGGGTAACACAATACAGTTCATATGGAGCGCCAAATACTGATTTTCTCTATTCTTGACTCCAAAAAACACCTCAAAATCGCGACCATATGTGTTATATTATATGTTAACAGTTTATAAACGAATAAAGAATGCCATCTGATCTAATGAACTATATGAATCTATATATATAGGACTCACTACCTCGTACTTTCTCCAGAAAAAAGCTGCAGCTAAGTTCTTTTGCCTGCATTCTCACAATGCGTATGGCATCTGCATCTAATCCATTGTGTTCTTGGCTGAGAGATATGAATGGCCTGGCATTTGTGTTCTCTATATCATATCATGCCATAACGCCACCCTCGGCGCCTCCAACTCTGCATGAGTGCATAAATTCATCTTGCACAGAGTGCATTGAGCAGCACGTGAACTAACATGAGGTCTACAAAATACTGATGCCCAATTAGGCCGTCTCTCCACATCATCTTCAGTGGAGCCCGACCATAATGCACACCGTCATTGCACCGGTTATCAAAATGCCAAGGAAAAGTCATATCAAAGTTATCGATCACGCCCGAAACTACCCCAGCGTGCTTCAATTTGTCCAAAAATACACCATTGAAAGCCTCCATTTTATTGGGATTAAATGCCAGCGACCTAGCATATCCACCAGTTGCTACAGTGGTCCTGTAGAAAACCTTTGGGACTGCCAATCCCCTCTGCTTCAATGACTCCATAACCTCTGCCCAAAATGAAGCCGCGTAATCTGCCCCACCAGAGAATGCCCTTAGATTTTTCCACTTAACACCATCGTGTAATCCAGAGTTCATGATCACCGTGTCTGGAACTGTGTCTTCTGAAAAGTACTTCTTTAACAGATTCCTAAATCCTTCATTTTGCAATGAATTCAACCCTTCATAATTGGCCGTCTCATTCCAGTGCCCATTGAAAATGCTAGTAATTCTAACCGACTGAGACGGTTGTTTTGGGTTTGAGAAGTTCATATCGAAGCGCCTGGGAACTGAGGGAATATCAGGCAAATCTAAGACAAAATTGAGCATGTTTCGGATTGTATCAACGTGATTCGAATCACCCCAGAAGAAAATCCACCGATTCTTCAAGCAATTCCAAGCAGAATCAGCTAGAAACAATCTAAAAGCACAATGTGCAGAGTAGACCCAACCATTACTCTCTAACAAACCCAGTGAACCACTGCACCATGGACTCTGACATGGAAAGTCAGGTGGTAAGCAATGGTAACGACCATCACGACTGATTTGACAATCATCGTTCTTACCATGCCGCGTCCACCTCCCAGACCAAATATCCCTGCTAAAATCGGATTCTGTACAAGTTTGTAGCTCATGCAAGTGACCTGAGGATTTGTAAAACCTGATCGGAATTTTTCGAAGCACTCGATCAAATGCGAATCGCCAAGGTGAGAATTTCAGGCCTTCAAATTGCCTGAATAGCAGGATAACTGTCAGATTGTAATCCCCATCAAAGTCGGGATGAACCTGAAGCGAAACAGAATAAGAGCCGTTACCAAAATCTTTGACTAATGGTCTGGATTTCCAAGAATCCCCTGAAAGATCAGTCTCAAAGTAATCTCCACCTAAACAGCGTGGATTTCCAGACTCATCCAGTGCTTGAAAACCGAATTCATGGATTTCACCGTCTGAAAGATCAATCAAGTTCCTACCATCCAAACCAGGAATCGAAATCTGTACCGTCTTGGAATCCTTACAAGGTTCACCTCCTGGAGCCAACCATCGGGCGACAAGATTGGAGGTTAAGTTGGGTTCTAATTCAGCCGAAACCCAGCTCAAATTTGGCGAAGCTGTGTGCTGCAGTGGATTCTGGGCTGGCTGTTGAGGAAATCCGGTAGAGTTCTGAACAGAAGGCGGTTCAAGAATGCGGGAATATAAGGGGTTCGTAGTATTAGTTTGGTTCTGGGTCGTATTAGCCAGAATGATGGAGGTGTTGAGAGGTGGACTTTGATGGATTTGGGTGAGATTAGCCGGGCGAGTACTGATTTTCGTGGTTACGAAATCTTGTCTGAACCTCCAAACTTCGAGAAAGCTCTTTATGGTGCACCCATCTACGCTCCAAACTATGACCATCCCAGCAACAACCAAAGCCGTCAGCACTCCAAAAAGCCAATGACGCAAGGGACTCCACCTTGGTATCAATGGATTCAAAAGTAACGAACTCATTGCCTTCTCCGGCATCTCCAATCACCACCACCGCCACTTCAACAGCAAAAAACAAAACAAACCCAGAAAAAGAATAAATAAAACCAGCTAAGATAGTTTTTTCTCTCAAGATATAAACAGAAAGGTTTATTTTCTCCAAAAAAAAAAAAAAAAAAAAAAAAAACAACGGGCACTTTCCCAGAAAAAAAAAAAAAAGAAACAAGAGAAAGAAAATTCTTTATTTTTCCCCCTAGCTTGTGTTAAAGCACATGCAAGTTCTGATTTTCAGTTGAAAAAGATACATAAAACAATGAACTTTAACTTACAGAGTATGGTTCAAGCTAAGAGATGTTTGTCGCTTTAAAGCCTCATATCGCTTTGAGAAAGGAAGAGGAGGACAATGCAGCACTCAAATATTGACATTTTGTCCTTCTTTTTCGTTTCAAACATTTTCAACCAGGAAAAGGGAGAGAGACAGGAATTTGCCTATCTGCCTCTCTCTTATTTCTTCCGGAAATAAAGGAGAGCAAAGATATTTTCGTATTTTAGATTAAATTTAAAAAAAAAAAAATTGAATGAAGAGGTGATGGGTAAGAAAAACTCTATATTGGGAGCTCAGGCCTAGAAAGGAACCGGGAGGACAACAATTGTTCTGAGCGGGCGATAATGCCCTTATGATTGTCAATGGAATTGCAGTGAGGTAATTAGATAATGAATAATGGAGCCACCGGCCATAATAATTGGACGCGTGTCGGTGAATACAATGGGGGCATTTATGTCTTTGTGATGCATTACTTAATAGTTTTAGCAGCGTGCATGTGCATGGTGGCTCTGGGCACCTGGTATCACGTGCCATGCCGGGCCCATGCATCTCTATAGAAAAAAGCAGGGAGCAGCCACGTGCATGACGTGTCCGGTTCACTAAATGCCTGAACCGGTTTAGCTCATTCAGTCATTTCCGATTTGCTTGATCAATAATTTCTCCCGTTCAACGAGCCCTCGTAGCCAGCTCGATCAAGGAAACCCCTGAGTGCCTGAGCCCTCAAACACACCAACGGTTCTTCTCCCCATAATGATATCGATCCCTACCCACCATGATGGAGCCTTGATGAGTGTGTGAAAGTGTATTCTATATACTCTATTATTAGACTAAAATATTAAAATGTGAATAAAAATCATAAGAATTAATATGTATTCTTAAATTGAATTTCTATTTACGTTGGGATACTCCTAAACAGTTTTTTTTATGTCTAATTTCAGAGTTTATAAAAGAGAAAGTCAAGTCCGCTCAAATTCAAAGAAGGACATTCATGGAATTTGAGAGCAATTTGGAATAAAAGAAAAAGAAAAAAAATCATAAAATGAGACCACAAGAAGTCCAAGTCCGAAATTCGCTAGGGACCGTCTGGACATACTTTTAGTTTTTTGATTGTATCTTTTTACTCACATATCAGATTGATGCGATTCTTGATGCATTGAAAAGCTATCTTAAAGGGCTATAACTTTGTTTCTAATAAGAATTTCCAAATTCGAAATCCTGAAGGCCATACGTGGCTGCCAAGATAAGTCTTAAAATTTAGACGATTTTTTAATGTGGAAATTAAGAGGACATTAGGATTTCTTTCCTACCCTATATAAGCATATCATTAGCACGAAATGGAGGGGGGAGGAAGAGGCACAAGAGGCAGATCTGAAGAGAGGAGAAAATCACTTCCATGGCCACCGTTCGCTTCAGTTTTCTCTGGAGATTTTTGTTGTCCAGTATATTTATGGGTAACTAAATTCTCTAGTAGGGTTAAGGATGAACTTGCACATTAGATGGTATTTCTAATTTATTCTTAATTCATGTATTTGATTTTCAATTACTAAAATTTTTTTGTTTTATCATTCTCAATTCATCGTTGATGTTTTCTTCTCCGAATAATCATAGGATTTATTATGTTTATGGATTCAATCATGCTTTTTCTATTGAATGGATTAGTTCTTTGATTATGTTTGGATCAATTATTTATCTATATTGATTTAGTTTTTTGCTGCAATATCGCTTTCTGAGTATATTGTCGTCATTAGATTTTATCAATAGGGGTAGTAATTCACGTTTTTTAAAAGTGGTGAATGTTTTTTCAAATGGTTACATTTTATTTAAGTCTGGTTTATAAATCTATACATTTCGATTGGGAATTGCGGGAATTGAGTTCCTAATTGAGTTATCCAATGAATTAAGAATAATTAAAATACCAGATTTGTGCAAGGGATTCCCGACGTTCTACTGTTTGTCAAATTTGAGTATTTTTTCTGTTAATCACTTTGCTTCACTTGAATTTATATTTAAAATTAATCTGTGTTCTCTATTACTTATTTAATATTTTTCTTTAGTTTCTTTGTTCCTCTTGCTATTCTTTTAATTTGTCTCCCTATTGAATCAACACCCCAAAGTTGTGCTACAACTACCGTGTTATTCTTTGGGCGTAATCAAATTTTGGCGCTGTTGCCGGGGAGACGGTAGAAGAATTGTGAGAGAGTTTTTCTTTTCAACAGTTTGTAAAGGCGGTAACTTCTTTCCCTCTTTTAGCTTGCTGCATTTTTTTTATTTGCTATTTCTTTTTGTAGGTTTTTTTTAGTGTTGCGTTTTTTTCTACCTTGCATGCACAGGTATAGAGACGCCTTTGGTCGGTTTGTTTGTAAAACTGTGTTAGAGTCTGAGTTTAACTTTTCTGATCATTTGTTTGAAAATTCTTCTAATTCTGAGAAAATGAGTGAACATGAAGATCAACCCACTAGGACCCTTCAGGATTACCTCCACCCTACACGCACAGCCACACCATCCTGCATCACGTTTCCAGCTAATATTCGACAATTAGATTTTAAAACAGGGATGATACAGTTACTCCCTACTTTTCATGGCTTGGAAAATGAAAATCCATATGTGCACATTAGGGAGTTTGAGGAAGTAGTTGCGACTTTTCATAGTCAAAATGCAACTGATGACATTGTGAAACTTAAGTTCTTTCCTTTCTCTTTGAAGGATAGAGCTAAGAGTTGGCTATACTCTTTGAGACCACGATCTATTAGGTCATGGAATGAGATGACTCAGGTTTTCTTTAATAAATACTTTCCCCAACATAAGACCAATGCTTTAAAAAGGCAAATCTCCACCTTTGTACAAAAGGACAGTGAGACTTTGTATCAGTCTTGGGAGAGATTTAAGGAGCTATTGAGTATGTGTCCTCACCATGGGTATGAGAATTGGCGCTTAGTGAGCTATTTTTATGAGGGACTTACACTTAGAGAGCGTCAATTTGTGGAAATGATGTGTAATGGTAAGTTCTTATAGAAAGATCCTGATGAGGTCATAGAATACCTCAATGAGCTTGCTGAAAAATCTCACACTTGGACTGGACCTAGTGCTACTGAGAGCACAAATAGGTCACGACCTGCAGGAAACCTAAATGGTGGTGGAATTTACCATCTCAAGGAAGAAGATAACCTAAAGGCTAAGGTTGAGATGCTTACTAGGGAGCTAGAGGTGTTGAAGAATAAAGACTTAAAGCCAACACACGTGGCTAATCATGCATAGTCTTTTGGACGATGTTTTGTGTGTGGTGGGGTAGATCACCTTGCCCAAAAGTGTCCCACATTTGTTGAGATGAGAGGGATGTATGAGGAACAATGTAATGCCTTAGGTATGTACATGAAGCCTGTTGCACCTTTCTCTGATACCTACAATCCTGGGTGGCGTAATCACCCCAATTTTAGCTAGAAGTCTGAAAACCAGCCGTCTGCACAACCCCCTAGATCATATCCTGCACCATATCATGCACCTTCATCTTCTAGGAGTCTTTTAAAAGACACTTTGCATGCTTTTATTAGGCACAGAGTAAAACTAATCAAAAGTTTGAATCATTGATTATGCAGGTTGTTGAAGAAAATAAAGAGATAAAGAGTCATATATTCAAGATAATGAGCTCCTTGAGTGTGAATGAGCGTGGCAAGTTTCCTTCTCAAGCTCAATCCGCACCCCAAGGTCAGCATATGGCACAAAAAAAATTTAAAAGAAGTCAATGCCGTTATGACAAGAAGTGGTAAGTCCTTACACATCCCAACAACTGATAAGTAAGAGGATGTTGAAGAGGAACAAAGCAATGATAGCACCGAGTTCCCCAAGGATGCCGAGGTAATCAAGAGTCCAGTTAAGGTACCATTTCCTCAAGCTTTAAAATCTGGTATGTGAACTTTGGATTCTAGTAATGAAATCTTGGAGAACCTCAGGCAGGTAAAGAATAACCTTCCTCTTTTGCATGTTATCAAACAAGTTCCCACTTATGCAAAAGTTCTTAAAGATTTGTGTACAGTTAAGAGGAAGCACCATGTTAAGAAGACAACATTTCTGACAGAGCAAGTTAGTGCTCTAATTGAGCAGTGAATTCCTACTAAGTACATGGATCCTGGTTGTCCAACCATTGCATGTAATATTGGGAATCATGAGTTTGGGCAAGCCTTGCTAGATCTAGGAGCTAGTGTTAATTTGATGCCTTATTCCATTTATTTGCAGCTTGGTTTGGGTGAAATTAAGCATACTTCTGTCGTGCTTTAGTTGGCTGATCGTTCAGTTAAGAAACCGAGAGGGATAGTTGAGGATGTTTTGATCCAAATTGACAAGTTTTATTATTCTGTTGATTTCTTAATTTTGGACACTCAATCAGTTGTTGAGTTTAACTCTAAAGTTCCTTTCATATTAGGTAGACCTTTCCTTACTACGGCTAATGCACTTATAAATTGCAGGAATGAGTTGATGAAGTTATCTTTTGGAAACATGACCATAGAGGTCAACATTTTCCATATTGAGAAGCAGCCAACAAATGACGAATGCTACCAAACGTATATGATTGATGCACTCATTGACAAGAGAGTTCACACAACTCATGATTTTGATCCTCTTGAATATTCCCTTGTGAATTCTGAGTTTAATACATCTGTTAGTGATTCATCTGATGTTATTGATATTTGTGCTGTTTTTGATGAAACTCAGGATTATGGCACACAGGTTTGGCAATAGAAATTTGAGGAGTTGCCTAAGAAATGTGGAAAACAGATTCCTGTAAGTATGAAAGCACCAAGAGTTAAATTGAAATCTTTGCGTAAGTCTAAAGTCTATAAGGTTAAAATGAAAACGTTTCATGATAAAAATATTCTTAGAATAAGGTTTAAACCTAATGACCGAATATGCTTATATGATTTTGGATCTCATAAGCACAAAGGAAAACTTCGGTTTAGGTGGACTGACCAATTTTTAGTGAAAAATATTTTTGTAAATGGGGTGGTAGAAATAGAGGATCCTAAGGATGGTCGGATCTTTAAAGTAAATGGTCAACGCCTTAAAATATTAATTGATAGGCAAGTTCCGGAAGTGGAAGACATTCCATTTGTGGATCCAATCTATCAACCTTGACCAAACCACCAAGGTATGTGTTTCTTTATTTATTTTGTTTTGCTTTGTTTTGTTTTTATTTTTTCTTATTTTCTTTCTTTTCCTTTTTGTTTACTGTTGTTTTCTTTGTTTTTGATTGCAGGATAGTTTCATTTCGTCATTTCAGATTACCATCTTTGGTGTTTAGGGAGCTACCCACGTCACTCATTAGGTGTATTCTACCATTTTCAGTTACTCCCCATTCAATTTTGATTCTTAAACATTGAGGACAATGTTTCATTTAAGTTGGGGGGTGGTGGTGCAAATTCAGTATTTAAAATGCTTGTTGGAACTCTGTGGCATATTTTCATGTGTCATTTTTTTTTTTAATTTGCATCACACGTGCATCATTTTTACATGTGTACTCATTCTCATTCATAACCATCTTCGTGAATTCACCAAACCCACCATAATCATTTTTGCTGAAGCATTCACAGAACTCTTAATGCACTTATCCAAGTTTTGTGGTAAGATGGTGGTTTGACACATGTAGCTAGAGAACTCTTTTGCTTAAGTATTTATGTGAGTTTGGAGAGGATTGAGAGCATACAAATGCAGTAAATTGTGATAAGCGTTCATTGATCTGTTGAATTGGGCACTTCTTTTGAGAATATCATTATATGGTTTGCGGTACAATGGTGGATATACTTGGGATATGACGAAGGTCAAGTTAAGATTAATGTTTGAGCCTTTCAAGCTATCATTTCCATCATAGACCCCTAGTAGCCAACTTTGAGCCAATAAAATACTTGTAACTTTTTCTTTTCATATGCCCATATCATCCATGCCTCTCCACATTGGAGTATAACCTATACACAGATTTTCTTACCCTTTTTACTTCCAAGTGTATACTAGGTGTTGAATTTATATTTTCTTTCTTTAATTTTATCATTTTCAATTAAAAAGAAGAAGAAGAAGAAGACGACGGAAAAAAAGAGAAGAGTACAAGTTGCAAAGTGTTCAATTGAGTGAGCTCCAAAAAAAAAAAAAGAAGTTGGTAGAGATGGAAAGAATACAAAAGTGGCATGTGTTTGTCTATCAAATTGTTAAAAAAAAAAAGAGGAAGAAGAAGGAAAAACATTATTATTTGATGATCTGAAAAGTTGGAGAGTATATCAAGTGAGAAGTGTGGTCTATTGAGATATTTAATAAAATTCGCTTTGTATGTATTTGAAAGTTTTTGAATCCCTTTCATCCTTTTTTTTCATATAACCCCAAAACCAAGCCACATTACAACCTTTTGTGTTGACCATTCTGATCCTAAGTAAGCTATTGGAAAGATTGATGGAAGTCTCATTTGTTAGTGTTCCTATCATAAGATTAATGTTTGTTTGTTGCTTGTCCATAATTGCCTAATTTTTCATGAGAGTGTGTATACACCCATTGTCAACTCCATAGAGAGAGCCCTTACACGAAACACTATTATACTCGTGAGTTATGGAGTTGAACCTTTTGCTTGAGATGTTCTTGATGTTGCATGTGTCAAGGTTAGTGGTAAAATGGTTATGGCTTGGAGAACACACACACACTCTGTGGATTACTATAGGTGGATTGATCTTGATGGGTTATTGGATTCCTTAGATTGTTTTGATATGTGAATCTGGAAAGTGTAACTTGATGGCCTTTATGTGTGATTTTCTTTGGTCTTTTTCATTGTTTTGACATGAAAATTGCTAGGGACTAGCAATGAGTAAGTTGGGGGGTGTGATGAGTGTGCGAAAGTGCACTCTATATACCCTATTATTGGACTAAAATGCTAAAATGTGGATAAAAATCATAGGAATTAATGTGTATTCTTAAATTGAATTTCTATTTACGTTGGGATACTCCTAAGCAGTTTTTTTTTTTATGTCTAATTTCAGAGTTTATAAAAGAACAAGTCAAGCCCAGTCAAATTCAAAGGAGGACATTCATGGGGTTTGAGAGCAATTTGGAAGAAAAGAAAAAGAAAAAAAAATCACAAAATGAGACCACAAGAAGTCCAAGTCCAAAATTCGCTAGGGATAGACTGGACATATTTTTAGTTTTTTAACTGTATCTTTTTACTCACATATCGGATTGATACGATTCTTGATGCATTGGAAAGCTATCTTAAAGGGCTATAACTTTGTCTCTAATAAGGATTTCTAAATTCGAACTTCTGAAGGCCGTACGTGGCTGCCAAGATAAGTCCTAAAATTTAGGCGATTTTTTTATGCGGAAATTAAAAAGACATTAGGGTTTCTTTCATACCCTATATAAGCATATCATTAGTACGAAATGGAGGGGGGAGGAAGAGGCACAAAAGGCAGATCTGAAGAGAGGAGAAAATCACTTCCATGGCCACCGTTCGCTTCAGTTTTCTCTGGAGATTTTTGTTGTCCAATATATTTATGGGTAACTAAATTCTCTAGTAGGGTTAAGGATGAACTTGCACATTAGATGGTATTTCTAATTTATTCTTAATTCATGTATTTGATTTTCAATTGCTAAAATTCTTTTGTTTTATCATTCTCAATTCATCGTTGATGTTTTCTTCTCCGAATAATCATAGGATTTATTATGTTTATGGATTCAGTCATGCTTTTTCTATTGAATGGATTAGTTCTTTGATTATGTTTGGATCAATTATTTATCTATATTGATTTAGTTTTTTGCTGCAATATCGCTTCCTGAGTATATTGTCGTCATTAGATTTTATCAATAGGGGTAGTAATTCACGTTTTTTAAAAGTGGTGAATGTTTTTTCAAAGGGTTACATTTTATTTAAGTCTGGTTTATAAATCTATACCTTCCGATTGAGAATTGCGGGAATTGAGTTCCTAATTGAGTTATCCAATGAATTAAGAATAATTAAAATACCAGATTTGTGCAAGGGATTCCCGACGCTCTACTGTTTGTCAAATTTGAGTACTTTTTCTGTTAATCATTTTGCTTCACTTGAATTTACATTTAAAATTAATCTTTGTTCTCTATTACTTATTTAATATTTTTCTTTAGTTTCTTTGTTCCTCTTGCTATTCTTTTAATTTGTCTCCCTGTGGAATCGACACCCCAAAGCTGTGCTACAACTATCGCGTTATTCTTTGGGCGTAATCAAGCCTCTTGTTCTCTGCACTGTATTTCAATCTCGAAAGCTATTCCTGTTCTGTCCCTCCTGAAACCCATCCTATTCTAGTAAAACCCTTGAAACCCATCCCTTTGCACATTCTCTCTCCCCGACTATATACACGCTCCCCGACCCGAGGCCTCTCCTCGCTATCTAGAAGTTTTGGTATTGGCTTCTCTCCTTTGTTTTGCTATTTGTTAATTTATTTTGATTTTTACTTCCTTTTATTGTTTTTGTGTTTTAGTTTCACTTAGATTAGGGTTTTTTCGAATATTCGATAAATTCATTTATTTCGCTTCGTTTGATTAAGTTTCTACCCCTCTTTAGTTTAACTTTGTTGCTCTGATGCTTAAATTTTGGGCCTTAAGTTTCTACTCATAAAAAAATATATATATTTTTACTCAATTTTGAATGTTATTGGCGAACTAGATCTAATGATTAGCATTTTATTAATTGTCAAAGGGTGTCGTTCTTGGCTTGGTGGTGGGTTGTCGTGTTTGGTGTTTCAATTTCTTTATAGATTGTGGTGTTTTGTTTCAATTCTTTATAGTTTGCTTGACACATCATAGATGGGGTGGAGATGGGTTCTAGGGTTTCAATTTCTTTAAAGTTGCATATATGCTTGTTTGAAGCATATATACCTTTATATATATATATATGTATATATATATATATATATATATGTTCTTGGCTCTATTTTCCTATCTATCTTCATTTTCTACGTAATTGCCTTATATATATCTGTGTTATACTTTTGACTAATTTAACCTACAATACTTTTGACTCTTGAAAGTGAGACCCACATACATGGATAATCTGAAGTATATGAACTCCCAGCAATCCCAATATGATTTAAATAAGAGTATTGTATATCATGACCATATGTGTGTGAGTTTGTGTGAACGCATGTATACCTATATGAGCAGAAAATTCATTAGCAAGTATTTCAAACCAACATGCTAACAAATGCCTCTACCCATGTCTCCAACCCCTCAACACAGGCGGGGTCTATTAGAGAAGCAACAAAGTTTGGATATCATTAACCAAATGAAACTATTTTCTTTCTTTCTATTCAGCCTCTTTGAAAGAGTCAGATTGATAGTAGGACTTATGCATTGATATCCCCATCACCCAACAGTACAAATAAAAACTCATTTGGACACTAGGAAAAAAAATACTTTTGAATCTACTCAACAGTATCTAATGGATTAGTCTTGCTAAAAGGAACTGAGTTCTTAGTTGAAATTCTACAACCTCATAAAACATAGAAATGCAAATATTATCCTTTACAGGTCTAAGATGCAAATATGAGCTTACATTGAGTTACTGATATATTAAAAGAACAAGATAAATAGATTACAGGCAAATTTGACAATTTTTTATATTTTACTAGTAGATTTGCAAATTATTAGTTTTTATCTTTCATAGTACTTACACGATTTTGGGTTAATTAGAGTAGCTACATGCTTTCATAGTAATGATCTGTAATATTATTTATGCTAGGTATCATTTTGATGCAGTTTCAGATTCCATTTGTCTTTACTAATCTAAACTTGTATACAGTGTTTTTTGAATCATTAATGGCTGCATATACACCATCATCATCGTCTGTAATTGATGATTTTGTTTTGGAAATATCAAGTTGTTGGTGTGGTTTGAAAGCACCACAAAAGATATTGCACACCACGAAAAGTCCTGAAAGGAAATTTTTTGCCTACCCAAATTATAAAACAATAAAGCAACTTATCATGTTAAGTAGCATATTGAGTTTCATTAAACATTCATGTTTTATCATTTTAATTAAATGTTGTTATTGTGTGCAGGGAGAAGTGAAGAAATTTGACTTCTTCGTTTGGGCGGATATACTTCACTTATTAGAATGCAAGATGAATTTCGTAAAATGCAAAATGAACTTCGTAAGAAGGAAGATAAAGTGCAAGAGCGAGAGACAACTCTTTGTAGGGAAAAATATAAATTATTATGTTTGTATTGGATTGTCATTTTTGTAATTATTTTTGCTTAGTTTGGATAAATTGTAAGTAAATGGCAAACTGACTTTTAGCTATCAATAACCAAAGCAAGAAGATGGGTGTAGGGATTGTTTTCCTTTTTACAGTGCAGAAACTTTTGGACCTTACTCGTGTACTGTAAAATACATTGTATATATTTATCTTCTATTCGGGTTTGAACTTGAAGCAATCAAACAATTTCTTTATAGTCTACTTAAAAGGAATGGAATATTGCAAAACAGGTAAGTAGAATGTAAACCATTTACTATGTACCATTGGAAAAAAGAAGAAGATAAAATTTGTAATATACTATATATTTCACACGTTCACATAGAATGATCAGTAGGGAATTCCAAAACCATTTAATATTTACAATTCCTCAAAACCAAATGGTCCTATTGTACAACAGGAAAGATGTTGCTCCTGCTTCAAAACCCCACGTGAATATACTTCCCAAAAGTAAGGGTATTTTTGTATCTTGATAAGCTATGCACCAACGAGTTTCGTATATCATTCCTGACTTCAGCAACGAATGGAGTCATTTTTTAGGGAACAATAAAGCTAGTCAGACAAAACATTACATAAACAAATGGAGCAAATCTCAAGTAGTTGCATTTATTTACATTATCCTGGGATTGACAATATTCCACAATATTTAACCAAATTAAAAAGTATTAATAGTGTTTGCAAATGGGGCCTTCCCCTCTAGCTTTAAAAGCAAGCCAACCAGAAATAAATCTCATAAATAAATCTTAAGATATAATAATAAATTAGTAGTAGCAATACCTTTAGCTTCAAAAAGGCTCTGAAAATGGATGCCAAAAGAAGCCCTTATATTTGCTGCAGCAGTAACAAATTCCACAGCTAAAGTCATCTCAGTCAAAAGTTAGGTTTCTAATATCCTGCTTACCCCCATAGAAGAATACAAAATCAGAAATAAATGAAGTGTTTGACAAAACATAATATTATGAAAAATGAGTGTCCTCTTTGGTCATCACTTATTGAAAAGACACAGTTAACCTCATTTCCTGGTGGAGTTGATTGTGTAAGAATGCTGCTTTGCGTTCCAAAACCAACTCTATCATCAAATTGACCCTGTTGAGATCCTATGGTGTCACCCAAGTCATCTACCAAGATTTTCCTGTAAGTCTAAGAGCAAAAACAAAAATAGGCATATACTAGAATCGTAATACTAAGTATTAACAGTGTAAATTTCGACAATTATTACTGGTTTCTTCCTCTTTGTTGCTATCTTTTCCACACTTGGAACCTTCCTCTTACTTGGGGGTCTCCCTTTCCCTCGGACCACGTTGGGGTTTAATATCTTCTTACCTTTCTCCAAGACCACGTTTGGTTTTCCCTTCGTTTGTTCGGAAGTCGACTTTGGTAGAGTTGAACCTTCACATTTTGCATCAAACTCATTAACAACACGCAAGAATGCATTGACTTTTTTATTATTTGGGGATATTTTGGTTGTTGATTGTGAACATATTTTAACCACAAGCTCATAATTCCTTGCGTCAGATCTATATCGCTGGTCATTGTAACTAATTTTGAGTAATGTGTATTTTCTCTTTAAGTCATTTCTCTAGCGATCCAAGACGTAACAATCTGGCAGCACATTAACCATATTCAACTGACAAACTCTAAGTGCATGCCTACATAGAATCCTCCTCATCTCAAACAGTACACATGTGCATTTTACCTCCACCTCCTCCTCGTTATAGTAAACTGAGTATTGGACTGTTTTGATTTGGTCATCAATAGATATTTCATCCACGACATCGTATTTTAAAATGCACCCTTGTGTTTCTACCAAACAACAATTACAACACATTAGGCCTAGCAACTCTACTTGGACCTCTTTGAAATGAGACACGTAGGGAATAGTTTGGTTGTTAGAATTGAAATCCGCAATTGTCTCTACCTCTACCTTTTTTTAAGAGCATTATCAAATTGGTCGACAAATTCCTTCGACGTTGTTCTAGCATGGACATACCAGTTGTAAAATGTATTCATGCTTTCAGATGTTTGAATCGTGCTCATACAAGCCTAGAATACACTCTTCAAGTAAGTTGGAACCCAAAAAGACCTTTCCTCGTACAAGGTTTCTAGCCATTTATTACCGACCAAATCATACTTCACAAGTAGTTGACCCTAGCTCTCCTCAAATTCTCTAATGGTCTATGAGTCATATAATGTAGTCTGAATGTCAGTCTTCAACTCAGCATTGAATTTGGTGTGAGATCCTAACTTCTCTGAAATTTTGCGCATTATATGTCATAAATAATATCTATGATGAGTTTCGGGGAATACAATGGCAATAGCACTATCCATTGCCCGATCTTAGTCGGTTATGATAGCTTTTGGTGCTCGACCATTCATGCAATCTGACCACATTCAGAACAACAATATAAAATATGTGTGTCTTAGTATGGAGTGTCCATGATGGTTAACACCAACGAATGGTGCAAAAGGCATTCTGTACCTATTGGTTAGGTACGTTGTATCGAAGGTTACAATGTCTCCAAAATACTCATAGGCGGCTCGACTCCGAGCATCAGCTCAAAACACATTCTGTAACCTTCCCTCATCATCCACATCCATACTAGAAATGAAGTCATCATTTTGATCTCGCATTCTTTTGAAATACTCATTAAGTGCATCGCCACCTCCTTTACCCAATCTTAAATTTCTAGCCTTGTCAATGTAATTCCGACAATCTTTTTCTTGAAATTGAAGATTCTCAAAACCCCCAGCATTAACGACAAGAGAATAATAATTTTTTTTCATTCTTATACCATCTCTATCATTGAGCTCAAGGATCCTTTGACTGTATTCATCTAAACACTTGTGAGATCGTAAAAGTCTTATCTTCTTGGGGCTGACAGTTATGTGATCGTGCACCTTTTCAATAGTGGTTACCAACCATTTTCTATTCTTGTTCAATGTCGCATTTATTTTCGCCTTACAATTCGTTTTAGCTATTGGCCTGGATTCGAAATATTACTACCTTTAGGTTGGTACTTTCCGCCATGGGAACAACCAATGGTCACATACTACCTTTAGGTTGGTACTCTCCTAGTCCTGATTGTCCTTACACCAAAACCCTCTTGCTTGGCTTATTGCTTATAGTAGGTCATAAGCTCTTTTGCACTGTCAAATTTCATTCTAGATCTTGGTGCTTCAACGTGTACGTCATCATTAGGGACGAATGGTACCCTCCTCTAAATCTTCATTTATATCGAAGAGCATTTCTACGAATGGAAACCTATGGATCGATTAGTAGGCAAACAAAGTTAGCGTAAAATGCAGGCAAACAAAACTGTAATACCATCGACGTCATGAGAATTGTCATCAGTCATCCTGAATGGACTTCCCAGATTTTGTTCAAATTCTTCACTAGTTGGCACAATCAACACCGAGGGTGCTTCTTGCCTTAGGTCCTTTGGATTACTCGGCAGAGGGTAGGGCATATAAGATGGCATCTGTTCAATTAGGCACGTTGTTAGGCAAAATGGAACTATATTAAAGAAATTAACATGTTAATGTTTGGATATTTAAAAATTTAAATAATTATACCTGAAATGAATAATCAAATGGGCTAAAGTCTTCTGAATTACTCGATGGAGGGTATGCCATATTTACATAAAAAAAAAATCCTGCAATTATGCAATTAATTAGATTCATAATGATGTAACTCAAATCTAAGAAAGGGGTTGTTCTCATTTCATAAAGCAAAAGAGTTTCTATGAATCACTAGTTTGAGTCTTGATGCTTTCACAATTAAGGAAGTGTCTTTTTAGTGATGTTGTGATTTTTTTAACACAAAAAAATAATAAATAAATGAAAAAATTTAGAAATGACTATGCATTGCAGATGCTACTAACAATTGACTCCAATCTTCTAGGATATTAAATAACAGATGTTCAAACTACTTCAGAACTCCATGTCTTCTAAGTCTCCTCACGAAATCTACTCAACAATGATGTCTTTAGCTGCTAAAATCATATCTTAAATTATTCTAGCATTTCACAACACACCATTTGTTGAACCCAAGGTTTCAAGTTTCATGTGATTATAAATCTACACATGGATTTTGATGATAACAAATGAATTCAAAGAATAAAGGAGTTTCAAGCTCAAGTTGTTCACACAATGGAATCAAGCACATCAAAGAACCAAGCATGAGCAAGAAGGAAACAAGTTCACATTAAAGTCATAGAGTAATATTGTAAATCTCTTAAAATTCGAAATTAGGATTAATGCTCAAAATTAATATTTTATCATAAAGCATTAAAATACATTTTCCACATGTGCATGAATATTTTTGAAAATTAAATTTAAAAATTTTGAAAGATGATTGATTGTCATCTTTTGCATGTGCATGCCTTGATTAAAGGGTTGAATTTTGAAAATATTAAAGATGATTGATTGTCATCTTTCACATGTGCATGTTTTATTTGAATATTTTCAAAAGTGATTGATGCTTTTTTAGACTTATACAAAAGGAAGATGATTTTGTTTGAAAAATTTGAAAAGTAAAGTGTGCTCATTTTGTCATATGCAAAAAGTAAAAGATTAGGTTTGAATTTTTTGAAAAGGAAAGTGTGCTCATTTTGTCATATGCCAAAAGTAAAAGATTAGGTTTGATTTTTTTGAAAAAAATGAATGATGTTGTCTTTGACAATTGAAAAAGAAGAACCTTTTATTTGAATTTTTTGAAAAAGTGAATGATGTTGTCTTTGACATGTGAATCTTTTTAAATTTGAATATGAAGTCTCATATGCCTATAAATAGATCATTTGAGAGCTTCACATTTACAACACCAAGAGCATACAATATTCATTTAAAGCTTTCATTCTCTCTTCTTTAAGCATTGAGCCTTAATCCTTGTTCATTTTGAGAGATATAGTTTGCGTTGTATTGTTCTTATTTCACTCATTGAGGAGTGTTTTCTGATAACCTACTCACTATCAGCTCTTGTATTAGAAAAAGGGTGTGTATAACCCTTGTGTGTGTAGAAAGTATTCTACACGGGGAATAGTTGAATCACCACGTGTAAGGTGATTGCAAGTGTAGAAGGTGTTCTACACGGATCCTTTGTAGCGGTGTTGTTCAAAGGTGTAATAGGTTTCTATCTCCACCTGAAGGAGGTTGAATAGTGAATTTGGGAATCCTCAAGGGGTAGCTTGAGGCGAGGACGTAGGCAGTGGGGCCGAACCTCGTTAACATACTGAGTTTGCTTCTCTCTTACCCTTACTCTTTATATTTATTGTTATTTCATATTTTGTTTATTTTTTATATTATATATTTGATTTATAATTGTTATTTTTTTTATACAACTCAATTCACCCCCCTCTTGTGTTAGTTATCTGGGCAACAATTGGTATCAAAGCTAAGAGCTCTATTATAAGACTAACTATCTTTTGAGTTAAGATCTTATGGCTAACATTTCAGCTTCGTTTGGTGAAGGTCAATCTAGCAGTCGACCTCCACTCTTTTGTGGAGATAATTACTCATTCTGAAAAGTTAGAATGAGAATATTCCTTCAAGCTCAAGGTCGAGAAATCTGGAAATGTATTGTAAATGGACCTTATATTCCAACAAAAGTGGTTGATGGAGTAAAGGTCAAAAAGGAAGAAGAAGAGTTTGATCATGAAAATGATAGACTTTATACTTTGAATTTAACTGCTATGAATTTATTATTTAATGCTCTCAATGGAAATGAGTTTAATAGAATAATGACTTGTGCTACGGCAAAAGAAATTTGGGATAACTTGGAAGTTACTTATGAAAGAACTTCGCAAGTCAAGGAATCAAAAATTTATATTCTTACTCATGAATATGAAATGTTTAAGATGAATGATGATGAATCTATTTCTAGTATGCACACTCGTTTTACTAATATCATAAACAGCTTGACAGCTCTTGGCAAAATTTATTCCAAGGTGGAGATAGTAAGAAAAATTCTCAACTCTCTACCAAAATGCTGGGAATCAAAAGTGACAGCGATTCTTGAAGCTAGAGACCTCAAGAAGCTCGAAGTCAATGAACTCATCGGGTCATTTATCACCCATGAGTACACATTGAAAAGAGGAGAAGAAGAAGGAAAGCCAAAGAAGAGCTTAGCACTTAAAGCTGTTCCTCATGAAAGTGAAAGTGATGAAGATGAGGAAAATGAAGATAAAGATAAAGAAGTTGCGATGATAACAAGAAGAATTCAGAGGTTCTTGAAGAAAAATAGAACTCCTCCGAGGAAATCCTTCAAAAAGTTTTTCAAGAAAGATTCAGGTAAAAATGACACTTTAATTTGTTATAAATGCAATAAACCTGGTCATATCAAGCCAGATTGTCCTCTGCTAAAGAAAGATCGAAACAAGGGCAAGAAAGCAATGAAAGCTACATGGGATGATGATTCAAGTAGCTCAGATAGTGAAGCAAGCAATGAAGAATCAGCAAATCTTTGTCTTATGGCTAAAGATGACATTGAGGTATGCATGAAGTCTTCCACAAGCAAAAACAAATGGTTTTTAGATAGTGGATGTTCAAGACACATGACGGGAGACAAGACTAAGTTCTTTGATCTTAGATCTAAAGAAGAAGGACACGTGACATTTGGAGACAACTCGAAAGGGAAGATTGTGGGAATTGGTAATGAATCTTCTCTCATAATTGAAGATGTTCTACTTGTTGAAGGTCTAAAACATAATCTTTTGAGCATAAGTCAATTATGTGATAAAGGATTTACAGTTACTTTCAAAATGTATAAGTGCATTATTTTGAATGATCATGATTGTAGTATTTGTTTTATTGCTTTTAGAAACAATAATGTTTATACAATTGATTTTGAAGAAATTACCTCACAAGATGCTATTTGCTTTTCAACTCAAAATGAAACTAGTTGGTTATGGCATAAAAGATTAGGTCATGCCAACATGGAACTTATTTCCAAACTTTCAAAAAAATGATCTTGTGAGAGGTTTACCAAAAACATATTTTCTTAAAGACAAAATTTGTGATGCATATCAATTTGGTAAACAAACAAAAACTTCTTTTAAAACTAAGAAACATATTTCCACTACTAGACCATTGCAACTGATACACATGGATCTTTTTGGACCAAATAGAGTTGCAAGTCTAGGAGGAAAATATTATGCATTTGTTATTGTTGATGATTTCTCTAGATATACTTGGGTCATCTTTCTTACTCATAAAGATGAGGCACATAATGCCTTTACCAAGTTATGCAAGAGAATTCAAAATGAAAAGGGCTATACTATTTCAAGTATCCGAACTGATAGGGGAAAAGAGTTTGTTAATAAAAATATTGAAACATTTTGTGATGAAAACGGTTTTGTGCATAATTTTTCTGCTCCTCGAACTCCTCAACAAAATGGGGTAGTAGAGAGGAAAAATAGATCTCTTCAAGAGATGGCAAGAACAATGCTCAATGAGAACAACTTGCCTAGTTATTTTTGGGCCGAAGCGGTAAGTACTGCATGTTATGTTATAAATAGAGTTATGCTAAGGTCTAAGTTAGATAAAACCCCCTATGAGCTTTGGAATGAGAAAAAGCCCAACATTGGTTACTTTCATGTATTTGGATGCAAATGTTTTATTTTGAATGACAGGGATAATTTAGGCAAATTTGATGCAAAATCTGATGAATGTATCTTTCTCGGGTATTCTACTAATAGTAAAGCTTATAGAGTATTCAATAAAAAGACTTTAACTGTACAAGAATCTATGCATGTAGTATTTGATGAATCTAATTCTTCACTCTCCAAGAAATCTATTGATGAAGACACAGGAGGAATAAATAATACGGAAAGTCTCAATCTCAACAAAGAGAAAACAATAGAGGAAGTTCAACATGGAGCCATCAGGAAAGATCATCAAAATTTAATAGAAGATGCAACCAAACAGTGAAAATTTGTGAAAGATCATCCAGTGGAACAAATTTTGGGAGAACCTTCACAAGGTGTAAGTACTCGATCATCTCTTAGAAATATTTGCAATCATACTGCTTTTCTATCTCAAATTGAACCCAAAAATATTGATGACGCACTTCTTGATGAATCTTGGATTCTAGCTATGCAAGAAGAGTTGAATCAATTTGAAAGAAATGATGTTTGGACACTTGTTTCTAGACCCAAAAATCATATTATTATTGGAACAAAATGGGTTTTTAGAAACAAGAAAGATGAGTCCGGAGTTATTACTAGAAATAAGGCTCGACTTGTAGCCCAAGGTTTTAATCAAGAAGAAGGAATCGATTATGATGAGACATATGCACCTGTCGCAAGATTAGAAGCTATTCGAATGCTACTTGCATATGCTTGTTATAAAGATTTCAAACTTTTTCAAATGGATGTTAAAAGTGCTTTCTTAAATGGTTTTATAAATGAAGAGGTATATGTTGAGCAACCTCCAGGTTTTGAAAATCATATTTCCCCAAATCATGTTTTCAAACTCACAAAAGCATTATATGGACTTAAACAAGCTCCTAGACCTTGGTACGAGAGACTCAGTGGTTTCTTGATTGAAAAAGGTTTTTCAAGAGGAAAAATCGACACAACTCTTTTCATTAAATATGAAAATGATGATATTCTTTTGATTCAGATTTATGTTGATGATATAATATTCGGTGCTACTAATGAAAATATGTGTCAAGTTTTTGCTAAGACTATGCAGGAAGAATTTGAGATGAGCATGATGGGAGAACTTACATTCTTTCTCGGATTGCAAATTAAGCAAGCAAAAAGTGGGACATTCATCAATCAATCAAAATATATTAAGGAATTACTGAAAAAGTTTGGGATGGAAAATGCTAAGGAAATTGGAACACCAATGAGCCCATCAACTAAACTTGATAAAGATGAATTCGGTAAGCCAGTTGACTCGAAAATATATCGAGGTATGATTGGTAGCTTATTATATTTAACAGCCAGTAGACTAGATATTATGTTTAGTGTGTGCTTATATGCACACTTTCAATCATCTCCAAAAGAATCACATTTAATTGCAGTTAAGCGCATTCTTAGATATCTTAGTGGTACAATTAACCTAGGGTTATGGTACCCTAAGCACACATCTTTCGATCTAATCAGCTACACAGATGCAGATTATGCTGGCTGTAAAATAGATCGAAAAAGCACTAGTGGAGCATGCCATTTCTTAGGTCATGCATTAGTTTCCTGGTTCAGTAAAAAACAAAATTCTGTTGCACTATCTACTGCTGAAGCAGAATATGTTGCTGCGGGTAGTTGTTGTGCTCAAGTTCTCTATATGAAGCAACAACTTGAAAATTTTAAACTCAAGTATAATCACATTCCAATCAAATGTGATAATACAAGTGCTATAAATCTTTCAAAGAACCCAATACAACATTCTAGAACTAAGCATATTGAAATAAGATATCATTTTCTTCGAGATCATGTGCAGAAAGGCGATATAGTACTAGAATTCACAAACACACACGATCAGTTAACAGATATTTTCACAAAGCCTTTACCAGAAGATAGATTATGTATGATCAGAAGAGAAATAGGTATGATGCATGCTATGAATATATCTTAAAAGATAGACTAGAGTCAATAAAAATAGAGATAGATTTTTTAAATACTTTTACATAAACTTGAGATTCTTAGCCTCATGTTTGAGACGCTCATTCTCTTCATACAATATCATGTCATTCTTATCCATGGGAACCGGCAATCGGAATGAAGAATCTAATAAAGATTTTAACTGTTTATTCTTCTGCCGAATGATTCCTTCCCTTGTGTGAGACTCTTGAACAATTCGTTGAAGTACAACAATTTGTTCTTTGAGCTTTTCAACTTCATGATTTTTGGCTTGTAGCCGCTGAGAAAAAGCAACAATAGAGGAAGAGTAGCGAGTCCCAAGACTCACCAAGTCATAAATAGCATCAGAATCTGACTTATTAGTCAGATTATTATTTTCTTGCTGCAACATAGTACCAATGGCAGCTGCAGAAAGGACAGGAGGTTGAGATGCAGAATGCCTCATAGATGGATCTAGAGAAATGTTAGAAGAATGAGCCATTGAGAAAAGAATAGAAGGCTTAAAACGAGAATGCTGAAGGAATGCAGATGAGTTATAGAGATGAGATGAAAACTTGATTCGGATTGGATGAACTTCAGGACTGATTTTATAGAGATAGCATAAAGAATAAGACAAACTATTTTCTCTTCAAATCTTATTTAGTCAAAAGAAATACAAGATTGTCAAAAGTTTTCTTACTAAGCCAGCGAGATTAACAGTAGATTGTCCCTATTTTTCTAGTAAACGATGAACCTCTGCTGTTATCTGCCAATGTTGACCTTGTATTTGAACCCTTTCTCGTTCCAGCTCCTCTATTTGTGGTTGCAGATCATGAGCATACCAATCTGTAAATTTTTTCAACTCTTGGTTTTCTTGCTTTAGCCTTTTATTCTCACTATCCTTATTAGCAAGCTTCTGTCGTAACTCAAATATTTGCATGTTAAGATGATCAATCTCACTCACCCTCGCCATTAACCTCCGAGACATGATCGTAACAGAGGCAGCATATTGACTACTGAGCATTCTTGATTCTGCAATAATCTCAGAATCAGCCTTACTAGAAAAACGGTTCACTGCTCCTATCATGGTATTGACGACCTCAGGAGAGAAGATTGATGATTGATGCGTCAAGGGTTCCTGATTCAAGTCTGGAACATTAGTGGAAGAGAATTGCTCAGCCATTCTATCGTTGTGGAAAAACAGAACTCAGGTCAAGAAGCGATTATTTTTGGCATCCGATAGATGAAAATGATCATTTTTTATAGAAACTCGGAGCCTTCAATCTCGTTTGTCAACAACATCAGGCGATTGTTTAAATCTTCAGCTGTATTAAATTCATAGAGTTAGGCCTCGAGGCTTTGCAGCACTTGTCGGGTCACGGACGGCTCCATTTTTCAACTATCTATAGTGTCTACTAACGCACCGTTTTTTTTTAGTCTATTTACTTGTTGTGGATCCTTTTTAATGATGCCAAAAGGAGGAGAAGTGTTAGACTAGAACATTAACACTGTTTAAATTGCTAAACTTGTTATATATGCTTGGAATTATATTTATACTTTTGCTTGAAAAACTAACGCATATTTTCAGGGGGAGCTTAAGTATTAATACAGGTTTCAAGTTCTATCAAGTATTTGTCATCATCAAAAAGGGGGAGAGGTGTTAGACTAGAACATTAACACTGTTTAAATTGCTAAACTTGTTATATATGCTTGGAATTATATTTATACTTTTGCTTGAAAAACTAACGCATATTTTCAGGGGGAGCTTAAGTATTAATACAAGTTTTAAGTTCTATCAAGTATTTGTCATCATCAAAAAGGGGGAGATTGTTGAACCCAAGGTTTCAAGTTTCATGTGATTATAAATCTACACATGGATTTTGATGATAACAAATGAATTCAAAGAATAAAGGAGTTTCAAGCTCAAGTTGTTCACACAATGGAATCAAGCACATCAAAGAACCAAGCATGAGCAAGAAGGAAACAAGTTCACATTAAAGTCATAGAGTAATATTGTAAATCTCTTAAAATTCAAAATTAGGATTAATGTTCAAAATTAATATTTTATCATAAAGCATTAAAATACATTTTCCACATGTGCATGAATATTTTTGAAAATTAAATTTGAAAATTTTGAAAGATGATTGATTGTCATCTTTTGCATGTGCATGCCTTGATTAAAGGGTTGAACTTTGAAAATATTAAAGATGATTGATTGTCATCTTTCACATGTGCATGTTTTATTTGAATATTTTCAAAAGTGATTGATGCTTTTTTAGACTTATACAAAAGGAAGATGATTTTGTTTGAAAAATTTGAAAAGTAAAGTGTGCTCATTTTGTCATATGCAAAAAGTAAAAGATTAGGTTTGAATTTTTTGAAAAGGAAAGTGTGCTCATTTTGTCATATGCCAAAAGTAAAAGATTAGGTTTGATTTTTTTGAAAAAAATGAATGATGTTGTCTTTGACAATTGAAAAAGAAGAACCTTTTATTTGAATTTTTTGAAAAAGTGAATGATGTTGTCTTTGACATGTGAATCTTTTTAAATTTGAATATGAAGTCTCATATGCCTATAAATAGATCATTTGAGAGCTTCACATTCACAACACCAAGAGCATACAATATTCATTTAAAGCTTTCATTCTCTCTTCTTTAAGCATTGAGCCTTAATCCTTGTTCATTTTGAGAGATATAGTTTGCGCTGTATTATTCTTATTTCACTCATTGAGGAGTGTTTTCTGATAACCTACCCACTATCAGCTCTTGTATCAGAAAAAGGGTGTGTATAACCCTTGTGTGTGTAGAAAGTATTCTACACGGGGAATAGTTGAATCACCACGTGTAAGGTGATTGCAAGTGTAGAAGGTGTTCTACACGGATCCTTTGTAGCGGTGTTGTTCAAAGGTGTAATAGGTTTCTATCTCCACCTGAAGGAGGTTGAATAGTGAATTTGAGAATCCTCAAGGGGTAGCTTGAGGCGAGGACGTAGGCAGTGGGGCCGAACCTCGTTAACATACTGAGTTTGCTTCTCTCTTACCCTTACTTTTTATATTTATTGTTATTTCATATTTTGTTTATTTTTTATATTATATATTTGATTTATAATTGTTATTTTTTTATACAACTCAATTCACCTCTCCTCTTGTGTTAGTCATCTGGGCAACACCATTGAATAAAATTTGCCTTAGACCAAATCCCGAATCATCAACCCCTTTTTTGCTACCACCGAACCTACATCACTAGTTTGAGTCTTAATGCTTTCATAATTAAGGAAGTGTTTTTTTAGTGATGTTGTGATTTTTTTAACAAAATAAATAAATGAAAAAATTTAGAAAGGACTCTATGCACTGCAGATGCCGCTAAAAATTGACCCCAATCTTCTAGGATATTAAATAACAGATGTTCTAACTCTCTTCAGAACTCCATGTCTTCTGAGTCTCCTCACGAAATCTACTCAACAATGAAGTGGTTATCTGCTAAAATCAAACCCCATAATGGTCGAGAATTTAGGCTGGCAACACAGATATAGAGTATTACTTTTTCCTAAGGCATACTGCAATTCATCACCTGAAATTGAATTTTGTAATATATAAATGATTTGTTTTCTTCATGCACTCCTTGCGACTTGTATCTTTTTTTTTTTTTAACTTAGGAAAAAAAAAGATGATATTTTTTGAACTGGGCACTTTCTTAGATTGTACTAATAACTTACAACTTCTTGCAAATTATTTATGCTTTGCTTCATACAGAATCTATGGTTGATAGAACTACTATGCTTGAAGTCATTACCACTGCTTCCTTAGTACAGAGCTGAATTCATGGCTTTTCAACATAGAACTCGTGATAAAAAAATAAATGTTTTCAATAGGTTTATCAAGATTCAAGTATATTGGTCAGACTGGAAGTTATAAAGACGAAGCTTTGCAGTGTAGGGACATTGAATGACATAAGCACCTATCAAGAAAACACGAAATATTACATTGAATTGTTGGGAGCTCTTCTGACACAGAGACGATTCTAAATAAAGGAGGGATGAAATTTAACGTGGTTCGGCAATTGCCTACGTCCACAGATGCTGTAATTTCACTATGAAAATAATTTTTACAGAAAAATTTTCTCTACTCACCCACTCTCTGCTCTCTTCTTTCTCTCTTCTACACTCTGTCTGCACTCTCTGCTGCACACCCTGTCTGCACCCTTAAGCTCTCCTATTTATAGGAGAGCAGATCACTACGTTGCAGCAATTTGCTGCATGATTCTTGGGGAGGTGCCTAACAATACAAAAGCACCGAACGGTGCCTAATGAGCCAAAGAAGCAAACGGTGCATGGCTCACCGTTTACTATTTTGTCTCCATCTGCAACAATCTCCCACTTGGAGACAAATGAGTCTACATATCTTCATAACAATCATCACAGCAACTTCAAGTCATGCCTTTAAGTACGAAGTCCAACTGAAGCTATACACAGCTTCAGTTTGTCAGTAGTAACTACTTTTGTGAACATGTCTGCTGGATTCTCTGTTCCTCGAATCTTCTCAAGTATCAGCTGTCCACTATCGAGAAGAGATCGGATAAAATGGTATTGCAACTATATGTGTTTTGTTCTGGAATGAAAGGCTGGATTCTTTACAAGAAAAATAGCACTCTGACTATCACTATGCAGAATGCCTTTTTCATTCTTCTTTCCCAATTCCTCCAAGAATGACTGCAACCAAACCATTTCCTTCCCTGCTTCAGTTATAGCAACGTATTCCGCTTCTGTAGTTGAGAGAGCAACAATCTTCTGTAACTTAGAAGCCCACGATACAGCTGTATCACCCAGCGTATACACAAATCCAGTAGTACTTTTTCTGCTGTCAACGTCACCTGCTAAATCAGCATCTACATATCCCTGTAGTTTTAAACCTGCTTTTGTAAAGCATAGTGACGTATCTGAAGAGCCTTGTAGATATCTTAAAATCCACTTGACTGCTTCCCAATGCTGCTTTCCTGGATTCCTCATGTACCTACTCACAGCTCCCATTGCTTGTGCAATATCTGGCCTTGTACAGACCATGACGTACATAAGACTACTAATAGCAAATGCATAGGGTATTCTGTTCATGCATTCTTGCTCTTCCTCCGTCTTTGGCGACTGATCCTTAGTTAGTCGAAAGTGACTAGCTAAGGGTGTGCTTACTGGTTTCGCCTTGTCCATGTTAAACCTTCTAAGCACCTTCTTTACATACTCCTCCTACGAGAGCTTGAGAGTATCATTAGACTTGTCTCTAATAATTCTCATACCAAGGATTTGTTTTGCAGCACCCAAATCCTTCATCTCAAACCGCTTTGACAACTGCTTCTTCAGTTCATTGATTTCCTCGATGCTTGACCCTGCAACGAGCATATCATCCACATATAATAGTAGGATAATATAAGAGTTGTCAAAGTTCTTCATATAGCAACAATGGTCGGCCTGCAGTCTTGTAAATCCATTACTGCACATGAAGTTATCAAACTTCCGGTACCATTGTCGTGGAGCTTGTTTTAGGCCATACAAGCTCTTCTTCAGTTTGTAAACTAGATTCTCTTTTCCCTTCACTGAGAATCCTTGTGGCTGGTGCATATAAATGTCTTCCTCCAAATCACCATGAAGGAATGCAGTCTTCACATCTAACTGCTCAAGATGTAGATTCTCTGCAGCCACAATTGCCAACATTAGCCTGATCGTAGTCAATTTTACAACTGGGGAGAAAATGTCTGTGTAGTCGACACCTTCCTTTTGTTGAAACCCCTTTACGACCATTCTGGCTTTGTAGCGCTTGCTACCATTGTGTTCTTCTTTAATTCTGTACACCCATTTATTGTGCAAAAGCCTTCTTGCTTTTTGGAAGCTTAGTTAGCTCCCATGTCTGATTTGACATCAGTGACTCCATCTCATCTTGCATGGCTTTCTCCCACTTGATCGAATCTTCAATTTGTAGAGTTTCATCATAACTTTCTGGTTCACCACTATCTGTTAGCAAGATGTAGTATAGAGATGATGAGAACCGCTGTGGTGGCCTGATTGTCCTTGAAGATCTTCGAGTAGCAGTGAGTGGTGTACGTTGTTCGATCTGTGTATCATCATTTTATTGATCCTCGTTCTGATCAGTGTTGACTCGAGTAACATCAAAATCAACAACCTCAGGTTTCTTTGGCTGCTCTTCAGGTTCAGCTTGTGACTTAGCTTTGTACAAAATCTGCTCATTGAATATCACATTTCTACTTCTGATGATTTTGCGATCTTTATCATCCCAAAATCGATAGCCAAATTCTTCATCACCATAACCGATGAAAAAACATTTTCTAGATTTGGCTTCTAACTTGTTACGATCAGTAGAGTCTATGTGAACATATGATAAACAGCCAAAAACTTTCAAATGGGAAAGATTTACCTTCTTTCCGCTCCAGACTTCCTCTGGTAGATCGAACTTTAAGGGAACTGAACGTCCCCTATTAATCAAATAGGTTGCAGTGTTAATTGCATCAGCCCAAAAACATTCAGGCAATCCTGAATTCAGCCTCATGCTTCTGGCACGTTCGTTGAGAGTTCTGTTCATGCGTTCAGCTACGCCATTCTGCTGCGGTGTCCCGGGAATAGTCTTCTGAAATTTAATCCCATTTGCAGCACAGAATTCTTTGAACCCTCCGTCGATGTACTCTCCTCCATTGTCTGACCTCAGACATTTTAACTTCAAGCCTGTTTCATTTTCAACCATGGCTCTCCACTTCTTGAAAGTATCAAATGTGTCAGATTTATTTTTCAAAAAATAAACCCATACTTTCCTGCTTGAGTCATCAATAAAGGAAACATAGTACCGCGATCCTCCAAGAGAAGCGACTGGGGATGCCCCCACAAATTTGTGTGCACCAACTCCAACTTTGTAGATTTTGGAGTTCTACCATTTTTTAGGAAACTAACCTTTTTCTGTTTCTCAAAAATGCAACCTTCACACATGTCGAAATCAATTGATTCCAACTTTGGTAACTTCCCCTTGGATAATAGTACTTTCATTCCTTTCTCACTCATGTGACCAAGCCTTTGATGCCATAGGTTGGCATTTGCATCAGCAATTGCAATAGTATCTCTAATACTTGAAGTCATGTATAGAGTACCTGTTTTTGTGCCTCGAGCTACTACCATAGCTCCTTTTGTTATCTTCCACGTGCCACAGGTAAATAGTACCGAATGCCCATCAGCATCAAGTTGTCCTACAGAAATCAGGTTCCTCATGAGCTTGGGAACATGTCACACCTTCTGTACCAACCATGCACTTCCATTGGGCAGATTGATTGGTACATCTCCCATGCCTTCGATTTTCAACGCTTCACCATCTGCTAAGTACACCTTTCCGAAATCACCAGTGACACAATTCTGCATGATTTCTCGGTGTGCTGTAGTGTGGAACGAGGCTCCTGAATCTAACACCCAAGATTCAATTTGGTTGTCGACTGAAAGAAGTAAGGCATCTTGGAGATCTTCTGTTGTGGCATTAACAGAGTCATGCTCATTCTTCTTCTTTGCTTCCTTGCAATTATTTTTGAAGTGGCCAATCTTGCCACAATTCCAACACTGTACTTGTTTTCCGGATCTAGATTTACTTCTGCCTCTTCGGGACTTCGATCTGCCCCGATTTGAACTTCTACTAGCTCCTCTACCTCTCGTCTCGAGGTTTAAGGCAGAACTGGAAGTTGATGCTTCTCCTGTATCTCTTCTGCGAACTTCCTCGCTAAGAATATGGTCCCGGATATCTTGATACTTCATCTTTGTTTTGCCATAAGAATTGCTGACAGCTGTTCTCATGGCCTCCTAGCTTTTTGGCAATTGAGCTAGAGCAATCAGTGCACGTACTTCATCATCAAATTCAATCCCCACTGAAGCTAATTGATTAATGATGGTGTTGAACTCATTCAGATGCTGAATAACTGGAGTTCCTTCTGCCATTCTCAAGTAGCATAGCTTGTACATCAAATGCACTTTGTTATTGGCTGATGGCTGCTCGTACATGTTCAATAGAGCTTTCATCAAATCCGCCGTGGTCTTCTCCTTTCCCACATTGTGTGCAACTGATCTTGACAGTGTTAGTCTAATGACTCCCAACACTTGTCTATCAAGGAAACTCCAATCTTCATTGCTCATGTCATCTGGCTTTCTTCCTAGGAGTGGAAGATGTAGTTTCTTCCCATAGAGATAATCCTCTATCTGCATTCTCCAGTAGGCAAAGTCTGTACCGTCAAATTTCTCGATACCAACACCTTTAGCTTCTTCTCCAGCCATAACTTTACAAATGAGTTCAAATTCAAACAAACAAAGATCACCGTTGCGTCCAAAACACTCGAATTAGCTGGAAACGAGTCCGGAATGATCCAAATAGTTTGTCAGCACTATTTGATCGTCGCGATGGAACTCCAACTGGCGTGATCTAGCCCAAATTGATTTGCAACACGTGGATGGTTCAGATTTAATGTACTGATGCCGAATCTCAAAATTTCGACCGTACGGATGAGTTCGGAATGATCCAAATAGTTGGAAAGCACTATTTGATCGTCGAAATCGGACTCTGAATGGCTTAGATCTAGCCAAAAATAGATCTGAAAAACGGACGGTTCTGATCTGTCTGGCTCGTGAGATACACGCGCTGCACAGTGCGCGTGGGCAACGCGTGGGGGAGAGTGAGGCGCGTGTGACACATGCGCCGAACCTCTCAAGGGCGCGTGTCCTTCACGCGTCTTCAACCTCTGGCGCGCGTGGGGGCGCGTGAGCGCATGTGGTGCACGCGTCTTCAACCTCCAGAGCGCGTGGGGCGCGTGGGTTGCAGCAGATGCACGCGCCGATCTTCTAGGGGAGCGTGTAGCCTCGTCCGACCTCCGTTTTTGATTCCGTTTGCAGCAACGGATTCGTCTCGACACGAGGAACACCGTGGAGTTGTCAAAAATTGATTTTGAACAACTTGAATTTTCAGACAGCTAGAACCAGTGCTCTGATACCAGTTGTTGGGAGCTCTTCTGACACAGAGACGATTCTAAATAAAGGAGGGACGAAATTTAATGTGGTTCGGCAATTGCCTACGTCCACAGATGCTGTAATTTCACTATGAAAATAATTTTTACAGAAAAATTTTCTCTGCTCACCCACTCTCTGCTCTCTTCTTTCTCTCTTCTACACTCTGTCTGCACTCTCTGTTGCACACCCTGTCTGCACCCTTAAGCTCTCCTATTTATAGGAGAGCAGATCACTACGTTGTAACAATTTGCTGCATGATTCTTGGGGAGGTGCCTAACAATACAAAAGCACCGAACGGTGCCTAATGAGCCAAAGAAGCAAACGGTGCATGGCTCACCGTTTACTATTTTGTCTCCATCTGCAACATGAATGCCAATGTTTCACTGAGAAATTTGAATGGGAATTTTACTTCCCACATGCAGGACATTAACAACAACTCATACAGCAACTAGAACCCAACGAACAAAAATAAAAACAAAACCCTAAGAGGAATCCTACCATTAAACTTGCTTTAGCTATTCCTCAGAAATCCTACCAGTAAGCATATTTTACATAGTCTCAAAGGGGGAGAAACTAACATTCAAATGAAAACAAAAAACACACTCGAGCATTTTTCTCCATGCCCATGTGTTTTTCTCCATGCCCTAAGCCCAATATCCATCTCACAAAACTCTAAATTCACCTTTCTACAAGAACAACATCCTCCATGGTAGGAAAAATGTATCTCGAATGGTTTCCACGTGAGAGCAGGGGTGACAGCAAAACAAAGCTCCACCAGAGCAGTGTCCTCGCTTGCTACCCTCCTAGATTTGCTCCGTTGGCACAGTTGCGGGGAGTAGCAGCGTTGGGCAGACAAAGAAGCAGCGTTTAGTGGCCGCGAAGAGAGAGACGGAAGGTGTTGCTGGGTACGACGTTGGTGGCGCGGGTTGTTGTCGAGGGATTTTACAGCTCTTTCATTGTCTGATTTTGAATACTACTTAAAAGGAAACTGATTTTCAAATCCCTTCAAAAAGGTGCATTTTGGATGTTTTAAAAAAAAAAAAGAAACAGGAGCAGCCACGTAGTGAGTGCACTGCTACAGTGGCTACCCTGTAGTACTACTCATCTCTATATTAGCAATGAGTGGCTTTACGGACACTGATTCCAAATTCAAATTTAGTCCTGACAAATGCAAAAAAAAAAAAAAAAAAGATTTTTCTGTTTTTTTATTATATTTTAAGAATACATTTAAATATTTAAGAAATAAAATAAAATTCACCATATCAATAAAAAATACCAACTTAATTATTAAATAACAAAATGAGTATAAGGAGAAATGCTCAAGACTCATTATCAGGATCCCAAACATATCTCATTACTAATTTCATCGAGTAATGTTAAATATAGTCATAAATATACAAGTGTCAACATTCTTTTTTAAAAAAGTAGGATCTATTATTAAAAAAATTTTTTTTATGTAAATTTATATTTATTCATTTTTTTTCTAAAAGAATATGTGATGATTGTGCACTCAATAACCGCAAATATCATTTCTTATGTATTAAATGATCCCATGATACTAGTCAATATATCTCTTATAGTTGATTGTCTCAATATGTATAAAATATGTCCAAATTTTAAAAGACAAACTATAAATAAATAAAAATAACTCAATTTGAATGTCTTTACACTACATACAATCCAAGTGGCATAATTGGATTTGAAAGGTAAATTTTATAATTTAAATCTTACAAATTAAATTACACTATGTGAATGATATATAGTGTAAAGACTTTTAAATAGTAATACTGAATAAATAAAGTCAATAACGCAAAGGCTTTTTCTTACCTACTTTCGTGAACATGTAAATCAATATATATGTTTCAAGTTGGATGTCATTAAGGAATCATACATATGATTGGATATGGTTAACTTTTTTTGAAGTGAGACATTCCATATAAATCTCAAGAATGTCTCACTTAAAATAAAAAAATAAAAAAATAGAACTCGTCCTAAAAGGACATAAAAATGGAGCAGAGTTGTATTATTGTTTCAAACATCCAGTTAAAGTCGGAGATCAAAATACATACTTATATTTATTGGATTTACGGAATCCAACTTATGGAAGACAGCAAACTAGATTTTAGACATATACCGATTTTGAAGATTGTGGAGACAACGTCATGGGGCCCATTGAAGGCTAACGCCTTGACATATTATGACAACGGACATCGGACTTTGATCAGCATGAAAGGCTCAAGAAAGGGAAATGCTACAGTTACCGCTCAAATATACCGTTTTCGCTTCCTACTTGACATGGCATGCATTAATTATAGGAAAAAAAAACAAAAACAAAAAAAGGTAAAGCACGTCTCCCACCCAACGTGAAACAACCCCTCCTCCTAAAACACAAAATTTCCTCTTCAGAAGTCGAAATCCCCAACCCCCGATAAACCTGCCTTTATTTCCTCCGACTCCTCAATCAGACCTCCACCGGCATCCAGTCCGCACGACAAGAGATCCATTTCAATTCGTGAAACGATGATAGTTAAGGAAGAAATGGGTAATACTGAAGGAATTTCAAAGTTAGTACAGGGTTTCGAGCTTCTCAGCCGTATCGCCTCTGTGTCGTATGCATGGGCTGCTTCCTCCGTGGTGTCGTATGCGCCGAGCTAGTATCTCAAGGTCAAACCTGCACCGCTCGACATGGTCGTGTATCTCAGGCTCGTGCTCCTCCGTCAGACCTCTACCGCACGCTGCAGTCGAAGCTATTTCATTCGAATGTTCGTATCTTTTATCTTGGTGCAATTGAAAGGATTGGAATTGAGATTTAAGTTGGTTTTCTGGGGCTTTTTTATGCTTGTTTGGTTACTGGGAAACCACAGAAAGACTTGAAGTTTCTTTCTTTTTGTTCCTTCTATGTTGTAGAATCAAATTGGAAAAGTCATGGTAAAAACCCATTTCCAAAATAGAATGATGTTGCAAACGTTCTTAAGAAACATTGATAAAAATCCCTCAAAATAAATATTTTCATTCGACCAGAAAGAGAAGTTATTACAATATGGGGCCAACACGAAAAACCCAAAGAAAAGACAAAACCTTCTTTCTCATTGATTATTCAAAGATTCTCACCTGAAGCTTTGGGTTGTTATTTGGGAGGGAAGAATAAAAAGAAACTAAGCTCCCCGACTGATTCAACCTCCTCGACTAAGTTTGGAATTTAGGGTTTGACTTGGGATGGAAGATTTGGGGATGGAAAGCTTGAAGCTGAGGTTCGCCCAAGGCAGGGGAAAATGGTACGAACTGGAGAGTGGAGTTAGTGTTTGTTTTTTGGGAGAGAAGAACAAAAAGAAAGGAAGTTGACTGATCAAAAACAATTTTAAGTTGGAATGGAAGATTTGAAGTTGAAGTTCACCATGGCAAATGAATGGGCTATGAAGTGAAGAGTAGAGTTTTGGAGAGAAGAACAAAAAGAAAGAAAGGAAGTGGATTGATTCAATGTTTTATTTTTAATATTTAATTGATGCCACGTGGGCATTCCACGTCAAGCGGGATCATCAAGCAGTGGGCATAGCACTTTCCCTCAAGAAATTTCTTTTTACTGTGTTTAGCGCATAAATATTGGACATTCAAAGTAGATATGAGATTTATATAAAAATATTTATTTTTTAATAATAAATCTTATTTTCAATATATATTCATATACATAAATTTTGCAAACTTTTAACACTTCATTACTCGTTTAGAGATGCTGCCTACATTTTGGTCAGACAACAGCAATTTCAATTTGGTTTTTTTTTCTGAAAAATGATTCTCAGTATTCTTTATTATTATTTATTATTTTATTATTATTTTAATATTTTATATTACTATTTACTACTGTTTAATATTTTATCATTACTTTTTTATTACTATTTTTTTCCTATTCATAGAATATCTGAAATCACTTCAGTGCTCAAACACAATCTTGGACTTTTTCGAGAGTGAGATGATCTCATTTATCACAAAATTTTTTATAAATATTATTTAAATGTAAATACTTTTCAATTTCAAATTTTTAATTTTTTATCTAATTATTACTTAATCATTATAATATTTCTAAACTTTTATATACAACATAAAAATAATATAACTTTTTAAAATTCCAAAACAAGAATCTTATTAAATTATATTTGTTATGATATTTGATTTTATAATATTTTTAATTAATATTTTCTTTTATTTTTCAAAATCTAATAAATTATTTTAATTCAAATTATTTTATTATTCATGTAATTATATTCTCTTCTAGTTAGTCAAGCATGCCTATAATGTTGTCTGCGTGCAGGGCTGTAAACAAGATGAGCTCGAGCGAGCATGATGTGTGCGAGCTCAACTCATTCGTCAGTTGGGCCTACGAGGATATTTGAGCTTGGCTCGTGTAGAAGGGAAATGAGATCACTTGGTTTTGTTAACGAGTCGAGCCGAAACTCGACTTGAGCTCGGCTCGCTTATGGCAAAATTTTATTGACTAAAATTAAAAATATAAAATTAAAATAAATGCATCAATAAAATAACAACTTAAATATAAATTTACATCATGAAGCCTTCAAGAGTATTATGGCTATGGACCTATGGTACATTAAATGACATTTTACAGCTTTAAATGGAACAAGTGAATCAAAAAATTAATTACAATAATAAATTATAAAATAAGATACATTAAATTTCAAAACAAAAAATGGGTTGTAAAATGACTGAAGTCTTCAATCTTCATGAATGGAGTAAGAAATCTTGACATTATTGCCCTGCATACACTTATACACTAAAAAATTTAAGTTTATTTTTAATCCTTTGCTCAAGTACAATTAACTTAGTAATATTGTCAAGAGATGTTTGATAGAAAATGTAAAACTTAATTTGCCTAAAAAATCATTGTCATATCTCTAACAAGTTACACAATACAATTATACAAGCAATATCATAAATAAATATGTGTATTAGTCATTCAGACAAACTTTGAAATCTGAAATCACCATGATAGAGTCATAGAAGTCAGTAAGTTCCCAAAATCAGATAGAAAGATGTACATTAGGGATTCAGTCAAGTTACCAAATGCAGTTAACACAAAATAGATCAAAACAACGATCAGCAATAGGTAATAGGCATGACTCATATCAGCCAGACAACAAACTATGAGGTAGACAAATTGACAACTTCAATAGGTATAGAATAATTCAAAAGGCAGTTAGTAGTTACTAGCCACAGGTCTACAAGAATAATCGAATCTACCAACCAGCAAGCATCAATATGCAATACTCAATAGGCATACTCTCATACCACAGGTAATTACCAAATAAATTATCAAAGAAGTTACAAGTTCAATAACAAGCTTACAACAAATTACCAAAGTTTAATAAAATCAGCCAGACAACTACAGTTTCCAAAATAAGTTTACAACAAGTTACCAAAGTTCAACAAAATCAGCCAGACAACTGCAATTACCAAAACAAGTTCACAACAAGTTATCAAGGTTCAACAAAATCAGCCAGACACCTGTAGACTGCAGTTACCGAACTTCAGCAAAATCACAATGACAGGAAGTTACCAAACTTATACAAAATCTGAGTTCACTATGACAGAAGTCAGCAAGTTTCCAAACTTGAACAAAATCACCATGACAACATGCACACACTGATATAGTAAAACATTAATATCATGTTTATTCCCTTGCAAAATTATTCAAGTACTTTTAACTTAGTAATATTGTTAAGGGATGTTTGCAATGCAAAATTTAATTTGCCATTTAAAGAAATTTAGGAAATCTGGATGGTGAGGAGTTAGAACTTAGAAATTACCTGAACTGTCATAACTCATATTATCCCAAACAAAATCCGATAAAACAACCTAACTGTCTATATATTACAAAGTAAAATGTCAAAATATCATATAACAAATCATATAGATTAAAAAATACAAACTAGATAAAACTAGAAAACTACCCAAATGCTCCATAGATTAAACATGATAAAAAAATATAATCTGAGTCTGTATGGGCCTATGGCTATGGCAAGAGAATCTGAATTTTTGATGGAACATCCTTCTATTGACAAGAAAAAAAATTAGTTAGTATTTTTGTAAATAAATTAATAATAGTGAGTATAAAATGGTAAAATAGCAATAGGCAGTTAAAATAAATAGATTACACTTACATAATTTTTTGATAATTTTTTAAGTCCATATAATGCTTTAATCCAATTAGACTCACATAACAACATTTGGACAGTTTCAGTTGACAATGAAGCTCGATGAGGATCAATGACTCTTCCTTCTGCACTGAATGTTGATTCTGAGCTAACTGTGGTAATTGGTGTAGCCAATATATCTCAAGTCAATTTGGACAAAGTTCAAAACTTAAGACTATTTGCTTTCCACTATTCCAAGGCATCGAAATTTACATCTGAACCCTCTTCACATATATATATATACTCTCATCTAAATAATTGTCCAGTTCTGATTTACTAGGCTGCACAGTATCAACACATCTAACAAAAGATTTAAATAATGACTGGCCACTTTGTATGCTTCTCCCAACACTTGAGGAACAACTAGATACGTTTATTCGAGTATTTTTCCTCTCTCTTTATGCCTCAAAAGTGGAATTATATTCATGAACATACTTATCATATAACTCATACAACACTTGAGAGACGTAATCAATATTCTTAGAAGCATTCGACTCTTGATAAATTACAGGAAAACAAAATTGGATTAAGACCATTTTGAATCTAGGGTCTAACTACACAGCGATTGCCATCAATAGATTATACTCCCCTCAATATTTCTCAAACTTAACACTCATTTTCCTTACCATTGATTTCATGTATTCATTCTCATCTCTACTCTTCTTACTTAAGATGTCCTTCATTCTCTATACTTCAGAAAGAAATAAGTTTGTTATTGGATAACACTTACGGATACAATATTGGTTACTTCATTGAAAATAGTAAGTAGTTGACAAATATTTTCAACTTGCCCCCACTCTTTAATAGTTGGAACCCATTCAAAACTACTATCTCTCTCACCATATATAGGAAAAACTTCTTTGAACTGAATTGCAGCATTCAACATTAAATATATGCTATTCCATCTTGTAGGCACATTTAAAATCAGTTTCTTTGAGGGCAATTGCAACTGTTTTGCAATTTCATTGAACTGTTTAGCCTACTCTCTGATGGTACCAGATATTTTATACCATATCTCACACAATCAACAATCTCCCTAATCTCATCAAGTCCATACTGCATTAGTAAATTAGTTATATGCACACAACAACGTACATGAAACAATTTTCCTCCTACAGACAATGTTTTCTTCAATATAAAATCATCTTTCAAGATCCTAATGCTAACATCATTAGAACTTACATTGTCAATAGTATTTGAACTAATTTTATTCTCAATTCCCTAACCTTGAAAATACTTTTCTAAAGCATCAACAAGAAGAAGGCCAATATGTGGAGGCGACACATTACAAAAGTTCAAAACACGCATATGAAAATGCCAATCAGTATCTATAAAATAACATGTCACAACTATATATGAAAGTTTTTGATAAGAAGTCCTCATGTCAGTTGTGATATGAACTTTGTTAACAGGTTTAAGGACAACCTTTAACTTTGTCTTTTTAGTCTCATAAATTATCATGCATTCATTCTTTGCAACAACCCGAGACATTTTTTTTTTCAATATGGAGTGTTTGCACTCATGAACTTATTAAATACCACATGCTTCATTAAAAAAAAAAAGATATTCATGTTAAAATATCATATGAGAGGCAAACTCTCAGACCTTACTACGATTATAGGTAAAGTTTGAGACAGTGAAGCTATCATCTTTCTCTTTAGAATCAACTGCTAAGATTTTCTATTTTGTCTTAGACCCCATGTATATTAAACAAGTTAGCAAGTGCTTACGTAGTGTAGTTGTAGAACTCGATTGAGACGCTTTAAACAAAATTTTACACCACTTACATTAAGGCTGTTCAGTCCCATCTCGTTCAAATTCGATAAAATCGTTCCATACAATAAAAGTCCTCTTTCTCTTTTTTCTTTCATTTGCTACTAGTTAAACATTTGTTGGTCCCAAAGTAGAGACAGTATTAGGGGCATCAGTATTTTCAATGTCTCCACCATCATCATATATGAGCTCTACATGGCTAATCCTATTAGAGTTTTCATTTTCATATTCTTCCACCAGATCAACCAAATTCATGGGAAAATCCATTTGCTAAGGTCTAATATTTTTTAAACACAAAACCAGAAATATAAAATAAGCATATCAACGTTGACCATACAAGTTATATTAATCAACTAAAATAAAAACAACCTTGTCTTGATGGTATAAGGTACCTCCAGAAGCAAGGACACTAAAATATGTTAAAGTCAAAAACATTTGACTCCAACAGTTTTTCATTGGTAGCCTTGCCTTGTGGCTCAATGTGCCTCCAAAAGGTAAGGCTGATACAGTTGATATAATCAACTAAAAGATGTTAGTGTGATACCCCTTATTTTAGTGTATTTTTATTGAATGAGTATTTTAATTAATTTAAAAATTGGTTCTCTTATTTTAAATTTATCAGATTTTTGTCGGATTTATTTTATGATTTTTAAGTTGTGAAATTTATTTTGATGTGCTTTCTTAATATTAGCTATTGCTTTGCATTTAAAATTCTCTTTATTTTAAATGAGTTTATTGTTAGATTTTATAATTTTATTTTATTAAGTCACTATGTTTAAATTATTTTATTTAACTCACCGTTTTAAAATTTATTTTTGTTGGATCAGTTTTGAGTCTTTAAACTGAAAATATTAGATCTCATTTCTTTTCTTTTTTTTTTTTTTCTTTTTCCTCTTTTCTTTTTTTTTTCTTTTTCCCTTTTCTCTTTTTCTTCTTTTCCTCCCTTGCTTATTTCTCTCACGCGATCCAGCCCCTCCCTCTCCCTTGGTTTGTTTTTTTTTTTTTCGTCCGCCCAGTGCTCCGCCTGTGTGCCTCACCTCCCCTCCCATCTCCTTTCCCTTCGATCGGCGACCTCACCAACCCATTTTCAGCCCTCCAGACACCACCGTTAAGCCCCACATGCACCACTGAGCCGTGGCCCAAAATCCTCCCTGTGCCGCTGTTACCCCACCATTTCTTCACCACGTCATCATTAGCCTCCCAGTAACCCAAACCACCCATCCCCAACTCCGATCCGCCACCGATGAAGCTCAACCATCACAATCTTCGATTTAAGCTTTTTGGCTTTCAACCGCCCTCTACGCCACTAGCCACGGCCAACCACCATTTCCATTAGCTTCACCAACACCTCTAAGTCCTACCTTAGCCTTCCCTAATCTTCGTTTGTCTCTATTCAAATTTGGGTATTTTGAGACCGATGACCATAGTGCATTTTGCACTGTGACGTTGTTGTGCCGCCACCTTTTGCAATTCATTGATCCTCCAAATATTATATTATAGCACTGTAAGTATTTTTCAAATAACTTTTGAGATTTAGATATATTTTGTATTAATAATTATTCTGTGAATTTGATTGGTTGGGCCGAACTGAGTCCAAGAAGTTGAGAGTTGGTTGGAATGGAGAATAGAGTTATTTGTGTGATTGGTTGATGTTGCGATTTATTGGATATTTTTGTGTCTTGTCATACATTGCATAGTGCACGCATGTTCATATTTGTAAAGGAAAACTGAGTTTTTGCATAATGGTATGCATGTTCATGTGTATATTTGAAAACTGGATTTTCATGTGATAAATGATTTTGGATATGTTTGAAATGAGCGGATGAAATGGTTTGAGAGAGAGTTATTATAGGAATGATGGTAAGCAAAGATGGTGGCAGAGTCCCACCTACGGTGCACACAGTAGGGATGATGGTAAGCGGAATGATGGTAGGTCTCACCTATGATTTCTGCATACGGTACACGCGGTAGAGATGGTGGTAAGCAGAGATAGTGGTAGAGTCTTACTTGTGATTCTCACCTACAGTGCTCTAATAGATTGAAAGAGAGGTAAAAGGAATTATATGGATGGTGGTAAGCAAGGACGGTGGCAGAGTTTTGCCTGTGATTTTCACTTGCGGTGCACGCAGTAGGGATGGTAGTAAGCAGTGATGGTGGTAGAGTCCCGCCAGTAATTCCCGCCTACGGTGCACATGATAGGGATGGTAGTAAGTAAGGATGGTGGTAGAGTTTTGCCTGTGATTCCTGTGTATTGTGCTCTGATAGATTGAAATAGAGGTAAAAGGAACTGTAGGGATGGTGGTAAGCAGGGACGATGGCAGAGTCTCACCTGTGATTCTCGCGTACAGTGTTAATTGGATATTTAAGTCATTTTTTAGAAAAATGACAGATGTTTTAATGGACTGGATATGTTTTTAGGGTCAAATTGGAATTTTGGTGCGTGTTGGAAAATATTCATTTTTAGAAAAAATGATTTTCGAGTTTCGTGCATCTATCATCATATCCATGCATATTATTATTACGTGAATGTATTTTTATCTTGTGGGTTATTTGAATTATTATTTACCTGCTGTACCGTTTTTTGATACCGTAGATTTTGATGCAAATGAGGATGCAAAACCTGAGGGTGCGGTTCCGCCGAAGGAGTGATCGAGAATAACTTTCTTGTGGGACGAGATTTATGTCTCACTTTTGATTATTATATTTTGGTTTAATTAGATTTTTCTTCGAATAATTGTAATACTTTTGTAATGCTTGTATTTAAATGAATTTATATTTAAAAAATTTTGGTACTTAGTTGACTGACTTTAATTATTCCGCTGCATATTTTGTCTTACACGTATTGCATGTGTACACATTTGGTACTTAGCGATAGGATGCGTGACCCGTGTTGTCATCATCCTGACGACTCGTGTTCCACGTGTTCATATGTGGGAGTTGGGGGCGTCACATTAGAGTCAAACAATTTTGACTCGAACAGTTTCAGTAGACTCTTGCCTTGGTGGCTTGATGTACCTCCAAAAGCAAGGCACCTCAAGAACATAAACACAAAACATATTGTAAAAGATTAATCCACCAATATATGTTAAAGATTGTATAATTAAATAATTGAAGCAAGAACTATATATGATAATTTATAATCAACCAAAATAGGTTCAAGAAAGCATATTTAAATACTTGAAGTCAGAACATAAACACAGAATATATTATAAAAGATTAATCAATCAAGATATGTTAAAGATGGCATAATTAAATAGTTGAAACAATAACCATATATGATAATTCATAATCAACCAAAATAGGTTCAAGAAAGTATATTTAAATACTTGAAGTCAGAACATAAACACAGAACATATCGTAAAAGATTAATCAACCAAGACATGTTAAAGATTGCATAATTAAATAGTTGAAACAAGAACCATATATGATAATTTATAATCAACCAAAACAGGTTCAAGAAAGCATATTTAAATACTTGAAGTCAAAACATAAACACAAAATAGATTGTAAAAGATTAATCAACCAAGACATGTTAAAGATGACATAATTAAATAGTTGAAGTAAGAACCATATATATAATTTATAATCAACCAAAATAGGTTCAAGTAAGCATATTTAAATACTTGAAGTCAGAACATAAACATAAAACAAATTGTAAAAGATTAATCAACCAAGACATGTTAAAGATGACATAAATAAATAGTTGAATCAAGAACCATATATGATAATTTATAATTAACCAAAACAAGTTCAAGAAAGCATATTTAAATACTTGAAGTCAGAACATAAACACAAAAATAGATTGTTAAAGATTAATCAACCAAGACATGTTCTAAGCAAGAAGATAAAGCAGAATTAAATAGCAAATAACCTAAGAGAGCTCACAGCGGATTAGAAATTTGCTTCAAGCACAGATCTGAGATTTGTAGGCAAGCTCTTTTGAAGGTTTTTTCCACAATTCAGATATGAAATATAAAGCTCGAAATAGGTATTTGTAAAATTGTAAATTTGTAATGTTAGCAAAATGAATATAGGATTCAGTTAATAGGGCAGATTCTGCAATTACAAAATAAAAATAAAAATAACTAAAGCATAAACTTATCAATTAAACTGATGGAATTTGGACAGTTACAAAACTACAAAAGCATGCATAGATGATTGGTTAATAGTGATGTATGGCAGAACAATGTCATACCACTGAGCACTTAGGAGTTCGGCGTACAGATGAATAGATGAATCATGATTAGATCTAGATCTAGAAAGTAACAACTAACAATACTACAGTATATAATGTATAAAGAGTTAGGATAGAATCATAGAACCAGAATGAATCCACAAAAATACTCAGATAAATCATAAAACTATAACTAGATAAGATCAATCAAATCTGCCAAGTTTCCAAATTGAACCAAATGCTTAGAAACAAAAAAATAACTAGGGTAATTGACTAATAGACGGACGAATTGACGAACCAGAGAACCATGAACCATAGAATCAGGGATGAATCATAGAATTAGGGATTACAACCCTAGTTGGGAGTTATAACTCATAAATGCATGCATTTAATGACCCATCAAGTCGAGGACCGGCTACAATCTCAGAGGCTAACATTATTACAACCACAACTCCCCAAAAATATGGCTCCCCGAAAATAACAAGATTCACAACAAAAGCCCCACGGGTTCTTGAATCTTGATGGCTACAAGCCCTCAAGAATCAAGAGGCTTCATTCCATGGCAATCGTGATTCAGGATTCGCAAGGTAAGAGACGAAGCCGTCGAAGACTTGAAGCGTAGGACTGTAGGAGGCTAGGGTTTCGGGATGGCTTTGAGCCTTTGAGAGAATAAGTGAGGAAGTATGAAACGACTGAAGGAGAAATGAGAAGCAAGTGGGAGGGGGCGGCTAGGGTTTCATTGAATCATTATGCATCAATAGCTCATATTTGGATCTGAAGATCCAAGGGCCTCAATAACTCCAAATGTCACACATTAAATAGTTGAATGTAACACATTACACATGTACATGCTATAAAACTAGATTAATATGTAAGTTGCAACACATGTTATAATTTATATACTATAAAATTATATGTATTATATGTATTATATGTATTATATACTATAAAACTATATATTTATACTGTGTATATATATAATATTATAGTTCTATTATAATTTATATACTAATACTATATTACTATTATACTAATATGATAAGGAGATGGTGTGATTTGTAAATTTATAATGCTATATATTATGTAAGACTATACTACTAATAAATTGATAATTCTATATATTTATTAATACTTATACACCACTAATACTGATACACCACCATATGTATATACTAATATGATATGTAACATCTGTTAATATTATCCATCATCATAGATTCATACATAGTAACATATACTAATATCTTATATTGATACACCACCATCTTTCATTCATATTAATATTAGAATATTAACATATCAGTATATCATACACCACCATACATTAGTAATAGTATATGAATGTATTGTCTTTCTAACACCACTAATATATTAACATACATACACTATTACTAATATCAATATACCATCTTTCTAACATACATATACTAATATATGAATATATATGAATATATATAATATGGACCATATGGTGTACTTTGTAAACTTATAATGTTATATATTTATTGGACTCATGTATTCATCATAACTTTTAGTTCTATAAGACTAGAAGTTAATATTATAAATTTATATATAGTATATGTAGTGGACTATAAGTCTATAAGACTAAGTCTATATACATAATTATGTATATTACAAATTATATATATATATACATATCTAACTTTTGGCTATTATATATATATATATATATATACATATATATATATATATTGTATTATATATGTATAAATATATACAAGTCGAGTTGAACTTCATACGAGTTTGTTCACGAATATTAATCGAGTCGGTTGTGATTTGTACGAATTTGTATCATTTAATAATCGAGTCTAATTCTATGTTTACAGACGGCCTATTTAATATTCGATTCTAGTTAATTTCGAGTTTAATCAAGTTGAATTCGAGTTGCCTGTCAAGTAGCATGTTCATTTTATAGCTCTACTTGCATGCAGTGTATACCTCAATGTTAAATATACTCAATCTGCGGTATCTGTCTCTAAATTGTAGGAAATATTGAGATAAAGAAAAATTGTAGAAATCATAATTTAGAATACTATAATCAAGCCCTAAAAGAAAAAGAAACGGAAAAGAAAAACCATAACCAAGCCCTAACATTTTCATCTTATGCCTTCTGGCACTCTTCACCCCTGAGAATAGGGGTGTAATTGATCCGTTTCAATTCAATTTTGCATATATTTTATAATCGAACTAGTATATACAAATTTTGAAATTTGAAGAACTAATACTAGATCAATTCATCACTAAAACCAAAACTTTCAGTTTTACTGGTTCCAGTATGGTTTTTTTAATGATGAAAACCTCACAAAATTTTCTAGAGCAAATAAAGATAGCAAAAGTTGTGCCCAATTATTTACTAATCTAAAAATACACATTTAATACAATGATAAAACGTGTAGAAATGTATTTATTAAAAGAATATATATTATAATTCATCATGCCATAAAATGTATTTATACTTTATATATATTTATATATATATATATATATATATCAAAAGTAGGTTTATATTAATAACTTAATATTAATGTTCACGTTTAAAATTAAAATTTTATGTTATATTAATTCTAAACGTAATGCTATACACTAGACTCTTATCTAAGATGTGACACATTTATCATCATTTGATGATAAAGAATCATCCAATAAATGATTATCTAATGGTGATAAATGTGTCACATTTTACATAATGGGATGAAAGTGGGATGGTAATGTGGTGTATATAATTTTCCTAATTTTATTATTTTATGTTCTAAAATTACAATTGATAGTTTTATGTATATATTAAATGTTATATCAATTTTATGTTATTATATTATTAGATATGAATAATAAGATTTTAAAATTTGATGTTATATTAATTAACAATTTAGTATAAATATATAATATAATATAAAAAATAATAAAATTATTATATGTGAACCGATCCAGTTTTATAAATAGTAGAACTAAAATGAACCGATTTTGAACCGGTTTTATAAAATGGAAACCGGTATCAAATTGAACCGGTTCGCCAATTTTCCAATTTTATTTTTAGCCCTACCCTCAGATGAAGAGGTTCATAGATCGAAAGTGTAAACGTCAAAATGATAGTGAATGTTTAGATCCTTGATGCTTCCTCGCCAGAACTCTCACTACAAAAAAAATTAGTTTTTTCGGCTAAATATACTACCGGCGGGTAAAATTTGGTCTCAAATATACTGTTTTTCAATTTCAGAAAAAATCTTGCGTCAACATGAAAAAAATAGCCGGTAAAAATGATTATTTGCGGCGAGTTTAGTGCGCCGCAAATACTTGGCCGCAAATAACCCCGTTGGCCATTCCAAGGTCGACTTAATAGTATTTTCGCTGTTATATGTTTTTGTTACAGCGACATTTTCTTACTTATTAAGGCGACTTTTAACTCGCCTTAATAACTTTTTTAGAAATCATTCCCCTGCCTTATTATTTTTCCACGCTCAATGCATTTTCCCTCTCTTTCTTGCTCACTCTCTCTCTCTCTCTCTGGCTCTCGGGTTCTACAGGAGGGTTTCTGTTCAGAATCCAGCGCCGCCGTCTTCTCGCCGTCAACTCGCCGATGAGTTTGTCTTTACAACTTCTAGGCTCCATTAATCTCTATCTCACTCTCTGTAACCTTCGCCGGTGAGTTGATTGTTTCTCACTTCCTTTTCTTTGTCGATCTCAACTGAAATTATGAAGATCTGGTAGGCCTAGTTTTTCTAGTTTTGTTACCCCTCGCTCTTTCCGTGGGAGTTCATAAAGTACAACATAAACATCGAGATATATCTATTATCATGTAAAATGCTGTCCTAGATTTAAACCTGAGTCCCACTTAGCCATCCATTGTAATTTAGATATAACTTGAGTTTTTTGGCACCAAAGAACTAAAATTAGAAGCGGATTTGTTTCTGCAATTCCAAAAGTAGCCCAAAATCTTACTAAGCGGACAAAAATGAGCTCAGTCTCGACCTTCTGATTAGACAAAAATGGCTCAAGGAAGTCTACATAAGAAGCCTCTCAAGAAGATTCTTCTGAAATTACCTAGACTAGGCCGATACCTACTCTCTGGGTATGACTGCTACTGTAATGAATTATGGCCGACACCCTTGCAAGTTTGTAACAAGCTCTGCCAAAATAATGTAATTGTTTTTGTAATGCACAGCAGGTGCTCGAGAATATTGCTTTGTGAAAGTTGTTAAGTTTATTTTGCATATATATACATTCTTAATATTGTTCCCTGTTGTGTTGTCAAAAAAGTTTTTTCCATTTCGTACTTTCTTCGCGATCACCATACGAGAATGATTTGCATATCTGCCTATCACCCAGAGAGAGAGAGAGAGAGAGAGAGAGAGAATTCAATAAACGAAAAAAAGGCAAGATGATGAGATGATTGGTAGGCGTCCTGACCTTTGTTTTTATGCAGTTTGCTTTCTAGGTTTATTTGATAAATTATGGTGTTTGCATGTGAACATGTAAACACAGTGGCTGTTTTAAAATTAACATTTATTTCCTCTTGCTTCAGTTTTTAAGCTGTTTGTTTCTTTCTTCCGCAGGGAAGTAATATATCAGGCAAGAATGAGCGTATTCATTGTTCATTGAATATCAATATAGAAACTGGGCGCTTATCAGCTAGGAGAACAAATTTGCAGGTTCTTTTATATTTTTTCACTTATCTTACAATTAATATACAAATAACAGAGCTAGATCTCTTCTGCAAACTATTACAATTTTCAACCACATGATGTTTTCTTCTCAAATTATTCTTTTGATGCACCAAGTTTCTAATATGTCACAAACCAAGTTTCTAATTTTTTTTGTGTAGTCAAGATGAAAGAGGAAGAAATCTAGTAAGTTCATATTGAAATTTATTAGATATTAAAAATGTAATGTTCTTGCTTTCTGTAAATCAGAATCAGCCTGCCTTGTGATATTCAATGGCTACTTATCAAAAAACTTGGCATATATATGTATGCCTTGTGATATTCAATGGCTTTTTCCCAATTCTGTTCATAGACTTTTTTGAGTGTTATTGCAGACTTGCAGTACCTTACGTGGGTGGCTTTTTTGAGTGTTTGTCACAACACGTTATGGTTTAGCCAGTGACGGCTTCAACCCCTTCAATAATTTGGCAAAGCCTTACAACATATGGCCAGTGATTTTGGTGCCTTACAACTTGCCCCCGTGGCTATGCATGAAAGATCCATTTTTCATCACCTCATTGTTGATTCCTGGACCAAGGTCTCCAGGAAATGATATCAATGTTTATTTGCAGCCTCTAATAGATGAACTATTAGATCTATGGGAAAATGGTGTCGATACATACGATGCCAAGGCCACAGAGACTTTTCGATTGCATGCAGCTTTAATGTGGACAATTAACGACTTCCCTGCTTACGGAAATCTCTCTGGGTGGAGCACTAAGGGGAAGATGGCATGTCCATCGTGTGAGCAAGAAACAGATTCGTTGTGGTTGAAATACAGCCGAAAACATTGTTACATGGGTCATCGCCGATTCTTGCCCCTGGGCCACATTTGGAGAAAGAAAAAGAGTATTTTTAATGGCAGCGCAGAGCATCGTGGCCCACCTCAGCAGTTGTCAGGAGAAGATATACTTAATCAATTGCAGAATATTCCAGATACTGATTTTGGCAAATCTACAAAGAAGAGAAAGCGTACCACTGATGAGTTAAATTGGACCAAAAGAAGTATCTTTTTCCAATTGCCGTATTGGTCAACTCTAAAGCTTAGACATAACCTTGATGTAATGCACATTGAGAAGAACATAACCTTGCCGTTTTGGAATTAACATATTATTTGCTGATTTTAACCGACAAATGGTATTAATCCTTGCTTGCATTTGTAGTCTGAGAGTGATGAGCACCTTATTGATTTCTTTAAAGAGGTGAGGTGGAGTAAGAAGAAGGGTAAATTTGTGACTCCAGCGACGGAAGAGAAACATGTGAGTGACTTGTGTACATATTAACGTGTGATTTCACTTCCTTGAATAGAATGAAATGGTTGCCAAGTACTCTAAGTTAGAGCCTGAGAAGCGACTAAGGATGTTGCTGCATCAATCTTTAGGGAGGTACTAGGCCACAGGCCAGGGTATGCAAGGGGGTTGGGGGAGATGGTTATCCCCGAGTCATCTAGACAGAACACTGCAGAAAAATTTGCAGCATTAACAGAACGTGTAGAGAGGCATGAGAAGGATGCTGAGTATTACAAGAATCAATTGGAAGAATTACGGGGGAATGTAGAGAAAGTGTTGGCGAAGCAAGCCGAGTACGACAAATTATTAAGTTCATACATGGAATCACAGAGGCAAACCCAAGGAGAGTCTCGTAGAGAAACTCAAGGACCTGCATAGGCAGTTCCATTTTTAGTCAATAAGTTTTTTTGTGCGTTTTTTGTATGACTTTGGTTTCTGTAGGCTGGGACCAAATCAAGAAGTGAAAAAGGTGCATATCTATGATTCTCTAACCTTATATATATATATATATCTAAAATATTAAATAGTCCCCTTAAATATTGCTCTTTTTTTTTTATCATATCACAAAATTGCATGTTTTTTGTGATTTTCTAAGTACCTCAATGATTAATATGACTTACATGATAAGATGGAACCATCACGTCATCTAATACTCATGGACTATCTACAAGTAAAGATAGATGCATTCTTTAGATATTGAGAGGAAGCTACTTTAAAAATGATATGGGTATACATTATATTTTAGTTTTGGAAGTCCTTTCCTAATTTTGTAGTTGCAATTTAAATTTCTGTTGGGCTTTGGAAACTAAAGAAAAATTTGTGAATCTAAATTTTTGCAGCTTTGAGATCAATGAAGGAGGCTTCCAGTTTTCAGATGAAGAGGTATATACACCTTAAGGTTTTGAGATGAAGAAGGTAGCTTCCATGATGATCAAGACTTGCTTAGGAAATCTTTGTTACACAATAAAGTTGAGGAGTACACATGTAAACTTACATTGATCCATTAATGTGGGATGTTGGGTTGAATTTCAAATAGCACTTTTTCTAATGAATGAATGATATACCGATACATGTTGGGGATATTTGAAACATTTATATCATGTAAATGATTAATTCATGATATTGTATGCTTATTAGGAAATATGTTGATCTATTATATGCGTTGGCTATTGTATTTAATGGGGGACTACAGGTGTTTAAAAAAAAAAAAGAGGCTGAAATGGTAAAAAATTGTAAAATAGAGAATTCAGTAGGAAAATGTTTTTGCAGCCACTTATCGTCTCAGCTAATAACTTATTGCGGCGCCAATTTGTCGCGGCCAAAAGTAATTCGTCGCCACAAAACCCAATCCTACTCCGATACCTAAAGCTTATATAAATCTTTTTCTGACGCACTATTTGACTTTTTTGTGGCCGCTAAAAAGTATTTCCCACTACAGTAACTCGCGCCGTAAATTTGTTTTCTTCACTCAACAATTGCGACGACACACCGGCGGGGGATTATAGTCGCAAAAGCTTATTTGCGGCGACGTATGGGATTTTTGCGGCGATATAGGGTCGCCGGAAATGGTGACTTTTCTTGTAGTGGATCTAAACAAAATGGTTAAGAGCAGCTCTTGATATTCCACGTGAGTCACTAAAGGTGTCCATATATGAATATAGGATGCTGAGGAGCAAGCCAAAAGATAAAAGACAGATTAAAGCTGAAGCGCAACTCAGTCATGCATGGATGGCAATAATGTGGCTGTGTTGTCGTAGTCTGAAAAAGTTTGGGATGGATGAGGTTTCTCACTTCTCTGACTAGTTTTCGACAATACCATCATTTGTGTGTATATATATACACTAGTAAGGGCAACGTGTGCTGCACGCATGCCCAGTTGAGAAAATAAATATTTACAATTTCATATGCTCTTATAAAAATATAGTTATTATATAGTATTCACCTAAAATAATTATTAAATCTACCAGGAAAATGAATGTATGAAATAGAAATATCAATCTGATGGAAAATAAATTGATAGTAAGAGAAATGGAAAAATATAGTTGCAAGCATAATTGTGCACTAATCTGTGCACTAATGTGATGTGATTGGTTAAAAAGTAGATTTTATTGAAAATAGTGTTAATTTAAATTTTAAGTATGAATAAATCAGTATTGGTATATAGATTAGTGCGCGACTGTGCTTGAATGTAGCAAAACTCAACAGAAATATATAATCTAAATCATCTTAGTTAAATATAGGTAAAATTGCCAACCCAACCACGTTGTACTCTCCCATCACTTTGCAGCAAGCCTCCCTCACCCTTAGAGGGGGTCGACGAGAGGCTTGAGGAGGTTGCGATGCAGAAGCTAAAAGAACAAGCTATTGATATGTATAATACCTTCGATATGAGGGTCGACCGCCATTGGAGCGAGAAGAAGCTCGAGGAAATGATTAAGAGAGATCATAGGATTTTCAGGGAGGACTTCAACATTTTGTACAAGGGCTACAAGATCCTTCGCCGAGTCGCCCTATGTGGGCTTGGCCTAAGAGTTGGGTTGAGAGTAAACCAAGTCTAGAGCTGTTGAAGGCGGTGGAGAAAGCAAGGTACAAGCAACCTTCTCCAATTGAAATGGCAGCCATTCCGCTCGGTATGCAGCAACGCAATGTGATTGGAATTGTAGATGGATTTCTCTTGTTTAGATCTATTCTATATTAGATTTGTTTTTGAATTTGGTTTTCTTCCGGGTATATGGGTATGATTTATTTACTGAATTTGTACAAATCTGTTCTTGCATTTGATTACCTTTCCTGCATATGGTTATGATTGATCTTTAAGGCATCTTGTTTGGATCTGCGTTGGTTTCCTCTCTCTCTCTCTCTCTCTCTCTCTCTCTCTCTCTCTCTCTCTCTCTCTCTCTATTTGTTTCTTACAAATTCCAAAGTATAGTCTCAGTTTGTTTTCTTTGAACAGATTTTATTTCTTTTTGTGCAAATCCTACTATAAATTTCTCTAATAGTCTGAGAAATTTTTTTTATTTTCTTTAGATGTAGACGTATTAGATCTTGTTTTTAGATTTAATTTCCTTTACTGTAAATGCATAAAATTTATTTAGTGAGTTTATAGAAATTTGAAAGGATTTTGTTTCCATCTAATTTGAAGAAAAGAGGTAGAAGAAAATAAAATGGGAAGATGTCATAAAAGCAGAGTTAAGAAAAGAAAAAAATTTGTTCCGCAAAAGAAGCCGAAGAAGACAGAAATAGACGAAAAAAATACCGGAACGTCATATAAATCAACTGGACTAATATATATTTCCATGAGAAGGTGCGTTTGTGCGCGCGCGCGAGCATGTTGTAAAGCAAAGCAGCACTAGAGAGAGAAAAACATGGCCACAATCTTCTAAAACGACAGAGTGACAATTATCTAGAGCCCATTCATAACAATTACTCGGCAAATACTTCAAATTTATATTACAAATGGTAAACAATCGGATATAGAAACTACAAGAACATTGCAGAAAGCGAGAAGCTTAACATCAAACCAGCTGTGATATATGAATTAAAACCAACAACAGTAAGTTCTCTCTCTTCACAAAAGGCCGCAAATGCAAATTAAAATCATGTCTAATATATAGAATGAAAAATCTATTTGAAAGAATTGAAAAATCTGAGAGCAACTGAGAGAAAAGAAGTCGAAGGTCAGAAGAAATACCAATAGGCGCTGGATTAGCTCCATGGATCATCCCACCCTTTAGGTCCCTCCCTTTTCAAAAAATTAATTATGGCCTGGACAGCCTCATCGATTCTGTTAGAGAGGGAGTGATTCCCATGTTCGATTTCAGCTTTCTCTGCACCACCCATTGCTCTACACAATCTGTGCATGAGTTCAATAAGGTAACGGCAAGTTCAATGCACACATAATAGAAATCACAATTGCATTGTTTCAGACAAGTATATAGTCAACTGATACCAATCATACATGTCTCTAAAATATCGTATGGCAAGATTTTCAACCAATGTGGAGATGATATAAGAAACATCATCAGAGCAAAAGTGAACAGTAGCAAGAAATTAATCTTACCTTTCAAGCAATGCTTTCTTGTCAACATACTCTGGCATATACTCGTCTGCCATGGAATAGATAACCTGCAGAAAACAGATGGCATACCTCAATTGTTCGTATTATCACTTACTATGTACTTAACATGGAAACGGCATCCTTCTGATGTTTGCAAACAATACGTATGTCTCTTGTTAGATGCAAGGACCACAAAGGTCTAGTTACTGACTTTATATGTTTTTGTCTTGTATCTATCCCTAAAAGGTAGATTGAATAACTGATTCTAATCCTAATATAACAAATGGTTTCCTCATGATTTAATTCACAAACACCATAATGAAGTTTCTCTTTGCATTGAAATACACTACTATACACTGCTGTATCAAAATAAGAGCATCCAAAACGGAATATTTGTACCTGGCAAGGTGTGTTAGACATGTGGCTAAGTCTCATTCTCAACTGGTCATCGCTAAGATCAGAACTGAACATGTCATCATCCCCCATATATGCACAGAGGGAGTGATACCTACAAAGTAATTAGTTCTCTACTCTTTAGCAAAGCAGCAGTGGCATTTAAAACACACTCTTGTATACAGTAGCATCGATTATGCCAACTTTCTAGTGAACATGGTAGAAATTGTGGAAACATCGGAAGAATGTTTCACAATTTCCTAAATATCAAATGTTTTAATATTCATGTTGCCTCCAATGTAAGATATGTGATGCAAATCATGACTAGAATCCTCCACTACTGCTGGATGACTCATGCTAAACTTCAATTAGATGGATCCAAATTTTAGGAGTGAAAATATTAATAGAGCAAAAGGAAAAATTATTAAAGCTAAGCATCAGCCATGAACTGCCAATAAACAATTACAATCAAATCTTGATAGTCCAGATGGAAACACTACGGTTGTATACCAACCTATAAGCAGTGATTGGGGAAGTGGGATCTGCTTCCCTTGGCATTAATTCTGACCCTTGGCCTTCTCTTATCATGGTAGAAGCCAAGTCAATCATAGCGGCTGTTTCTGGAAGAGTTGCTCTATATTCCCGATCACTAACAGGAGCCTGAACATTGCAATTCTCATTATGACAAAGGCTGCAATTAAATGAACTCATAGGCAATGCAGATATGAAAGGTCTGACAAAACTGCGAAAACTTGTTAGGTGATATCATGACAAGTCACAAAGAAGTCGTGTTGGAACTCTTTAACAGTTAACTGCTGAACAAATTTTCTTATCTTTTTCCTTGACAATCTGCTTTGAGACAAATATCAGCCTTCTCATGTACATTCTTCAAATTAAACAAATGGGTTGTTCTCAGGATGATTTATGCACTTAGACTAGCCAGTAAACTGTCATTCTTATAACTTTGATTTGACTACTACCTGCAAGATAATTGTTCTTCTCAGTCCATATATAAGAAGCAAGGTTAATTGTTACTATTCCACTTCGTCCATTAACTGAGATAACCTTACCACTGCAAAGAGGCCAACAGGGCAAGGTGCAGAGTTAGTCCATCCCCCTTGATAAAAATACTTCCCTTGAAACAGCCCAAAAAGACATCTCTTATTTTGAAATAAAATCTTTCCACACTTAAATAAAATAAAAGGCTTGGCCATTTCCTAGCAACACAAGGCAGACGATTTGAAGACCAAGTCATAGACTACTATGATATATACCAGGTTCTACTATGGATTTCACAATTAGGACAAAAGAAAATACAGGAAGCCAAATGTAAGACTTGAATGAAAAAATGGACTTCAATTTTTAATTTCAAACCACATATTTCACTTCTAGCATCTCACATTGTATAACCTTGAACAGACGTTTCATATAATGTTCAAAATTTCATTTCATTGTTATTTTGAGATTATATCTCACCTCTGTGGGGGTAGAATACCCCTGTTTTGAGAAAGTTTCTCAATAGCAGAGATATATTGCAGCACTAGCACACTAATAACACTAAACAGTAACTGCCACCAACATGTACTGAAGTAACACAAAATTTAACAAGGTTAACAGAATAAGCCCTTATCTTGGCTAAAAGCTACTCATTCACTGCACAAACCATATAAAGCCAAGATGCAACAACTAATAGTTTACTCCAAGGGAAAGTGATATAGATCTTTGAAGCTTTTACATTAAAAGCAGCAGAGCAGGGGTATGGGTGGGTGAGTACCTGCAATATGGCTGCACGGACTGCTCTCGAGCATGCAGCATTTGTGCGCATATAATGCACAATATCCTAGTTTCATATCCAAAGAAGACAAAGGAAAGTTTTAGTCTTAAAAAGTTCAAGTGGTGAGTGAGCAAATGAACTTCAGATCCAGTTAAGTTTAAATGTAACCAGTACTAACCTGACAACCAGTACTATGCCCCAGAAGTACCACACCTTCCGAATCTTCTTTGTTTATTAAATGACTGATCAGCTGGTCAAGCTCCATTGCATCCTTCAAGGTACATGGTACAACATACAACATCATCATACAACAAACAGGTAGTGCAAACGAACATCCCCCCTCCTCCCAAAAAAAAGTCAAAACCAAGGTCCATATATTAATTTCAGACAGAACTAAGTCTGGAAATAAAACTCAGCTGAATATATAAATAATCCATAACCTGGATAATATGTTCCCATATCAAATATCCTTAAAGATCTGCTGTAACTAAGAATGGAAAATCCATGTCTATCTCTCAGTTCAGGGTATTGCATCAGCACAATACATTAGCAATGGGTAGAGAGAGGAAGAGATGTGAACTTTTTATCGATAGTGTAAAAAATCCCATTTCATGAATTTTCACATCAACATAAAACACAAAATTTAAAAACATTACCCTAATACTTCTCTTAGAAGTATTGAACAGTTAGTGATTCAAACAGAACAAGTTAATCCAACCATCCAAAGGAGCAATTACAATGCTCACAGCATGCTACAAAACAGGAAATAATGCACAGAGAAAAAACTACCAATGAAAAAACCAACAGACATCATTTACATTAGATGGCATTACTTGTTTCAAGCTGGAGGTGCCATATCCACTATATGAGGATGAAAGAAGAGGTTGAACAAGTGCCCATTTCTCATTCTCCAATGCAATTGCAAGAGGTTCCAAGTACCTGTCAATCAGATGAAGGAAAGCCAAATCAATAATTTTGGTTTTAAATTCTTTTTTGACCATTTGGAACCATTTCCAAAAAAAGACTTGAGAGATGTCAGTTCTTCAAGTATTCATAAATCTGTCACTTCAATCAAAGTAATTATGCTAATTGATTACACCAGCAATATAAAACATACTCAGTCGCCAGAAAACCGTCAGTTAATCCACCAATAAAAATTACTTGTTGTTTATGATCGCCTGTTTTGAATGCAACCTGCATGTTAGGGAAAACTATCACAAAGTTATAAAGTTTAAAAAATAAACATAACATCACAGGAATTTAATCTCTCCTGAGGAGCAAAATCAAAATAATTAAGTCACAAACAGCAACACAAAATAGATAATGCCATGCATATCATGAAATTAGCGCGAGATGAGCCTTCAAATATGAACACATGCCCACAAACACGCACACATTTTATGTTGTGAAAATAACAGAATTGGTGAGCCATAAGATGTGCCATCACATTATCATTTAGGTCTATAACAGTTCTCTCTCTCTCTCTCTCTCTCTCTCTCTCTCCCCCAATTGATGAACCATTATAGGTCTTCCATGATCACAGTAGAGTGATCATCGTGTATGGAAAACTAGATGTCTGAGCAGTGCCTACCTAAAACTGATTGACACTGAACTGCTTTTAACAGTATTGTCAGATGGTATGGTTAACTATATTGTTATTCATGAATGTTGAGTCAATGTTGGTTATAAGTTATCAATGACTTACTGATAAAAAAAGAAGAAGAACGTATCAATGACCTAACAAGACCAACCAGACCAATTTAATTACATAAAGATATCCCCTATATTTATCAGGTTAGAAGAACACGCCCCTCTGCCTTGCACCTTTCACCTCGCACACCAATCAAAAATCTCCAAGAGCTACCGTTCATTTAGAAATTGAGGGCAAGACCATTGTGGTCATGCATGAACTTGTTCCAGGCTCTTAATCTAACTCCCGGGATTGAGGTGCAAAGTGCCCAATTGGTTCTGCACTAGTTAGGACTGAAGTTTTGTAAGGAATCCAAAGAGCGTCATTTGTAATGTTGACTAGTATTTTTTCCATATAAGATTAAATGTGGTTGGTACGTTCCTTAGATCATTAAAACGGATGCCATAGTAGACCTGGTAACACCATCTAGGACAGGTCACTGCAGTGTGAGATAATCCCTACCGAGGAGGAGATAGATTTATGTGGGGGATCTTGTAAACTTTTGGTTAAGACCCATTTTGGTGGGTGAATTATGATATAAGTGAAGTGTAATAACTACCAAGTCTTTAATTGGTTCTTTACAAGGTGAAATTGGACCTCGTATAAATTCCAATAAGTTTCAATTGTAGTCTTCACTAGTTCTTTTGGAGTAAATGTGCACGTAAGACTAGCACTGTCATTACATTCTAGTTGTTTGTCGTTGACAACCTTCTCTTCCTTTCCTACATGGTGTTCCACCCCATCCTAGTCCATAGAGGTGGGCCCAAAATAACCTCCGGCACAAGTGCCTCGAATTAAAAACCATGGAGATAAACTGCATAGTATTGGTTGAGGAAGTCAACAAGCACTTGGTGTGCGATCAAAAGGGCCAGCACCCCCGATGAAAGGGCTGAAATTGTGATTACTGGGGTCAGTTGATTGTTTCTAATTTGTGTTTGGTTGCTGAGAAATCAAGGCCCAAACGGACCACAAATGGACCACCATTGGCCATCAAAACCCAACCCAAACTGTCAAGTGGACCACCATTGGTGCCAATGCAATTCAGTTTCTGTGCACCGAGTGGTCAGTTTAGAGGGTGGCTATTGACGGCCAACACCCATCAGCTCAGCTAGCCATTGGACACCTACTCTGAAGGGTTCAGAGGTTTGCACTAGTGGGCCATGAGGTGTCCCGTCACATTGGCCTCTTTCTGTCAGTTCATGAAATGAGGCATTTTTAAGTTTTCCATGATCCCAATGGTTATTTAAAGATAATCAATTAAGCCTTTCACCCCAAATTTCTGGCATTCACTTCAACTTCCATGCTAGTAGTAGCAAAAGAGTATCTATCCTCAACCAAGGCATAACAAAATTTGTAACGAAAGAAACTTTTTCAAAGTTGTTTCAAGTGATTTAATTACAGAGTCCTAACATCTCTATTAGTCGCTGGCCCAATAGTAAGCTTAACCTCAAATCCAATCGCCACCAGGAACCCCACTATAAAAATGCGATATAGAATCTGCACAAACTAGGAAGATATTTACTTATAAAATTGGAAATTCTGACTTCTTTCATTTTTGAAGCGTCCTACAACCAGTTTTCTTCAGCTGGAAGTGACCCGAATTGAAAACAATAAAGAAGGAAAAATATACTTTTCAATCCCCCAAATGACATCAATTAACGCAAATGCCAAAATTGTCAAAATTAACACTGAGATCGAAGTTCTCAAACCAAATCAAACCCATCAACACCACCTGGACCCAAAGAAAAGTAAGTTTCTAGATTCTAAATCAATCAAATTCATTAAACAAATGATAGATTTTTTTTGCACTTACCTGAATAGGCTTGGGCCCGTACTTAAAGAGAACACCACGCCACTGATTTTTCCGAGCAACCGGACCGGTACTGTCAGCACCACCAGCACCGACGTTGGAGTTGCTACCCATCTTGACACTCCCGGGCCGGTCGGGCCGGCCTCGCACAATGCCAGAAAGCCAAGAAGTCGTTGTCGAGGACGAAGAAGAGGTAGATGTGGAGGACAGAGAGGTGGCGGAAGAGTGAGAGAGACTCATATCAAAGGTCGTAGTTCCCCCACCATAGCTCTCAAGACTCTTTTGGTTCTCGCATAAATAATGACAACATGATACCTCTGTGATACGTTCAGCAAAGCCTTCTTTGGATGGAATACTCATTATTATAAATTTTTAAATAAAATATAACAAATAATTTAGTTCTTTTAAATGTTAAAATAAAAATAATATTTAAAAAATAATATTATAATAATATTTTATTTAAATTTTAATTTTTATCTCATACCCTAAATGCATGTTGTGGTGCCACCGACTCCTACATACGGGAATTGTGAACACCAAGATGATGACAACACAGGTTACTTACCCTAAAAGACAAGTGCTAAGTATATGTACAAGTAAAAAATGAATAATAAAAAATTGCAGCAAATAATTAAAGGATAGTCGTCTAAGTACCAGAACTTTAAATACAAAATCACTTAAATCAAAGCATTTTAAATAGTTATATAGTTATCCAGTAAAAATATAATAAAAGCCAAAATACATGATCAAAAGCAGGAAACAAATCCCAAAAAACAACTCCAAGTAACTCCTCTGACGGAGCCGAAACCTAGGGGTGAAAGTTTAAACCGAAAAATTGAAAAATTGGCTCTAACCGGATTAGACTGTTTGGCTTAGTTTTGAATCGGTTCAGTCCATAATCAATTCCTACATTTTAAAAACCGGTTAAATCCCGTTTAGAATCGGTTTTTGGCTTTTTGGCATCGGACCAGATTGGTTTATAAAATATTTTTATATAAAAAAAATAATTTTCTAAAATATAAAATATTTTATATATGTATATATAATTTTTTTTATATAATATATAAATATATATGAAATTTTTATATATACTATATATAATTATATATGAAATAATTTTATATTATTATTTGTAACATAAAATTTTAATCTTAAATATATATAATTACATTGACATTTGATTAAAATAAGAAAACCGGACCGAATCGGACCGAAATCGGTAAAAACGAAAGTATTAGTTTAGGAGGGTAATTGGTTCGGAATTGATTCTTGAAAATGTAAAATTTGTATATATTTCATCATATGCATGCATGTTTGTTTTTGCATGAATGTAATTGTATCTCTTGGGCTGTTTAGTCTATTACTTGTGGTACTATTACTTAATGCCGTAGATTTTGATGCAGTTGAAAATAAAGAGCTTGAGGATGCGGCTTTGCCAAAGGAGTGGTCGAGGATCAATTTCTCATTGGATGAGATTTTGTTTCCCGCTTTTGATTATTGTATTTGGTTCGTATTATTTTTATATTCGATAATTGTATAACTTTTAAAGGCACTTTATTTTGGAATTCTGTATTTAAAATTCTGGTACTTAGTTGATTGACTTTAATTATTTTGTTGCATTTTTGTTATACACTTTTTGCATGTGCATACACTTGACACTTAGCGATGAAATGCGTGACCTGTGTGATTCGGTCCCAAAATTTATACAAAACTATACCAAACCGGACTGGTTACACCCATACTGAAACCTTAGGCTCGACATCCTCATTTGCATCAAAATCTACAATTTCATAAAATAGAACCATAGGGAAGAATACCATATGAGATTATGAGTCTCAACAAGTAACTAACCAAACGACCATAAAGATAAAAACACATTTACACACCAACATGAATGTATGCACATGCTGAAACATGCATGAGACCAAAACATTATTTTTTTCGAAAATGATCATTTTTTCAACACATGCCGAAAATCCTATTTGGCCACAAAACAAGTCCATTAATAGAAACAACTACCATTTTTCAGAAAACGGCCTATGTATAAAACCAAAATTTTACCAGAAAATGGTCCACATATTCATTTATCAAAATTTGCCATTTTCCCATAAAAAGACCCATTATCCAAATTATCTCATATGCAACATGACCTCCCTTAGGGAATTCACGCACCTTGGCTCCCTTCTTCACACCACGGGTAACGATCGTGCATATGATTTCGTAACAAGTGATGCCCAGCACATTAGTGACCAAGCATCCTCTAGCCTCAGCTAGAAAGAGGGGCCATGGAGTCAGCACGAGAGCATTACCATCTCGTCTGATCCCGTTGTAATAAAATATCCAATCACAACCCAACTCTACAAAGTAACCCATCTTCCAAATTCGATCTAAAATCCAAACTCTTCAGACCCAAGGTCTGGCACAACCAAACAAATTGCAGAAAATATGTTAGCGTAAAAATATATTTAAATCTTATAAAGTTTTTTGAAAAATTACTTATAATGATAGAAAGGAAAAATCTAGAACATTGAAGTGCACAAGCACCTAATTAACACCAAAATCGAACCCGATATAAAATCACTAACAAGCAAGATTTTGAGACTGAAAATGGGACTCGAAATCAAGGAAATTTGAAATGAAATTTTGTGGAAGAAAATGGCTAATTACAAAATAAAAACTAGAAGATGGTGGCTAAAAAATGTGGTGTTCAAGCAAGGAAAATAACCACACAAAACCAGATGCAGCTAAAGGCTTGGACCAAAATAGGGGCATCATGGACAGACCAAAACAAGGCACAGGTTAAGAAGAAAAATGTTAGAAATGCAAGGGTTTTCACAGCATAATTTTGAAAATGCTAAGGGAATGACAAAGAGAGGAGGAGACGGGCATGGAGCTTACGGATAGACCTGCACATGAAGAAAAACCATATGAAAAAATAAATGCAAGAGAGAAGAAGAAAAGGTTTGGTTTTGAAACCAAGACAAAGAAAAGGAAAGCTATTACCAGACGAAAATGGAGGAGGAGCTTCAGCAGTCCCAAATTTGTAGATGAAAAACACGAAAATGAGATGGAGAGGAAGAGAAACAGATGGCCCAGCAGGGTAGAAGAAAAGAAAAATAAAACAAGGAAAGGAAATGAAAGGAGTGGAAGCAGGGAGAAGTAGCAGCGGCAACACCTAATTGCAGAGGAAAAGAAATGAAATTGAAGGAAGAAGACGGGCAATGGAGCGGGCAGAAAAGAAGAAAGGAAGAAGAAGAAAAGAAACAAAGCCCTATGGGAATTTGGCCAAAACGGTACCATATGGGGGAAAATAAAGGGGTTGAAAATTCAGCCCATGGGCTGGGCTTCCAGGAGCTACATGGGCTGGGCCCAAAATAGAAGAAAAACACCCTCAGAACAAGCCTAGTCCAAAAAGTAAAGGTCCAATAAAATAAAAATGGTACAATAAAATAGATACAAGGAAATTAAAAACACTACAACTAGATATTAATAAAATAAAATGATTAAACCCAACAATAAGATAATTTAAGATAAAGAGCAATTTAAATGATAAACAAGAATTAATATCAAGAAAGCACATCAAAATAAATTTCATAACTTAGTAATCACAAAATAATACAACGAAATTCAAGTTAAATTTAAAACAAGAGAACCAATATTACTAATAAATTAAATAATTTTATAATTAAAACACACTAAAATATGGGGTATCACACATGCTCTATCTGCTTCCCCATTTTAGGACTTGGGTTTGGGGATGCTACATTGGCTCCCCATATATCGGGAGTCACTATACATCACCAATCCTTCCTTTCGGTTCCTCATCCCCTGCAACTTCTATTTTCTTCATGTCATACTTGCTGCCGACCATCGTACGTGTTCCCATCCGATAGCCGCTCTGGTTGTTGTCTCTAATAAGGCTCTGCACCTCTAACATGCACACCCCCCCCCCCCCCCCACACACACACACACACACTCTCTCTCTCTCTCTGTCTCTTATCAAAATGCTTTGTGCCAATTCATCTTTATGTGTTCACCCATATTGCTTCATTGTTTTCAGATTCCTTGTGATTTAAATCCAACCGTGTTCACCCATAGTACTCTATGATTTACTCCAATGGATATTTGTGATTTACTCAAATGGGTATTTCTGATTTTGTTGTGATTATTCATTGTGATTTACATTTGGATATTTGATTATGGAGATATAGCTGTGAATTTTGAACCTCTCTATTTTGCAAAATTGGGGCTCTGATTTTACAGTTCACTCGGATTGTTGGTTTCTACTTCAATCTGTTTAGGTTTTTACATTTGAGTATGTGATTTTGTTACTAAATATGTGATTTTGCAGGCTGTGATTTACATTTTCTTACATTTGGGTCTCTAATTACATATTATGATAGCTCTCATGCATGAACTTGTCACCCATATTGCTCTGAGATTTACTCGAATGGGTATTTGTGATTTACTAGAATGGGTATTTCTAATTTACAACTTGTCTTGGCTTGTGATTTACTCAAATTTTGTTATGATTATTCTTTGTATTTACATTTCGGTCTCTGATTATGGAGATCTAGCTGTGAATTTTGGACCTCTCTGTTCTATAAAATTGGGGCTCTAATTTACAGTTCACTCAAATTGTTGGTCTCTATTTCGATATGTTTAGGTTTTACATTTTCTTACCCTTGGGTCTTTGATTACATGTTCCGATAGCTCTCACATATGAACTTGTCATTTCTATTGCATTGGACAATATTCATGTTTTCATTTGGGTCTCTGATTCTATTCCTAGTGATTTATTGTGTTTGGTCTCTGATTTACATGTTACTATAGCTGTGAATTTGGAACTTTTAATTTCTCTAGCATTGGGGATTTATACATGTTTCTATTTAGGTAGATGATTTGATTATTCCCTATTATTTATATTTCGGCCTTTGATTTACATGTTACCATAGCTATGAATTTCGTCAAAGTCCTTTCTACAACATTTTGGCTATGACTTATCATTACCATGGTTGTGATTGGGGCTTCGTGTAATTTTCAGATTCTGTGGTTTGCATTCAATTGGGGGTGTCGTTTGAATTGTATATGTAAGTGCAAGGGCTATGATGATGGTCGGATTGTTGGGTCTACCTAAGTGTAATATTAACAATTTTAATGAATGTTCCTCAATCGGTATGGCAGGGTAATCTGGATGGCTATCTTAATTGTGAAATTTTCACAAAGGCAACCAAGATTTGCAGCCATCCTATCTTGTGTTTTGCTATGCATGAAAATGAAATATCTGACCCTCCTTGATATGTAAATATAAGCAATTTTGTTATTTTATTTTGTGCAATCTTGTGCTTTCTTGGCTTATTTGGTTGGATATGCATGAAGGGTTAACTCTTATTGGTTCATTTGGAACATGTTTTTTGCTTTGACTAGTGTCTTATACCATGTTTGGGAGTTTGATTTTGTGATTTCTTGGCAGTGCTTGGTTGGTTGTGCTACAAGTTGTTATTCATTATAAAAGTTGTTGTTCAGTTTTATGAAACTTGGCTCTAAGATATATACATGCATGCTATTCGTAGTGACATTTCATAAAATGTTGTTTGTAAATAATATAGACAGTATCCTTTTGATTTCTCATTCACTGGCCTTGAGGCATGAGTTTTGTAATTTACGTATTCTACTATACTACATACATGCTATTCAGTTTTTTGAAATAGAGATTACTTTGATGAGTTTGTTGTTTAGTTGTGATTGGCCTGTGATATTCAGTTTTTTAGGAAGGATCAGTTTCTTATTTCACTAGTTTTGATTTGAGATATCTATGGTAAACATCATTTCTTCTTCTTCAAATCTACATCATTTTCTTAAAGTTGTGCTGTGATACCATCTTTTTATGCTTAGTTGGATTATTTACTACTTTTTAGAGACACTTGTTGTGCTGTGATACCATTCTCGTTTATGATAGGAAATGTACATTTTTCTTGGATACTTTTCTTGTTTGGTATGATTTTGATTGTGTATCCCCTTTGACTGTGATGATAAAAAAGTTTAGGGGCTTCGCAAGAGAAAGTTGAGTGTTGACAATTCCATGGCAAGGTAACTTGGATGGCCAATGAATATTGATAACCGATTGTTGAAGCTATTGAGAACATTGCCACCCAATCAAGGTTTTGTGAATTGTAGTAAAAATCTCACACATTTAGTTTGTACTCACAATAAGAACTATGCTCAGTGTTTGTGTACAAACTTGAAGCTAAAAAAAAAAGACAACACTACCCAATGCCTGGGTCAAGTAGTAGTACTAGCAATATCTCATGCTCAACAAACTAACTTCAAAATGAATATCTAGTATGTTATTGTGGTATTAAAGCACCTCACCAAATTGCTCATATTGAGGATAATGAGGGGACCCAATTTTTTGGTTGCCAAAATTATGAGGTACATTTCATTTGTTGGTGGTCTTATTTGCTAATTTGTGTTGGTACTGTTGTGCTTACAGATTTTAGTACTGGTCAATTGTGTAAGCCGGGCAGGCTTGTGGGTTTTCCTATTGGTAAGATCCAGAAATACTAGCATATGGCCAAAAGATAATTAATCAATTAAAAACTTAACTTCATAAGATGCAAGCATCAGTGGACATCCAAATCAGTCAACATTGGCTAGAAATTGATTCAGAGAGCTGTAAGAGAAAACTGGAGAAAACCAGTTTCATTATAGCAATTTCAATGAAGTAGTTATTTGTTTTGAAAAATTATGAGTAATCTTATGGCGACATGTACTAAACTTTTGGGTCTCGTGTATGGTGTGAATGGGCAATAGTAGTGCTTATACGTAAAATTGAGAAAATATTATGGATGTATTTTAGCTATTTTCATTAATTATTTCAATTATTGAGAATGAATCCGCATTTTATGAAATGTATAATTTATCTTAACATGTGAAAAAAGAAAATTGATCTATTTCTTTCCTCTAGGTGTGCCAAAAGCATAGATTATTTCGATCACTGTTAGATCTAGTAGCAAAATGATAATCTTGCTTTTTATTTATTTGTTACAAATAAAATACTGTTGAAAAATGTGAATATTTATTATTTATAAAATCGTAATAATTTCAAAACTTTTCTCAAACTGGGATAAAAAAATCAGTTTCGTGTTAAAAATTTACATACAAGGTGATATTGCTGAACATAAGAAAAAAAATAAAAGAGTCAATAGTTAAGATTGTAAATGGAAGTGAGAGAAAAAAATAATAAAGAAATAATAGAGAAATATTATTTTAATAGAATAGAAAAAGTATAGGGAATAAGATGTAGGTGGTTTTTGAAAGATTAGTAAAATTTAAGATAAAACTTTATAAATCGTGTATTTTAGCTCAAATTTAGGAATTGATAAGGAATGGAATGTGAATGCTCTCAACTAGGGGTGTAAAAATTTCAATCCGGACTGGAAAACCCCGATTGAACCTTTAGTTTTGGATCAAACCATACCGAAATGTACATTGGTTGATTTTGGTCCTATAGGTTGGAGAAATTTGGAAATCGGTCCAGTCCAGAAGCGGGGTTTTTTCACCCCAGATCGGACTAAACCGATCGATAAGAAAATATAATGATTTTCAAATATTTTTTATAAATTATATGTATTATTTTATATTGTAGTTATATAAGTAAATTATGTAATTTTCATCTAACTTATGACTATTGACAATATAGAATGTTAAGTAAAATCAATTAACTAATAGTCTAATACATTCATATGAATTATGGTATCTAATTGCATAATGCAAAGAGAAATCTAGACATCTAGTATCTACACCCAATTAAAGAATGAAGCAAATTTTTGGTACAATACATAAGTTGCTGGTAAGTATGAAGTATTTATGGTCATTAACCATATACACTTCATTAAAATATTAATATAGGCCATTATGCATTATATATTTAAATATCATAGTACGATTTACATACTATTAACTATTAAGTACTAAGTTGACAATATAAAATGTTAAATGACAATTACGTATGAAGTATATGTTGTGAAAAATGATGACAATGAATTGAAAAATAATATCGAACGAGAAAAACAAACATGCAATCACACATGACACAAGATGTACGTGGTTCGGCAAATTGCCTACGTCCATGGGAGCTGCAAATGATTTTATTATTGAGGAATATCACACTACAAGATGGATCTCAACATTGTACGTCCACAATATTTACTCGTATGACCATATGATGTAAAACATCATATATATGTGTTTGTGAAATCAGATATAGGCGTGTAGAGGATTGATGCTTTCAGCATACATGAAGAAAGATTGGGCGTGCATTATGTGTATATGTGCATTATGTAAAGGAGGTAAACCAGATACTGTCACACATGGTTTATTTACTTGAAGTGTAATATTTATGGAAGTGTAATATTTTCTTATCTGTAAAAGGGGTAAACTAGATATGTAATATGGTATGTAAAGTGCAATATAATATTTTCTTAAAGGTAGTTTGTTTTTGTACAGCCAACACTTTATTCACTCATTGTTTGTTTCCATTTACATTATGTTCGTGGATTGGTTGCTACTTCTCAGTGTTCTCATATTGCAGTTTGTTTTCACAATCTTTGATATAAGATTGCAGTAGCATGTACGTATTTCTTTTATGTTTTGTTAGTTTAGGAACTTGGTGAGGACAAAGCATATGAGTGAGACCATATTGGCATTTCAACCAGAACCTTTTTCTGTATGTTCAAATAAATTGTTGTAAATGGTTCTACTTGCTGACATTTCAATAGTCGTTAATTTATGAGTGAATATGGAACTCACTCGACCAAACATGCCATTTTAAGAGTGAAACAGGTTAAATAGGCAAGTGGAAGAAGAAAACTAAATAAAGGTTTTCCATTAACAAAAATTTGCCATGCCAATCTGCAACTATTTAATGGAATAACCCAAACACAACCACAAAAACCCAAAGATTGTAATAGGTCAATTTTCTGCATTTTCAAAGTAGGTTGTTTTATACAAAACTATCAACCACATGAACTCAAAAATATGAGAGAGACTTAAATGAGATGCAACATGCAAGAACAACATTTCCAAATTAAGGTGTTCCATCCCAATGCTATTTTCCTTAAACTTTTCAACAAAATAAGTAATATGTTCATTTTCAACAGCATCTTCCGACACACTTGCAGCTTGAATAGATGTCCCCCCATTATGCCACCATGATGCTTGCAAATTTGGTTGCAAAAGATATCATCCTTGACCCACACTTTCTTGCCAAGTGCTTTGCAAATGCATTGCTTGAAATGAAGCAAGCCGTTGTAGTCACCTGCAAAATCTAGGATTTATTTATTAGTTAATGCTGATTAACTCATCTAAAAAAGGCTTTCTTTAATTGTAAGAAAGGTTGCAATGATTCTCAAAGGTGGAATACCAGAAGAACAACGTACAAATATATCAAACAGCATAAATCTCCAGGAATAGGCCAAACGTTTAAGCCAGTTAAGAATCAATGGCCTGGGTGTTTTGACTAGACGGAAGTGTTCCAAATCATCACCAAGAAAATTTAGGAATAGAAAAAAAAAAAAAAATCTTTCAAAACATAAGATCTTCTTCTTTGGGAATCCACAAGTGCACATATTTTACTCAACCAACCAATTACCACTGTTTGACTAAAAATTCTCAACCTTAGAAACCCAAACAACACAAGATATGACAGAATTTCGTTCTCTGCTCCATTCCCATGCTAAGCAATAGCATGAAGTGCAAGAAAACACTAAAAAGAAGCAGAGGAAGAAGTAGAGACAATGGAAAACCTTGAGGTGTTGTTTGTTCAAAAGCAAACACACAAAGGAAATTATGTGCCCTTTTAACAGATCTCTCTCTCTACAAATCCTACAATATATCGAGCACAACCCAATCTCCAAAAATTGTTAGTGAAAAATGCATGCCAAAGCAACATTAATACACTAAAAAGGAAGATTTGATCATCTCCATTGGGATCATACTTATAAGGTAAAGAGAAATCAACACTTCTTGATTCAACAATCAATAGAAAAGTAAACATAACAAAACTAGACCCATGTAACACCCCCCCCCTCCCCCGGCGGAAAACACCAACAACCTCAATGCTACTTGCAAACAAATAAATACCGAATTTAAAAAGCGCCAATAATTAAATAAAAAGTTCAAATCTTCATTACTGTACAAGCACAAGCCTACCACTGATATTGTTATGCACACAACAAGAACCCTAGTCTTTAGGGTATGTCTGAAGTGAAGGGGCTGGGCCAGTAGAAGTGGGCTGAGATAAATGGGTTATTTGCAATTGAATTAGTCAGTGTTAGTTGATTCTGTTAAATTCATGGGCATGTCCGTGTTAGTAGTTATTTGTTTTCTTGGGTCACGTAGGGTCATGTTGGGTTAGTTGCAAGAGTAGTGAGTTCATGGGTTATGTTTGACCAAGTCTTCCTGTAATGCATTTAAATATCACAGTTATCAGTAATGAATTATGATTCAGTTTTTTCCCAATTCAGAGTTACAATTTGGAGGTCCAGGCCCCTCGAAGAGCCTATAGAAATTACATTATATATTCAGTGACTATAACAGTGGTATCACAGCCTCATTCCTGCGCCATGGTTGATGGTACATGCTATGCACAACTTGCAGAAGCAATTTCCATGCTAAAGGGTGAAATCGTGCACCTGCAAGAAGAACAAGAAAACCACAAACACATTCTGAATGCAGTATTACAACAACTCAACAATTTAGCAACCAGTTATGAACAATTGGCAGTACAAGGTAATAATCAATTCAGGGAAAAGAGCCTTCACATGCACAAGGTCAGTTTAATCAAAATCCTTTGTTTGAGGGGAATAGGGGTATTCATGCTAGGACCCTTAGATTGGATTTTTCCAAGTTTGATGGGACAGAACCCATGATTCTCAAAGCTCAACAGTTTTTTGCTTATTTTAAGACACCCGAGGATTAGAAACTACAAATTGCTTTCTTCCATATGGAAGGCAAAGCATTGTCGTGGTATTGTTGGTTAATGGATTCAGGGCCTATTGGTGGATGGGATGAATTTGTCTCAGCACTTAAGGTGTGTTTTGGGCTCTCTATCTATGAGGATCCAGTGGGGGCATTTACCAAACTTAGGCAAACCACTACGGTGGAAGAATACCAAACTGAATTTGAGGTGTTATCTAACAGGATTAATGGGCTTATGGAGGATTTTCGTATTAGCACCTTTATTAGTGGCCTACGGGATGACTTGATATTTATGTTAACTATGCTTAAACCTAACACTATTTCTGCTGCGTTCGGCCTAGCGAAGTTGCAAGAAGAGGTGGTTAGGAGAAATAAGGGGATGCCAAGTAAAAACCACAGCCAATATATACCCACAAATTCTTATATTCCCAAACTATTTGCACCCACACCTCTAATGAGGTTACCACCACCACCACCAAGACCTGAAAACAGAACCTTCCCGGCCACCTACAACCCAACCAGGAGACCCACCATTCCCATAAAAAGAGTTATCCCTACCCAAATGTAAGAACAAAGAGAAAAGGGACTTTGTTATTACTGTGATGAGAAATATCACTTGCGACACAAGTGTACCAGGCCCAAGCTTTTTCTGTTGGAAGGGTTAGTGAAGGAAGAAGAAGAGGAAGCTGAAACTAGTGAAGGGAATCTGGCCATTATTCAAACGGAGGATTCTGTTAAGGAGGAAAAAGAGATAGGGGAGTTGTTAGGCATTTCATTACATGCCATAGCAGGTTCTCTATCACCTAAGACCATAAGGGTTGAAGGTTCTATTAATCACCAAAAGGTTTTAATTCTTGTTGACACAGGAAGCACACATAGTTTTGTGGATCTATATGTAGCAAGGAGATCAAAGCTGCCATTGGGAAAGAGCCAGTTGACAGTCAAAGTAGCTAATAAAGATAGCCTTCCTTGCCAAGGTTACTGTAGGGCAGTTCCTATCCAACTACAGAATTTAAGAGTTAAAGCTAACCTTTATTTGTTGACTTTGGGAGGTTGTGATGTGGTGTTAAGGGTTGATTGGCTAAGAGGTCTCAAGTCCATCTTGTGGAATTTACTAACTTAACTATGCAGTTCAATTTCAAGGGCAATGAATGTAAATTGCAAGGGCTGCAACCACCCCATGAATTGTTAGAGGAAGGGGAACACATCCCCAAATTAAGAAAATGGGTTGTTAAAGGAGTTTGGATGCGCTGAATTGGAGGGGAAGTGAAGATCACAGAAGCAACCAGTATACTAGCAGTGTAAAAAATAGTGAAAGATTTTGAAGTTGTGTTTTTTGAACCCCATGGTCCACCTCCACCCCGAAGTCATGACCATAAAATTGTTTTGCAGGAGAACTCAAAACCATTGTCTGTTTGGCCTTACAGGTATCCCTATTACCAAAAAGCAGAAATTGAAAAGATGGTAACAGAAATGTTAAGCAGTGGAATTATAAGAGGGAGTCAAAGTCCGTATTCATCTCCGGTACTGCTGGTTAGAAAGGCGGATGAGAGTTGGCGTATGTGTGTGGACTACTGTGCCCTCAACAAAGATACGGTAAAGGATAAGTACCCTATTCCTAACATTGATGAATTATTGGATGAACTTGTTGGGGCTGAAATATTTTCAAAATTAGATTTGCGCTCTGGTTACCATCAAATCAGAATGCAAGAAGAGGATGTACCCAAAACAGTTTTTAGGACCCATGAAGGTCACTATGAGTTCTTGGTAATGCCCTTTGGGCTTACCAATGCCCTCTCCACATTTCAAGGGTTAATGAATGAAATATTCAGACCTTATTTAAGAAGGTTTGTTTGGTTTTTCTTTTAATTTTTTAATTTTTATTTTTTATGATATACTGATTTACAGCAAGTCAGTAGAGGAACATTTACAGCGCTTACGGATTGTCTTGGAAACATTAAAGTCCCATCAGTTATTTGCAAAGTAGTCTAAGTGTGCATTTGGTTGCAGTGAGGTGGAGTATGTAGGTCATAGAATTTCTAAAGATGTGTAAAAGCTGACCCTCACAAAATTTCAGCTATGCAAAGTTGGCCACTACCCAAAAATTTGAAACCCTTAAGAGGATTTTTGGGTCTCACTGGGTACTATAGGAAATTTGTGCAGGGTTATGGCACCATAGCAACACCCCTAACTGCTCTACTCTAGAAAACTCATTTGTGTGCTCTAATAAGGCACATGCAGCATTCAACAGGCTCAAAGAAGCTATGGTTAGTCCCCCAGTTTTAAAATTACCTAATTTCACTAAGAGTTTTGTGGTGGAATGTGATGCCTCAGGAGAAGGATTAGGAGCTATTATAATGCAGGAAGGAAGACCTATTGCCTATCTAAGTTAGGGATTGAAGGGTTGAAGTCTCATGCTTTCAACTTATGAGAAGGAACTATTGGCCTTGGTGATGGCCATAAGGAAATGAAGACATTACTTGGTAGGGCAGCATTTCAAGGTCCACACTGATTAGCAGGCCTTGAAATACCTGCTGGAGCAACGGGTGGGCACCCCTGGTCAATAGAAATGGGTGTCAAAACTGCTAGGGTATGACTTCTTGGTGGAATATAGAAGTGGAAAAACCAACAAAGTGGCCGATGCCTTGTCCAGGCTACCTTATACAGAAAAACCAGAACCCACAACCAATCCACACACCATTCCAAAACCCAACACATCCAACCAAACGTATCACAATCAGTCCATCCGCCATACACATCCAACCAACTAATCACAATGCCAAGCCATAAGCACCATTCAGACCCAATGGACAGACGAGTTAAAGAAGACTTACCCCCAAGATTCCCAGTTGTAGGAGCTAATGAGCAACTACCATCAGGAAATCTTGGACCAAACCCAATACCAAGTTCACAATGGCCTTCTCTTTTACAAAGGCAGGCTTCATCTTGGGAACTTAGAGCCATTTCAGTAAGAAATCCTATAACAATTTCATAACAATCCATTAGGGGGCCACATAGGAGTATACAAAACATATGCACAAATCAAAAAAGAGTTTTACTGGCCTGGGATGAGGAGGGATGTGCGAGCTTTCATTTGAGTTTATGACACATGTCAGAGAAACAAGGTAGAAAACATTCTGCCAACAGGCTTGCTCCAGCCATTGCCTATTCCCACCAGGAACTAGCAGGCCATAAGCATGGATTTCATTGAAGGGTTACCACCATCAAGAGGGCATACAGTGATCATGGTGGTGATAGACAGATTGAGCAAATATGCTCATTTCATGTCTCTTACTCACCCGTACAAATCAATGACAGTAGCACGGGTATTTCTGGACAACATATTTAAATTACATGGTTTTCCACTAACCATTGTTAGTGACAAGGATCCAATATTCACTAGACAATTTTGGAAGGAACTGTTTCGAATCAGTGGCATGGAGCTATTACTTAGCTCAGCGTACCACCCTCAAACTGACGACCAAATGAGGCAATGAACAAAGGGGTCGAGTGTTACTTACAGTTCTTCTCGGATGACAAACCACGTGATTGGGCACAGTGGCTACCGTTAGCTGAGTACGCTTACAACACCTCAGAGCATACCACAACTAAGGTTTCGCCATATGAGGTAATCTATGGTCAGCTGCTGCCAAGACTGCTGCCGTACGAACCAGGTTCGACTAGGGTGCAAGTCGTGGATGAGGAACTCAAAAGCAAAGAATTTATTAATAAATTAGTGCAAGAAAATTTGAAAGATGCATAGGAGAGAATGAAGCTATATGCAGATTGTAAGCGTACTGAACAAGAGTTCCAAGTTGGAGACAGAGTATACTTAAGGCTGAAACCTTATCGCTAGATGTTTGTTGCCACAAGACAGAACCTTAAACTTTCATCCAAATTTTATGGCCCTTTCATAGTGGAACAACATATCAGAAAAGTTGCATATAGGTTGGATCTACCACCAGGATCTCAAATCTATCCTATTTTTCATGTTTTGTGCCTCAAAAAGATAATCAGAGAATAGATCAGGCCGCTTACAAAGGTCCCAAAGATCACGAGGGATGGAATCCTAGAAACTGAGCCCAAACGGATTCTAAGCAGAAGGTTGATCAAAAAGGGACGACGAGTGGGTGTTGAGATGCTAGTTCAATGGACAAGAATGACAGATAAGGATGCAACATGGGAGGATCGCGAATAGCTCAAATGGCCTACCCTAACATTGAGGGCAAGGTCTTCAAAAGAGGGGGAAAATGTTATGCACACATCAAGAACCCTAGTCTTTAGGGTATGTCTAAAGTGAAGGGATTGGGCCAATATAAGTGGGTCGAGATAAATGGGTTATTTGCAATTGAATTAGTTAGTGTTAGTTGAGTCTGTTAAAGTCATGGGCACGTTCATGTTAGTAGTTATTTATTTTATTGGGTCACATAGGGTCATGTTGGGTTAGTTGCAAGAGTAGTGAGTTCATGGGTCATCTTTGACCAAGTTTTCCTGTAATGCATTTAAATATTGCAGTTATCAGAAATGAATTATGATTCATTTTTTTCCCAATTCAGAGCTACAATTTGGAGGTCTAGGCCCCTCGAAGAGCCTATAGAAATTACATTACATATTCAGTGACTATAGCAGATACCTCCTTTAAATCCCCCACCATTCCCATCCCTCCAAAACTCCTCATCTCCACAACCACCAGCACCCTTTTCCCCAACACTCTCCACTTCCATTCAGTTTCACTGTTTTTGCCTGGTTTGTTATTTTTTTCCTTGCTCCAAAGTGGAAAAAAGCAATATTGTTGCAGAGTAATCCTTGCTACTAAAGTTTATGCCATTCTCGAATGAGAAAATACCCAAAATCAACAACAACAAAAACAAAAAAAAATACAGATCCAACAAACACAAAACCTCAGATCCAATAAACACAAAAACACACAAGATTATTCATGCGACAAATGTAAAGATACTGGGAAATGGAATGGAGAAACAAGATCCTTCTTTCGGTTGGTTCTTACCCTTTTCGGCAACCCCAGACTGTGGTGTTTGGAAGACAAGCAGTGAGAAGTAAGAATGTGGGTTGTACGAAGAAGTCGTGCGACTTGGGGGAGGGGGGGGGGGAGAAAGCGGTGGTGGCCCTAGACGGTAATGTTCGGAAGACGAGTGGTGAGGCAAGAATGTGGGGTGTCGAGTGGTGAGGCAAGAATGTGGGGTGTGCAGCGAAGGCTGAGTCCAGAGAATTGAGTTGGGGGGAACGCCTCGGTGGGTCGTCCCCCCCGAGAGGGGGGGAGGGTGGCAGGGCAAGGCGGTAATCTAGGGAGGCCAAAATTTTGATCTACAATCTATTCTAAAATGCATGTTTTATTAAAACAAAATTCCAAAATTCACGTAAGACCATCCTCATTGGCTTGGCCAAGTGAGGATATTGGTCAAAATTTGAATGATTTGTGTAAAAAAGACTCACATTAAATTGAGCAAATTTAAAACATTTTAGACTTTTGCTATAGCGATTGGTTAAAGATGAAATATCACTTTCATTCACCAAAAATTAAAATATTACTTTCTCACTCATACATTTTCATTTCACCAATTAAAATATTAAAATATTCTACACTTTCATTTCACCAATTAAAATATTAAAAATATTCTATGCTTTCATTTCAAAGGATTAAATGACATTTGAAAATATGTTCTTTTTAATATTAATTTAATTATAATATAATTATTAATAATATTAAATTGATAGAATTATAAAATGTGACAAAAATAATTTTTTTTAAAAAATCTAAATTTAATAATATTTTATTATTATATAGAGAATAAATGGCTAATTCAATGCGGAGATTGAATTTAGATAGAATAGATAAATATAAAAAAGTGTTGATATTGACTAAATTTAAAGATAAATTTAACCAAATTAATAAGGAATCTCTAAGTTTGGGGTGTGTGCCTTGTGGAGGTTGAGGAACAGTCAGGTTGTATAGAAGAACTCGTTAAGGGCATCATGTGGCACGATGGAGGCCGCTAGCTAGCTCCTTCTAATTTGCTTAATTTATTTTACTTCTTTTGTCAATTTTAGTTAATTTATCTACTCGTCACTCATATCAGTTTTAGAGCATCCTTATTGAATTATGCAAATATAAATCTAATAAGAAATTTAACTAATAGAATTTGAAAATGCTCTATATTAGATTATTTAACTTCAAAATTTTTGACTTTTAACTACAGTAAAGTTAAGTTTGCAACTAAATTTGATTGTTATTATTTCACATCTAAATGAATAAAAAATAATATCTTTATATACTCTCTCTCCCTTTATTCTCCCACCTCATTCTCATTCTTCCTCTTGCATTATTTCTCTATATTATTTAATAAAAAAATATAATATATTTCCATATAAACTCTCGATTTTGAAAAAAAATTAACACAAAAATTAAAAAAAATATTATTAAATTTATAATATTTTATTATTATTTTGACTAATAGATGGATAATCTAATGTAAAAATAAATTTTGAGTGAAATAGCTAAATGTAAAATCATGTCATATTATGCAAATTTTACATTTACATTTAGATAATCTAATAAGAATGCTCTTATGTCTGGGAAAAAAAAATTATATATGATATAAAGATGATGAGTAGAAAAATTCTTATAACTTAATAAGAGTAAAACAAAACAGAAAATTCAAAAAAGTTAAAAAATTGAATATAATATATAGGGTAAGAATGATAGCATAATGACTGACCGTATTTATATACAGCCTATACTTCTTTCTCTATTCCTTCTTCTCTCTTTAATGGTTGTGGGCTTCTAATACATTAACGGGCTGAGCCTACAAGTACATGACTTATACATTTTACGTCCAATAGTACTTATCATATATGATGAGGTTCTATTATCCACTAACTTTCAATTATTATTTTTTAATAAAAGATAATATGAAGATAATAAAAAATATCACATTTATAAAGTAGAATGAAAATGAGATATTTAGCTCGACACATGATGCAGTGATGAAAACGGAACGTGATCTCAAGCTAGCTAGTTCATGATCTCCAAAATCGAAAAGATCAACTAATAATAGTAATGTTTAAGAGCATTGACATGGGTTTATCTATATGCAAATATACAATCACATGTTTTGGAGATATTTTTGCTGTTAAAAAAACTTTCATATTGTATTATACATATTTGAGTCAAAATAATAATAAAATAAATATGCACCAATACATGACCTGTGCTGCCAAAAATACAAATATACACCAATTTCATCAATAAATATACACAAATTGTGTTGTCTTCAAATAGAACATCAATAAATGTACACCAATTTCATCAACAAATATTAAAATGTACTACCAACATTCTGTATCATTAACTTAATACATTCCATCTATCAAAATCAACTTAATACATATTTCAGAAAGTTGATTTTGATACAAATTCCTCTAAGTTGTCTACAATACAAATTTCATGTATCAAAATCATAGGCATTCCATTACATTACATGAATACATATGTGATACAAGTAAGATCTAACAATTTCTAAAGAGCAAACATCAACCAGCAATGTTCATGGTGAGAGGGTTTGATGAAAACCACCACACTTGTAAAGTGGTGAGTATATTTTATTTATAATCAATTGCAGTATAGGAAATAATTACAAATCAAATGTCATCAAAACTGATTATAGAATAAATGGAAAGTATGAGTAAATTGATACAATGAAATCTTCCTAGAATTAGGAGTCAAATATGTCACATATGGTAGAAAGGCTAAGTATCCTCATCACCCCCCCCCCCCCCCCCAAAAAAAAAAAAACCCCCTCCCCCTCCCCCTCCCCCCCACAAGCTAAGCATCAGATTTGAAAGGACGTGAAGCTTGGATAGAAAAAATTAAAAAAGAGAGTGAGGGACACTTTTGGTGAAGATGTCAGCAACCTATAAGTGAGATGGCACATACTGCGTGCGCAGTTTGCTAGCGACAATAAGTTCCCGAAGGAAATGGTAGTCTAATTCAACTTGTTTGGCCTGCTTGTGGGAAACGGGATTGGAACTTAAAAGTATTGCAATTTTTTTGTCGCATAAGAGAAAAGACTGTTGTGGAATGGGGACCTTGAGATCATGAAGAAAATGCGTAAGCCAAAGAAATTTGGCTGCAATCATCGCAAGGGCACAATTCTTAGACTCACAACTGGAGCGTGAGATAGTAGGTTACTTCTTGGCACTCCAAGAAACCAGATTGTCACCAAGATAAATAGAGTAGCCCGATGTGGAACGACAAGTATCTGGACATCTTGCCCAATTGGCATTCGAGTAAGCTACTAGAGCACTAGGAACAGCAGATGGACGAAAAGTAAGGCCAAAGTGAAGTGTGCCCTTGACATAGCAAAGTATATGCTTAACAGCAATGAAGTGATCTGCAGTAGGGGCATGCATAAATTGGCTGACAGAATTGACAGCATGGGCAATATCTAGACGTGTGATGGTCAAGTACTGAAGAGCACTAACGAGAGATCAGTAGAGAGTAGGATCCGAAAAAGGAGGACCATCAGCAAATAGGTGTTGAGAGACAACCATGGGGGTGTGAACATGTTTGCTATTAAGGAATTGAGCTTGAGTGAGAATATCTCGTGCATATTTCAACTGACTGATAAAGAGACCATCAAGAATGGGTGAAGCTTCAAGACGAAGAAAGTAACCGAGAAAACCCAAATCCTTAGTGGCGAACTCAGAATGAAGCTTGTGAGTAAAACTGTCAAGAAGAGAAGACTTGTTGCCATAGTAATAATATCATCAACATAAAGAAGCAAATAGATAATGCCAGACTACTGATGAAAGACAAAGAGAGAGGTGTAAGCACAACTGCAAGAAAAACCAAGTGTAAGGAGAAAATAGCTACAGCGCTGAAACAAGGCATGAGAGGCTTACTTTAGGCCATTGAGAGCTTTCTTCAACTGGTAGACATGATTAGGAAAGCGAGGATCAATATACCCAGGAGTCTGCTCCATATAAACATGTTTAGTGAGAGTACCATCGAGGAAGGCATTCTTAATGTCAAGCTGCTGAAAAGGCCATTTGTTGGTCATAGCAAGAGAAAACACAACAAGGATTGTGGTAGCCATGATAACAAGACCGAAAGTGTCAGTGTAGTCGAGACTAGGTACCTATGTATAGCCTTTGGCAACAAGGCAAGCTTTGAGACACTCGATGGATCCATCAGGCAGATATTTGGTCCAAAATAGCCATTTGGAACCCACAATGTTGGTGTTGGCAGGGCGAGGAACCAAAACCTAGGTGCGATTTTGTTGCAAAGCTTGGACTTCTTCATCCATGACCACACACCAAACAAGATTCTTAGCAGTAGATTTGAATCCTTTGGGCTCATTAGAGGTAAGAAGAGTAGGAAGAAGTCCAAAGGATCCCAAAACACTAGGATTCCCTGGATGACGAGTCTTGAAAATCTTAGCTTTAGCTTGTGTGAGCATAGGATGGGAGCCCAACGGTAATGCTTGAGTAGAGTTGAGATCAGGAACATGAGGATCATTAGTGGTCTCAATAGAAGGCGGATTAGAAGCCAGGTGTGGCGAGGAGGGACCTGCTAGAGAATCAATAGCCTACGCAAACTCATCCACAAAGTCAGTGCAAATAACACACAGGGAAGAGCAGGATTGAGGAGGGTGCTTGGAATGAGGCGCAATCGAAGAGGAAGAGGGCAGGTCAGTATGAAGAAGACATGGTTCCAAGAAATTGTAAATATGGAGGAGAGGGGTTGGACCTGGGAGCTATCGAGGGAAGAGAAATGAGTTTCATCAAATTGAGCTTGTCGCGTGATATATAGCCTATTGGTGATGGGATCAAGGCAATGAAACCCTTTATAAGAGGGATTGTAACCCAAGAAAATGCAAGGAATACTGTGGGGGGAAAGTTTTTTAGGCATATAATCACACAAACAAGGATAAACATGACAATCAAAAGGATGAACATTCTCATAATTCAGAGAAGAACCATAAAGAAGTTCAAAGGGTGACTTACCTCCAAGAAGCGGTGTGGGCAACCGGTTATGATGTAAGCTGCAATGCTGAAAGCGTCAACCCATAAATGAGGGGAAATGTGGGAGTGGAAAAAAAAGGCCAAGCCAGTCTCAGTCACATGGTGGTGTTTTCTTTCAACACGACCATTTTGGGCGGGTGTATATGGACAAGATAGTTGATGATGAATGCCAAAGAGACTTAGGTGAGCTTTGAAACAATTGCTAGTAAATTCAGCACCGCCATCACTTTGAAATATCTTGATACGAGCAGAATGTTGATTTTTCACAAATTTTTGAAATTGAATGAAAATATCAAAAAAATCAAATTTAAATTTTAAAGGATAAAGTCAAGTGAACCGGGAATATCATTAATGAAAAGAATATAGTAGGTAAAACCCAAATTGGATTTGAAGGGGGAAGGGCCTTAGATGTCGCAATGGATAAGATCTAACACATGAGACGACCTATGTTTATTTTGAGAATAAGGCAAACGATAATTTTTCACAAGTTGGCATGTAATACACAAAGTGGGAGATGGGAATAAAGACGTAAGAGATAAAGATGCCCTTTTTTATTTAAAAAAGAAATGATAGAATGATTCATATGTCCAAGGCGAGCATGCCATAAATCATATGGAGCATGCAGCGATTTATTATTAAGGTTAGAAAGAAAAGCAGAATTTCTGTGCTCCATATAGACCTCCATCTCATTTATCGGTCACCACCACTTTTCTTGTTTGACGATTCTGGACAGTAAAAAAATTATTAGTAAATGTAACGGATAGAGGAAAATTAGATGTTAATTTACTAATTGAAGGAAGATTTTTAGTAAGATGAGGGACAACTAATACATCTAATAAATGAATATTTGGAATAGGAGAAAGGGTACCAGTGTGGGTAATGGGTAGAGATGCACTGTTTCCTATAATCACAAAGTCCCTACCCATGTAATTAGTGGATTGATCCAAAGTAGATGGATCGGTGGTCATATGGGCCAAAGCCCCAGCGTCCAAATGCCAGTTGGAAGACTCCACAAAGAGAGAACAAGAGGTGTTGAACGCTTTAGCAACATGAGCAGAAGAGTCATTTCTGGCATACCACTAGTTGCATCGATCAGCATAATGGCCCTCCGTGCAACAAATTTGGCATCGAGGTGGGTGACGTCCTTGCCCAGAGTGTGATCGTCCACAGTTGGAAGAGTTGTTGTCGTGGGTACTGGAACGATCGGCCTGGTTGCCTCGGTTAGAAGAGTGATGGCCATGGTTATTGACTCGACCTCGATTGGTGACGGTGAGCGCTGTAGTAGTGGTGGCAGTGGGCTTAAGGGATCACTGGAATATCTCAAAGCTTTCAGATTTAGAGACCAAATCTGCAAAACAAGGGAGCATAGTGAGAGCCATTTGTGCTGTGGAGAAGCTGGAGAAATTGGAGCCGAGGCCACTGAGGAACTAGTGCACTTTGTCGGTGACGTCAATGAGCTGGGCGTATTCAACAACTGGTTTGGAGCCACGTTTCATCAATTGTAAATCATCCTTAAGTCGTAATTCACAGGCCTTTCGAGCTATGGCTAAAAGTGTTCTCCAAAGTGAGCCAGACATCACGTGCAGTGGAGAGGCCGAAGACCTCAGCCATGGCTTCCTCGATGAAGGAGGAAAGTAATAGACTGAGGAGGCGTTGGTTTACAACTTTTCCATGCCAAGTGTTTGGGATTAGAGTTGGCAGGTTCAAAACGGGGTGGTGGTACAAGGGTTCCATCAATATAGCCCAACAATTCTTGATTCTCAAGGAGAGGAAGGAGTTGGCTTTTCCATAGAAGATAGTTTGAGGAAGAAAGCTTGATGGTGATCATGTGGATTAAGGTGTTGAAAGGAATGAGATTGGGAGAGGATTCGGATGCCATTGGAAAAAATGGTGGCTGTTAAACCAGAGTGGCTCGTGATACCATGAGAGGGTTTGATGAAAACCACCACACTTGTAAAGTGGTGAGTATATTCTATTTATAATCAATTACAGTATAGGAAATAATTACAAATCAAATGTCACCAAAACTGATTACTGAATAAATGGAAAGTATGAGTAAATTAATACAATGAAATCTTCCTAGAATTAGAGGTCAAATATGTCACATATGGTAAGCAATAGAGTAAGGTTGAGTATCCTCAACATGGAACCAACAACTAGTAACAAAATTGCCAGCAAGTCCACCACCAACAGCCAGCAACAAAATCATCGTCAAGTCCACCATCAGCAACACCACCAAAAACCAACCACCAACAAAAGCACCAGAAACCAGCAACTCCACCAACAACTCCAACAAGTACAGTATAATAAAAACTAGCAAGTGTAGTATACAAAAAGCTTCCTATTGAGTTTCAATATTAGTTTATACGATTTTAATTAATGATTTAATATGATATTAGAGTAGTGATTTTGAGTTCAAACAGGCCAAACAGCTCTAAAGGGATGTTTTAAATTTAACTAAACCTCTAAGCATAAAAAACATTGTAGATAATATATATAGTTGCACATTATAAGCAATTCAAAAACAATTACATGATACTTCTCACTACATTAGAGTACATCAACATTCATATCCCAAGTTGTTAAGAAAATGGGAAAAAGCAAGTAAGCTACAAATAGGAGTGAAAAAAAAAACGGTGAACCGGTAAACCAAACCGGACCGAACCGAATCAAATCAGTGGTTTTGGTCTAATATCGAATTTGGTTCGGTCCAGTACCGGTTTCATTTTTCTCAAAATCGATCCTGTTCCCGTTTTCTTTTTTCTAACACTGGACCAGTTCATATATATTTTTAAATTTTTTATATTGTATAAAATATTTTTAATATGATATTTTTTATGATATATAATATAAATAAAGCAAATATATTTATTATTTTAAATAATATATATAAATATACATTTTTTTATATACATCCTTCTACTTTGCTTTATGTTATATATAATAACGCAAGAGTTTTATATTATTATATATATATATATATATATTATCATGCTTTCCTTCCGCATCCTTTTGGTATGCTTTGATACCAAAAAGATGCGGAAGGAAAGCATGATAAAGCAGAGTAGAAGGATGACCAAATAATTGGAGGACCAAATAATTGGAGGACCAGATAATTGAAAATGAAGTGCTGAAAGCAATAAAAGTAAATAGGACTAGGTGACTGGAGGACTAGATAACTGGAATTAGCAAAGATAAAAGTAGATAATGCAAGTAAATAATGTAGATGAACAGTAGATAATGCAAGTACTGAAACAAATTCTTTGTTATTAAAAAATTTTACTCACAAGAGTAATTACAAGGTAAAGTAATGAAAGGCAAGTGGAGAAGACTTCAGGAGAGAGTAGGGAAGGCTCTTAGGAAGTTTGGTTTCCGCTCTAAAATGAAGTGAGGTACCCCTTTTATAGAACAAGGGAGTGCCTTTACAAAATATTAAAATAGTCAAATAGTGAACATTAAAATTGACTTTTTCACTATTCATTGAGACAAAATGTCTTTCAATGCTGGTAGATGACAAACTTTTCAGCTGAAAATATGGGAGTCTGTTTCATCTTCTTGTTCTGAAAGCAACATAATAGAAGTCTCTGAAAGTAGGGTCAGGAGACCAGTAGTCTTGTGGAACTTTGTAAAATATTTGACAGTTTACTTTAGTAAATTAATCATCTAAAAGCTTTGGTGTGCCTTTAGAATCATGGCCAAAGAAGTTGTTGAATGGGTCATTACTAGTAACTGGAGCCTTGAAGGATGCATCTGAGTCAAACTCAGAATCTTTTTCAGCTTCAAGGGAGGCTTTTAATATTTTAATTAAATATTTCTTCTTTAATCCATCAAGAATGATCTTCTTTTTAGACTTAGAAGATGATTTCTCTAAAGTATTTGAAGTAGTGTATTGAGCAAGTAGATATTCAGGCAAAGCAGGTGTCTTCACCGTAGAGAAATCCTTCAGGCTTAGAATATTTGGAGTAGTCTGAGAATAGTCTCTAGCTATGGAGGAAATAATGTCTTCTAAGTGGGGAAATTTGTCCCACCATTTGGCAAAATAGTGTCTAAGTAAAATATCACCATTATTTTCATAACTCCATTTTAAGATCCAAGGGACCTTGTACCTCTTGCATAAATAGAGTAAGGAGGGAAATTTGGCATTATGATGGTCCATCTTTGGAAGGGCCGCAAAGGAGAAATATTTTATAACTATTTGAAATCTTTTACGAAAGATTTCAGAAATAGGACTAAATTGGTTCCACCAACGTTAAAATCAAAACCGGAAAGTATGCTTGGCTTTCTTATCAAAATTGAAAAACCAAGAGTGTGATTGGTCTTGGGTTTGAAACATTGTGAATTTAAACCAAGCATCAATATAATCAAAATAACAGTAAACTATATCTGATTGTGGTAATTTTTTGGAAGTATAGGGATGAGTTCCCTATTCTTCTTTAGTAATCACTTTTAGAATATAAGCACTGTGGAAAATAATCTTGGTTTTATCAATTTTGTTGAAAATAGGTTTAATGGTAAGAGATTTTGTTTGAAACAAAATCTCAAAGTAAAATTGGAGATTTTTTCCTGGACTCTCAGGAATCCAATGGAAATTGGGGAAAAATAAGTAGAATCAATTTTGAATGGATCTGTATACATGGACCGGTGTAGTTCAATGTAAAATAGATTTTGGAAATATGCATTTTTGATACAATCTGTTTTTGAAGCAAGAAAATATTGGGTTGGCTTAACCGTAGAAATATGTTTAGCATACGGGTCATAAGAAGTTGAAATAGCGGAGGAAAATGAAATAGGTTGGATGGTAGGAATACTACCAAGTGTAGTAAACCTATTAGCAATATCTAATGGAGATGCAAGTTCATGTTTTAGAAGTAATTTATGTGAAATTGGGGAAGGAGACTCTGTTTCTTTCTTCTTCTTTTTGTCCTTTTTTCTTGCTCATAGTTTCTGCAGGAATTCATGGGTAAGAAAATTAGGAATGGAATTATCAGATCCCTTTATATATTCAATATTGAAATTAAAAAAAAAACACTTAAAATAGTTTACCAACATGTAAAAATATGCTTTGATGCAATGTTTTCAACATTTTTTTCTAAAACATACTTAGCACTTCTGCAATCAATGTGTAATAAAAAATTTTTGTTTAATAAATCACTCTGAAATTTAGAAATGCATAGTACTATAGATAATATTTCTTTTTTAATAATACTATAATTAAGTTATGCACTATTCCAGACTCTAGAATGGAATTGAACAATTTGTCCATACAAGTCTAATGAAACTATTTGTTTCAAACTGCCACCATAACCAATGTCAGAGACATTTGTTTCAACTATTTTGAAAAAATCAGAAGTAGGGATTCCGAGACACGGAAGAATTTTGACATGTGTCTTAATTTGTTTAACAAGATTAGTATGAATATTTGTCCAATGAGGAGGATTGGAATGAAGTCTTTCAAAAAGTGGACCACATTGCTTTTGCATATCCTTGTAGAATTCAACAACATAGTTGAGAGAACCAAGAAATCTTTGCAACTGGTTTTTGTCAAGAATAACATTAGAAAATTTGCCAGCAAATTCGATAGCACTATTGATGGGTCGAATTTTGCTTTCAGAAATATCATAACCAAAGAACTTAATCTTGGTTTGGAATAGTTTAATCTTTTTGATTGAAACAACAAGACCATTTTGTCTAATGATATCTAGAAATGAGGACAAATGTTTCCAGTGCTCATTAATAGACTTTGAAAATATAAAAACATCATCAATGTAAACAATAGTGAAATGAGTGTATGAATTGAATATATCATTTATAATATTTTAGAATTCACTAGGGGCATTTTTTAGGCCAAAAGGCATCACGTTCCACTCATAGTGACCAAATGGGGTAGTAAAAGTAGTCTTATATCTGTCTGACTCACTAATCTGGATTTGGCAAAACCCGAACTTTAGGTCAAACTTGGAAAATACCACTGCATCATACAACCTATGAATCAAGTCATTCTTGTTGGGAATAGGGTACCTAATTCACTTTAAGACTTTGTTCAAAGGTTTATAATTAATAACTAGACGGGGTGTTCCTCTCTTAATTTCTACATTTTTCTGAACATAAAAAGCAGTACAAGACTAAGGAGACTTACTATGCTTGATAATATTTTGGAAAGTAAATAATTAATTTCATTTTTGTAAAATTTTAAAGTCTCACTATTCATTTGAATAAGCTGAGCTTTATTTGGAATATTTCTTTCAGAAAAATCCTTAATATAAGGTAAAGAAAGAACATATTTCTTCCTATGCCAAAAGGCATTTGGAAGATTAGAATAAATATCAACAATCAATCTATTGTTAAAGTTATCAATTTTTTATTGAAATAATTTACTAGATAATTGTTCAGAAATCTTTTTGAATCTGATTTCCTGTTGAAGGAAATTCGAATGCTTGGTTTTTGCATAAAGTAAAGATTTCAAACTTTTGTCAGTATCAATTTCAAATTTTGAAGCAAATTTAAACTTGACTTTCTGGCCAAAAGAATCAGTGGTAATACAATCATTTTTAGAAAGAAATGGATATAAAGAGGAAATAAAAGGAATGCCTGATATGATCTTGTTAGTCATATTTTTGACAAGCACATAAGGAATTTTAAAATAAACATTATCTTGGCAAACATGAGTAGTATTGAGCACATACTTGATCTTCATCTGAGATCTATTTGTTGAAAACAATCTTTCAGTAGATTTTTCGTAATATTTATCAAAAATTATTCATTCTCGAATATAATTCATATCCGAGCCAGAATCAATCATAGCAATCACAGAAAATTCAAATTCATGACAAACAATGATAGTAATTTTAGAAAACCATTTGGGACGAATAGTATGACGTATTAAACAAATTTGGTTGTCGGTAGGATTATCTTCCTTTTGACTAGAATCAGAATCATTTAAATGCTCATTATCAGAAGGAATTTCCTGATCAAATTGTTTATCAATCTTTAAACACAATAATTCTTGTTCAAAAGAGTCATTTTCATATTTGAGATTATTGATCTCTGTTTTGAGTTCAATAATTTCTTTTTTAATAAAACTAAGTTCATGTTGTAAATCATTGGTAGAAATCTCTTTGGGTTTTTTCTTTTCAAATCTTCCCAAAGTTTCTTGAAAATAAATTTTTATTTAGAAGTCTCTGGTTCTTGATGAACCATCGTCTTCTTGAGCTTGTGAAGATATTCTTCTTTAAGCTTTGGGTTTGTAATTTGAGAAATTAAAGTCAATAAAAGATTTTCTTGTTCCTCAGATTTGGATAACACATTAATTGTTTTACCCAAATGTTTCCAACAAAAATCATTACAACCAAATTTCATATTGGGAGAATCAAATGAATCTGTTTCTGAGTGATATTTTGAATCACTAGAATTAAATTCATTGTTGTTAGATGATGCAAAGGATTTTGATTCAAGGAGGCGAATTAGATCTTCTTGATCACTGGCAATAGGAGGAAGGCCAAATTGTTCACAAAAATTTCTCATTTCATATTTGGCTTTCTTACTATTCTTCATCTGTTGATGAAGTATTCTTTGATCATTATAGATACTAATACCAAGCTTCTTAATTGTATTGATAATATCAGCATAAGTATAATTATCATAATTAAGGAATCCTGAGATATCAGTAAGTTCATTCTTAACTTTGTGAGCAAATAAGTGAGGTAAACTATCAATAACTTTTTCTTTCCAATATGGTTTGTCACTGTCGTCTCTAAGCATAACTATGAATATAAAAAGCATCTTGATACTATCTATAATCAGACATTTGACGGCATCTTAAATTATTCAAATAATCACAAATACGATTAGTAATATTGGAAAGAGTTCCAATAAAATGTTTAATAATGGTATAAATTAAAGTATTGACAAAATTAGGAATTCTCATTCATATGGTTTCATCAAAAATAGGTAACCCTTCGTCATTATGCTTGATAGCATTCTGAATGGTTTCCTTTGTTTCTATGGTGAGATGTTTGTCCCACCAATGTCGAAGCATACCTGAAAAACCAATAATTAAAATATTAACAATCTCAGGTTGTATGTGATCATTATTAGTATAAGCATTTGCAACTATAGACATTTTACTCAGGATATTGAGGATTTCTTGTTCAGATAGTCCATCAATATTCCATTCGTAAAATTTGCCTACTAAAACAGAATACTGGGTTTGAAAAATTATATTTTCAAACTGTAAATCAGGAGGAATTGGCCTAGAATACCAATTTTTTGTCAGATTCATTGGTTTGGGTCCTTCTGAAGAAAATCTGGTAATTTCAAGTCTATTCTGTAAATCAATATCTTGAAATTCTTTTCAATTAAAACAAGATCTTTAATAGTAGAAGAATCACTGTCAGATGATTCATTCGTAGTATGAAGTGCAAAATTATCTTTTCCATTGCTGTTTAAAGCACTAGTAGAGGGTTTTTCTTTTTAATATCATTAAGTATTTGATCAATTTTATCAAGAGTTTTGGCCTGCTTAGTTTTGAAATCAATATTTGGCCTATTTTCTAGTAAAATAATCAAAGATTTTTTAACAAGTTTTGAAATATTTGAGGATGAAGTAGAAAGAGGTTTTTCTACTTTGTCTTCAATCTGATCCAATTGTTGACCAATAATATGGAGACTTTTGTTAATAAAATTATTTTTTTGAATGATTTTCTTTGTCTCCGTATAAGTGGTAGAATCTGGACTAGGATCAAGAATTTTAATAGGAGAGGCTTTTATTTGTTCTCCGAAGTGAGAAATAATAATTGTCTCCAAATGAAGGTGGCTAGATTTAACCACAGCCTTTTCTTTGTCCTTGACAAAACTAGTTTTAACAACATTTAAACTGGGCTTTGAAAGATAGTAATTTTGAAGAAAATCAAAGAAAAGTATATGCTTTTGGAGCACATACATTTTCTCTTTCCATTTTCTCTTAACACGTAATTTTTCAGAACTAGAAAAAGTAGCATGATAAGTTTTTCTATCATCACGATTTTCAACAGAGTTGTATTCATTAAAAAGAGAAATCAAATCAATTTCAAAAGCTCTGTTTATCATAGTAAGCTGGCTATGATAAGTAGGTGCAATAGGAGCAATCATATTTGAAGCTGTTGGGGAAAAAGATGAAGCATCTTCTTCTTTTTTGTCAGCTTCTTCCTTTATGGATTTATCCTTGGATGTTTCACCATCCTTGGTAGTATAGTAAGTAGAAGTAACCTGAGAGGAGGTAGAGACTCATTTCAGTTTTAAATCAGAGTTGACAGACTTGACAGTTTTGACTGAATTTTCCATAAATTTTTTGAGATTTTGGTCTCTTCTTTCTAGGATTTTAGAGGTAAAAGAAGATCTAGCACATGCGAACGAATTTCTTCTTTCATTGATAACTAGAGGTTGATCAAAACTAATTTTTACAGTGCCATCAAGATACTACTGAATATAATCAAGGTTGAGCTCATCAGCTAAAACAAAAACTTCGTGTTCTAAAGTCCATTCATTTGGAAGGACAATATCTTTCCAATAAATTATTTTGGGAACTTGGACATTTGAATCAGGAGTAGAACTTTGAATTAATATAGTTTTATTTCCTGAGGATTTTAAAATAGTGTTAGGATTTAAATTAGTTTTTAAAACTCTATAGTAAATATGATAAACTATGGCAAGAGGTTTACTACATTCTTCCATATCATAACTAGAGGTCAAAATATTCAAAGTTAAAGCTTTTAAAATATTTGTATCATATAAAGTAAGAGTTAAATCAGGAAAACAGTCAAAGTGGACAAGGTCACTAAATAAAGCAAGAGTTATATATTATTTTATATATATGATATAAAATAATTTAAAATTATATATGATTTTAAAATATATTTGCAAATATATAATAATTTAAAATTAGTCTTTATAATTATATTTATAATTATAATATATATAATTATATATAAAATAATTTTGTATTATATGATAAATTACTAATAAATATAATACTAAATTTCAAAATCCTATATCACTATAGTCTATTGTATTAATAGTTATACTAATACTATATTGCTATGTATTATAAAATATTATAATATATTACCACTATATTATTATATACTATATAATATATAGAAAAAATCAGCAAAACTGGACCGAACTGGACCGGTTATACCCCTAGCCATAAGTAAGCAAGCAAGACTGAAGTTTATACAACAATAATACATTTAATATACATGGACCAAGCATCCAACAATTCAAATTATACATCCAACAATGACTGAAGTTTTTACTGATTATTCAAACTAATATACAAACCTAATCTAAAATCAAGAAAAGAAAATCAATACCTAATCTAGATTAAGCAAAACCAGAAGACAAAGCAATAAAATACCATCCTTTTGCTCCAACATGTTTACAAAAATTAGAGGACCCATTTACAAAATCAGAAAATAGAAATCCTAAATTCATCCCTGAAATCAGTTCAAATATCAAAATCCTAATCTAGATTAAGCAAAGCTTTTATTCAATAATTAAAAAAAACTGAAATCTATGTAATAAAAATCCCAAGGAAAATAGAGAGATCAATGTTTCATTTACCCTAACTAGTCAATATAGAAAACACCAAGCAAGTATAGCGGCAATGGTGATTTCCAAGTCCAAGCGATGAAAGAAGTGCAACATCCTTGTGGGAGACCAAATCCTTGAAAATCATCACATGATCAAGAGTTTTGGGAGGGAGAAATAGGGAACCTTCACTAGACTAGAGAGACAGAAAGAATGAAGAAATAGAGAATATAGGGAGAAAATCATACTTGACCGTCGCAAGATTTGTCAAGAGCCATTGCAAGATCCATCGATAGATCCGTCAAGAGCCATCGAGAGAGAGGACTATGTGGGTTTTTGAGAGAGAAAGGGTTCTATTCAAGTCAAGGGAGGGAGAGGAGGAATGTTGAAGGGAAGCACGGGAAAAATAATCTCATTGTGCCGAGAGAGAGAGAGAGAGAGAGAGAGAGAGAGAGAGAGAGAGAGAGAGAGAGAGAGAGAATTAATAAAATATAATCTTTAGAGTGAACAATCCATCTGCAAAGATGTTGAAGTACTGTTCATAGCAACCCAAATACTTACATATGCATAATCTAATGTAGTCAATTTAAATGTCTAGTTACTCAAATATGTGTTTCTATTTGTATATAGATAAACCAATGCCAATGCTCTTATGTTTGAAATCGATTGAGATGAATATTTGAAGCAAAAACACACAATTAACACGTGACAATCATTTAAAACATGTCATATATTATTATTATTATTATTATATATTATAGCTAACAAAGGCAAGTAAATTATACCTTGTCCATTGTATATAACTCCAGAGTTTGTTCTATTATACGTTGTCCATTCCAAAGGGAAATTTTTCACTCATTATAATTAATTTGTTGGCAAAACAATTAACGTAATCCCAATATTCTTGAGTTTGTAATTACGATGTTCTTTCCCTACAAGAAAAACAAGTGGGCCAGAGCTAGGGAACAAGGTCAAAATCTTCATGTATTGTGTGGGCTTTGGCTATATCTATTATATATAATAAGTGGCTATTGGGTAGCTATAGTGATCTACAGTAATTTTTGTCATTCCTTTTTTTTTTTTTTGTGTTTTGCCGATTTTGCCCTTCTATTCAATACATAGGTGCTGTACATTTCCATGTAGTTTAGGGTTATAATTGTTAGTGGATTTTTTTTTTAATTTTGCTTTTCTTTTATCTTTTTGTCTTCTTTTCTTCTCTGTCATTTCATCTTCTTTCTTCATCCTCTCATCTCGCTCTTACTGAAACTCCTCCCCTCATTCTCTCACCAATTTAGTCTCTGGCATTTCTCCCACTGAGTTTCTCTTCGACTTTCTTTTCCAGTTTGTGTTTCTTTTTTTTTTTGCTTCTCTCATTAAAGTTCCTCTTCGGTATTTTCTCACTGAAACTGCTATCCCTCATTCTCTCATCAAAGCTCATCTTCTTTTTCTAACCGAATTTCTTTCCTTTTTTTTCCTTTTGTTGCTGATTTTTTTTGCTATTGTTGGGTTTTTTTCCCTCTCCCCTTTTCTCTCACCAAAGCTATTCCTCTTCCTCTCATTCCTCATGACCGTAAGTGAGTGTTAAAGGGGTTTCTCCTATCAGGGTCCTTACTGTGATCCAGTATGCCTATAAAATTTTGGGAAGTTCCTCTGCCCAGGCGCACTTTCTGTTGCTAAGCTTCTTTTGAGTACACTCATTAGTGCCTTGTTGGTCTCCTCCACCTGCTTATTGGACTAAGGATGTCCTGAAGACGAGTATCCAAATTTGATCCCCAAGTCCCAGCCTAGTCTCGACAATAGTCAGAGTCAAATTTCCTTCCATTTCTCGATATGATGAGAGGAGGGATGCCCAATCTGAATATGATAGTGTTCCACAATAAATGGGTGATGTTGCTTGCTGTGATTGTTGCTAACGCCTCGACCTTTATCCACTTAGTGAAGGAATCCACTATTACCATTACAAATTTCACCCCTCCTTTGCCTGGGGGAGGGGGTCCACTAGATTAACTCCCCACTGAACGAAGGGTCATGGTGAGGTGATTGACGTCAGTTCCTCTGGTGGGCAATGAGACACTTTGGAGTATTCCTAACATTTCCTACATTTTCGCACGTACTCGTCAACATCCTGGAGGGTGTGAGGCTAGTAATATCCCACCCTCATCACTTTGCCTGCCAACACCTTTCCCCTGGAGTGGTCATCACAGATTCCCTCATACACTTCTGCTAGCATATATTGTGCCTCTTCGAATGAGATGCACCTTAGGAGAGGTGTGAAGTACCCCCCTATACATGATTCCTTGGAGTAGAGTGTAACGTGCTAAGCTGTTCCTGATCTTTCTAGCTTCCCATTTGTTGTCAGGTCATTGGTAGCTATGTACTTGATAATATCCAATGCCCATTCTGGAGTTCCCGGCTTTACTTCTACAACTTTGATTTCCACAGCAGGTATTTTAACAATCTTGATCACCGTTTGTTCCAATAGAGGAGAATCTTCTTGCCCAGATGCCACTCATGCCAACTTATCCACCTCTTGATTCTCGATTCTCGACACTTGTTGGATTTGAAAATATCTAAAGTGGTCGCGTTCGCCTTCATCAGTGTTAGATACTTCTTCAATTTTTTGCTCTTAGTAGCAAACTCTCCTTGTACTTTATTGACCACTACTTGAGAATTGGGTCACACCTATGCTTCTTTGGCACCCAACGACTTCGCGATCACTGGATCAAAGAACTGTGTCTCATACTCTGCCTTATTATTTGTGGTTTTAAATGCTAACTTAATAGATTAGTCATGCTCTTCGCACACATTTGTAACAATATGCACCCTCACTCCCCCTCCAGCCACGCAGGATGAGCCATTAACCAAGACTTGCCAGAATTTCATGGGAGGTGCATATAAGACCCTTTCTGGGAAGCTAGTGAATTCTATCACAAAATTTTCCAACACTTTCCATTTAACAGAATTTTTCGGTGCATATTCAATGTTGAACTCACTCAGTTCCATGACCTAGTTTGTAAGGCACCTTGGTAAGCTCGATGAGGACCTGCACTGGGTGAGCCTAGAAATACGGGTGTAGTCGTCAAGTGGTCACCACTAAGGCGAAGTTGAGCTGCTCTATGCATGGGTATCTAGTCTCTGTTCCTTGGTAAGCCCAACTAGTGTCGTACATGGGCTTTTGGATTCCCCTTTCTTCTTGTACTATGCCTACGGAAGTTGCTTGGGGGGAGACTGATCGGTACAGGACCAAAGTTTCTCAGCATTTAGGTTGATTGAGTAGTGGAGGGCTGGCGAGATATTTCTTGAGGGCCTTGAACGCTCGGTTGCACTTATTATTACACGTTCATGCTTTTTGCATTACCATAGAAAAGGGTAGGCACTTGTTGGTGGACGTTAACAAGAACCTATTAAAGGCCTCTATCTGTCTGGCGTGTTTCTGCACTTCATTGATGCTTCAAGGAGGGGCCATGTGGAGCTTCTATCCCTCGCTCTGAAACCATAAACCCAAGAATTTCTTGAAGCCTATACCAAAGGCACACTTTGCAAGGTTCAGTTTCATCTAGTATGACCTCAATACTATAAAGGCTTCTCAGAGGTCGTCGAGGTGTTGCTCAGAAGCTCCACTTTTGACCAACAAATCATCCACGTAGACCTCCATGTTTCTCTCAATCTGATTCTTGATCATGTGGTTGACCAGCTGCTAGTAGGTGGCCCCTGCATTTTTTAATCCAAACAGTAAGGCAGAGTAAAGTATAATCCCTAATCGGTGATGAATGAAGTCTTCTCCTCATCGTCGGGTTCATGCGGATTTAGTTGTACCCAGAGTAAGCATCCATAAAGCTAAGCATGCAATGACCTACCTGGAGTTGATGATCAAATCGATGCGGGGTAGCAAGAAGTTATCTTTTGGACAACTCTTATTCAAGTTAGTGAAGTCAACACACATTCTCCACTTGGTATTTTTCTTCTTCACCAACACAATGTTGGATATTCAGTCCAGGTAATGTGCTTCCCATATGAAGCCTGCCGTGAGTAATCGGTCAACTTCCATGGCGATGGCAGTATTTTTCTTAGTGTTGAAGTTTTGGCATTTCTGCCTTACTCCCTTGGCTTTTGGGTCCATGCTTAGGTGGTGTTGCATGATTTCTAGGTCGATTCCAAGCATGTCCTTATGATTCCATGTGAAGACATCCTGGTGTTTCGTGAGAAGCTATTGCATGGAATACCTTATTTCGAGTGTCATCCCACTATCAATCCTGGACGTAGCTTTTGGGCAACTTGTGTTTAAGGGGATTAACTCTAGTAGGTCATTTGGCTCCACTTTCCTGAGTGTCTGTTCATCTCGGATTTCTCCATCTATTGTGGTGTGTTCGGGCGGGGGCAAGAGAACATGGTCATCATCTAGGTTGTGGACTACATGCACCCCGCCATCCCTTGGCTTCAATTCTTACACGTAACACTCCCGTGCTAGGACCTACTTTTCCTGAATTTCACCCACTCCTTGGGGAGTCGGGAACTTCATCTTCAAGTAAAAGGTCGACGTCACCGCCCTCAGGTTGTTAAGGGTAAGTTTGCCTAGTATTGCATTGTACAATGAAGGAGCTTTTACCACTAAGAAGTCGACCATGACGAAAGCCGTAAAGGGGGTTCTACCAGTCAAGACAAACAGTGTGATGGTGCCAACCGGCTGGACCATGTTCCAAGAGAAGCCCTTCAGTGGAATGGGAGCTGGTTAGAGTCTTAAGGTATTTATTCCCATTTGAGTGACAACTTCCCATAAGAGGATATCTACGGAGTTGCCATTTTCAACAAGGATCCTCCCAGTGGTGAAGTTGGCAACCAATATAGTCACCACCAGGTTGTCATCGTGTGGATAGAGGACCCCCTCCTCCTTGAGTTCTCCAAAGCAGACGATGGGGCTGGCTCACTTTTCCTGTATTTGGTGGGGTAGGGTGGTACTCTGCTAAGTACAATTCTCAGTATCGTGCTTGGCTGGTGAGCACCTTGCAATTGAACGAGGTTGTGCGCTTGCATGTGAATCCTCCCTCGATGGTTTTGATTTTGCCCAGCGGGGGTCCCTTCTCAGCTACCCTTTGCCTAGGGCTCCCTTCCCTCCTTGGCTTGTTAGCCCTTTTTGCACTTCTTTCCCGTGATCTCCTCTTCCACTCCCGCTTTGGCCTTTGGACAGGAGGATACAACGGCCTTGGTTGCCCAACTTGTTATCTTTCCTTTTTCAAGGAAATGCAATCTTATGTGTTTTAAGTGTTGGACTGATGGTAAGTGTAATAGCGGCGACTAGTGCTCTTGTAGCCGTCTTCTTGGGAGACTAGCTGATCATCTTTTTGGATGGTGACCACCGTCCTGTCAAATCGAAAGCCCAGGCCTCTCGTAGGGGCTTCCTCCCTCCTGTTGTCACATGGTCCTTTTTCTTGCTTCTCACGAGCCTTGCTCTCGGTTGGTGCCTTCCTTTTCCTATTTTCTTGCTCTAGTTCTTTTGTTTAGTCAGGACTCGAAGTGTGTATTTGACTTTGATGAAATTTTTGGGTTGACCTATAAACCCTCGAAGTATGGTGGGAGTCCTCCTTGCTAATTCTACCATGAATTGGGATAGGGGCCATACTCCTCATAAAAGCATTGCCAAAGTTATCTTCTCATCTTGGTCATCCATAGTCACGTGGTCTTTGTTGAACCTGGATAGGTAGGCTTTTAAACTGCCATCTTCCCCCTGCTTGATGGTAATGAGATACTCCGTGAAGCTTCTCCTTCTTTTGCTTGTCATAAACTATGTAACGAACAGACAAGTTAACTCCCCAAAGCTGTCTATGGACTCGGGTGCCAAGGACCCAAAGCATACTCTCTCTGGTCCCTTCAAGGTTAGCGGGAAAGCTTTACAAGCCATTTCTCCTCGGAAACCATGCAGGGTCATGTGGGTTTTGAAGGTCTCCAGGTGTTCCAGGAGGTCCCTGCCTCATCGTACATGTCCATAGGGGAACTTGAAACTTCAATGGTAGGGGAATGACCATCAACTTCTCACTGTAGGGTAAGCTCGTGCTAGCAAGCAGTTGGTCTATTGATGACAACATGCCCATCTTTTGTGCCATATCTTCATATTTTCCTTTGAGGTTACATAGCTCATTCTGCATGTTTCTTCTTTCTTTCTCCGTGTCACCTCCCCCTCCTGCATTCCTAGATTCTACATGCTCACTGTTGCTTTGCCCTACATCTTTTTCTAGTCTGTTGGTGGCTACTCTGAGTGCCTCATTCTTTTTTCGGATGGTCTTTACTTCGGTAGTTAGTTTTCCTACTAGTTGCTACATCGTTGTGAGCCTTGCTTCCATGTTTGTTGAAGTTGCTTCCTCTTGTTCTCAAGTTGTTTGAGAACGGGTTGTTGCAGGCATATGAAAGACATGTAACTCCATGCCTATTTTCAAGAGATCGAGAGTTCCTTGCATTTCTTGCCCACCTGCATGTACATGTTCTTGAGGGCTAGGTGTCATTGGAGAGTGTCAAGATGACGAGTCCCATCTGCCCCTACCGTCCATCTCTCTCACGTGAGGGTTGTTTCACGGGTTGGTTTTGCTCATGGGCCGATTATTTTGTAAAGGTCTAGTGACTCCTTTTAGAGGAGGGTTGTTGGGTCTGGTTGGGCTTTCTTCTTTCCCCCCGAGGCCCCTTATTGGATTACTATACGAACCAACCATTAGAGAGGGAAAATCTCTTTACATGCATGTTTATAATTTAGTGTTGAAAAAGGTCTTGTCAAATAAAGTTGTTGTATTCGTTGTTGATGGTCCTGGTGGGACAGGAAAAAAAATTTCTATACAAGACACTTATTGCTACAATCAGCTTGAAATAATTAGTAGCACTTGCAACTGTTTTATCTGGTGTTGTAGCATCTATTCTACCTTAAGGTCAAACATCACATTCACAATTTAAAATTCTATTGGATATTGATAAACATAGGATATGTAGTGTTAGCAAACAAAGTGCACTTGCAAGGTTATTGCATGTTACAAAATTAATCATATGGGATAAAGCTCCTATGTCTAGAAAGAAATCTATAAAAGCACTGGATAAAATGATTCGAGACATCAATGATTCAGAATTACTATTTTGTCACAAAGTTGTTGTGTTTGGCAGAGATTTTCTTCAAATTTACTTATGATTCGTAAAGAAACAAGCCAGGAACAGATTTATGCCAGTTTGTTTTTTCTTATTTATGGCCTAGCCTACATTGATCAAGATTCACTTAACTGAAAATATGGGGGCAAGATTAGATTTAAGATTTTCAAAATATGTATTGAAATTAGGCAATGGAATGCCACCAATTACAATTGATGAGAACATAAAAATTCCTGATGAAATGGTTATTTCTTATGAAAATTATACGACTTATTAGGATCATTTAATAGATGCCATTTTTTATATTCATGATTATTTAGTAAATCTTTCAAATATGATGAATTGGGCCATATTAACACAAAGAATAATTATGTGGATAAAAAAAATACATTGCTAATTCAAACATTTCCTGGTGAACTTACACAATATTATAGCTTTGATGAAGCAATAGATCCATCTGAACAAGCTATTACGGATGATTTTTTAAATGTTTTGACACCAAATGGACTTCCTCTGCATGAATTGTTGTTTAGGACCATTAATCTTTCAGAAGGACTATCCAATGGAACACATCTAATTTGTCACAACATTGATCATAATGTCATTAATGCAGAAATTGCAGTTGGACATCATAGTAGAAAAAGGTTTTTATACCAAGAATCTCATTCTTACCAAATGTTGATAAAAATAGTGGCTTCCCATTCAAGCAAAATCAATTCCATATCAAATTAAATTTTGCAATGAGCATAAATAAATCACAAGGACAAATATTAGATTTTGTTAGGATATATTTGCGTGAACTTGTTTTTTCACATGAATAATTATATGTGACTTTATTAAGAGCTAATACTGCTTCTTCAATAAGGATTTTAATATGACCAATCTGAACTAATGGATTTGAAAAGAATTGGACCAAAATTATTGTATTACAGAATTGCTAAGACTAGTATCTTCAAATTAATGTTATAAATGTAACTAGATTCAATTGTATAATTTAGAACTATTGAAACAAAATTACATGTTTTATTTAATTTTGAGTTCCCTATAATCACTATTCTGTTCTTTAATTTGTTGGAATTATGGAAAACAAATTATACTTATATATTGATATAGTTGATATTTTCCTACATTAACAACCTCCAAGATGCGGACAATTTATACCTCAATCAAAGAAGTTGCCTCAAGTATAAGAAATTAGAAAATGAAGATGATTGTGGTAGACAAGTTACCCAAAAGAATAGGACAATATTCACCAGTGAATTACCAAAATCTAGCATTAATTAAGCCAGATGTATAGTTGTAATGCCCGTCCTTGTGTTGAAACTTTAGAAAATGATTTTAAAAAATGAGATGGGAATTACTGAATCTTTTAAAACTTTTTCCCTTTCCTTCCCAAGATATAAAAGATTCTATGTTTAAAATTAAAACATGTTCTATAAATTAAAAGAGAGTTTACAACAGAAATATTAAATTAAAATAAAAGTCATTTTACAAAAATTTACTTTCATACATTACATAAAAATCTGCCTAGGCTTCTATCAATCTTCCCTTGTGCCATGTCTGTCCCAACACTTCTTACTCATTTTGTTCCTGTAAGAGGGAGGGATATACATAAAAATAAAATGAGTCGAATACTCAGTAAGTATTACGTCATATTGTAAAAATATACTAACATAGATTTTTAGTCATGCATTTGACATTCCTCTACATTCTTTACATAAAGAATTCATTTCATTCCAAAACAATACAAGGTATGGTTTTTCTTTAAAAAGGTTTTCATTTCTCATAAAATATTTCTCACACCTTGTATATTCAATCATAAAGAAACTAAATCATTCATACATTCAATTACTCTTTTCATTTCCTCTGGCCGGAACATACTATTACACCTCGTGTGTTGGGGTTAGCGGACTTTTAAACCTGGATTACGCCCATGGCTACAGATTAGGAATCCCATTTAGTCAAGAGCAGCACTAGGTGTACTATCAGTACTACTTACCTGGCATTGCAATCTACTCAATCCATTGGTACCATAATTTATTCATTCATTTTCCTTTCCTTTCATTCATTCCTTTTAGTAATTTCCTTTTCATTCATTTCAGTCATTGGTTTATTTCATTTGATAAGCATCATTTAAAAGCATAAGCATAGATATTATCATTTAAACATCATTTCATAGCATCCATTAAACATCATTTCATAGCGTCATTTAAATACACTTTCATCACATCATTTAAATATCATTTCTTAGCATCAAGTACTGCGTTTGGATGTTGAGTTAAGTTGAATTGAGTTAAGATGAAAGTTGAATAAAATATTGTTATAATTTTATTTTTTTAATATTATTATTATTTTGAGTTTTGAAAAGTTAAATTGTTTATTATATATTGTATTAGAATTTAAAAAAGTTATAATAATTAGATAATATGAGTTGAGAGGAATTGAGGAACCAAACTGGTAACATCAACAATTCATTTCATGGAAAATAAAGACAATAGTTATTACATATAAATATCATTTTTTAGCATCAAGTATAAATCTCAACAATTCATTTCATGGAAAATAAAGACAATAGCTACTACATATAACATTTATTTACATACATACAACTATTACTTTGGGTGCATAAATAAAGATTGCCAAATAAGGCCTTTATATACCTTTAAAAAGTAATACATAACATACTTTTGTAAAACATCCTTTTATTTTCCTTCATTGCACAAAAGAACATTTTTCATAGAAGCCTTTCTTTTTCATTTTCATATTATTAGAAAACTTTAAAAGAGTATGAACATAATACTTACTTGAACTCCATGCTATATTTATTTCATGCAGTCCATTCATATGCTTGTCAGATGACAACCTACATGTATACATAACTTTAAATCATTCATTTCCTCTAGTGCATAAGCAACTAAAATGTAGAAAATGCATAAACTATTGGACTTGTTTCACTTAGACATACTCTACTATCCAATTCCATCCTTCATACTTTCTTGTATCATCATTCTTTAAATTCTCATACCAATAGCTTGGGACCCACTTGAGGTCACCTTCCTAATAGATATATAGCATTCTACTTTATGTCCTTTTCTTTTAAGGTGAACCTTTTTGATTCACTTTAAATGTTAATACACACTATCACCTTCATCACACTCTTCTTACCAAACCATCCATTCCAATGCATAACTTGAACCAACCAAATCATACATCTCAATCCTAATAAATACATACATCCCTTCCTTTGTCTATGTATAATCTAATCAACACTTCATCATAATCCAAACCAAGTATAATACACAACTTTAAGTCAACTCTAAGGTTTAAACATAGCGTACTCATGCTTAAGATGGACTATTCATTATATATGGTAAATCTATCCAATACATGCATTAAACCAATTCATACATGTACCCTACCCTTTTCCTCACCTAAGATCAACATATAGTCTACCTAACACCGACTTGCTTTTACAAGCTTCTTACCAGCCAATACAATTCGTAAATTGTACAGTACATAAGTTGCTTGCAATAAAGCAAATTTTTTGTACAATACCTAAGTTGCTTGTAAGTATGAAGTATCTATGGTCATTAACCATATATAAGTCATTAAAATATTAATATAGGCCATTATGCATTAGATATTTATATATCATAGTACGATTTACATACAATTAACTATTAAGTACTAAGTTGACAATATAAAATGTTAAATGACAATTAAGTAAGAAGTATATATGTTCAATGAGTCAATGAAAATTATTCATTAATAATTTTATCATATAAAAAATGTTAAAATTTTCATATAGCCAACTATACATTGACTATTGACTATTATAATACATTTACATACATATACACTACATTAGTAACAAATTAACAATTAACATTATAAAAATTATTAGAATTAATTATTTTTTAATGTGTTAGCTATATAATCTACAATTTAATGAGCTAATTTTAATTTTAGCACTTTAAATAATTTTGTTATTAATTTTTTTGCAAAAAAAGAAAAAAAAAAGAAAAGAAAAGAAAACTTGTTCCCAATTCCCATACGAAGTAGCGCTGTTTAGAATGAAATTGGATCTAGGCCGTTTAGATCCAATTGACGCTGGTGGATGAAAGTTGAGTTGCATGAAACGACAACTCAGTTTTTTTTTAATATTCGTGTATTGAAACCATGCGTTCAAATTAAAACTTTCTCCAAACGGCGCCTCTTTATTACAGGACCAACACAAAATTGCTTAGGTTGAGTCCCGACTTCACTCTCTCTGTCTCTCATCTCTTGACTTCCAGCTCCTTTAAAAAAGCCCTAGCTCCCAGCCCTGCCATCAGAACTCCTTGCTCCTCCATCGTATAGAAACACTACATATAAGGTACATAAACCATTTTATTCAAGTTGTGAATTTCTATTTAAATCTTCAACCATGTACGGGAGATTAATCCAAACGGCTACATGGGGGTTTTGTGAATTGGGTATTTGGGTTTGTGTATCCATTATTATGTTTTGTACAATGATATTCTTAATTTCTTATTACATTATCACTTGGAATTGAAAATTTTTTTCATTGAATTTATGTAAATCCGTGAACTCCATTATATGAATCTATTGCTTGGCATGCTTGATGCTTGGTATTTCAGATTTGTGTTAATTTTCATTTAACATAAGAATGGAGGGGGTGGAGTAGATTGTTATGCTTTTTTTGTTCTTGAAGAATATAGATAACTGATAGTGGAGCATGTCAGAGTTGGCAAAAATGAAGCTGAGCAACATTAAGCATGGTAAATGATGAAAGGAAAACAGAGCAGGAGACAGTAAACGGTAGAGCACGAAAAGGGAACAAGTCTGTAAAATGTTGTATATTTCATGTTGTACAGTGACTACGAATATATAGAAGGAATCAGTTAAACCTATACAATATAAAATCCTGAAATATCCCTAAACATTTATACAAATGACTACTTGTTCGTGTGAGTCTGTTGCTCATTCTGTTTTACATTTCTTGAGTTGTTTGGCAACGTGACAGATGATGTGTTATTTCATAATAGAGCAGAATATGATCAATATGTTTATCACGTAATTGATGTTAGTAATTAATGATTGGAATATTAAACAAAAATAGGGGATTTAACAATTTATTTTCTTTGCCATCTTTTATGATTTATTTATGATGTAAATTTATATAATTTATTTTATTTTATCTTTTATGTATAGAATCTGTGGGGGAGGTCAAAAATTCCACGGAGACATTGAATACAATCTCTACACCAATTGACGATGACTAAGGTGAGAATAATATGCTACTACATTAGTCATTTAACTCCTTTTGAATCTTTTACTACATCTTCAAATAATAGAAATTTGAAACTAAAATATTTTTCGTTTGATTGTTATGTTTTTGCAGTTTAATCATTTGATTATGTATTGTGACTTGTGAAGAGTTGAAGACTTGGAGTTGTGACTTGTAGAGTCGTAGAGAGTTGGAGTTGTGGACTTGTTGAGACTTGTGGAGGGTTGAAACTTGATGATTGTGATGATGTAATCTTGTGTTGATTTCTTTTTGCTTATTTAGGTGGTTGTTATATACATTTTATGTTACTATAGTTGTGAAGTAACTTGTAATATTGTTTTATAAGTACTTAGTAGGTTGTTTATGGCTAGATGGATTGTAATCATTTTTAAGTATATTTTGTCATTTTCTTTTTTGGTTTTTTTATTTTATTTAGAATTTCAGTCCATACTTCCCCCAGACCATTTGGAATATGTTATTACAAATTTGCAAAAGAAAACATTGGTAACTAATCATGGTGTTGAGTGTCGAATGTTCTAGTGGGTTGTGGTAGCGCGTGTGATGGCATATGTGATTGGGCCTTTCACAAATTGAATCATCTATACCTTGCAAACTTGATTCTAAAATTTGGTTTCAAAATGAGCAACAACGAAAGTTGCAAAGCACCGAGTTGCAACAAGCTTGTTAGGGGGAAAAAAAAGGAAAAAAAAAAGGGTTGGAAAATTACCTAGTGATGATAGGCTTGCCGAAAAAAATTGCCAAAAATTTTATGCAAATTATCCTTAGGGAACATGTGGCTCTGATACCATAATAGGGGAAAAATAAAGTGATGGAGAAGAGAGAATGAGGGAGAGAATTTGATGATTGCATCTTTTCTATTCTCAAGTGTACATGAATATTCATAAGACATAGACCCCAATTTATAGAGAAAGAGTCCAAGTAAAATAAAGAAGTGTTATAATAATCAAAGTAATACACATCAACTTAATCTAGGTAGTATTCTAATCAATTTTGATTTTATAATTATCAAAATCATATCGGGATAATATTAAATTAAGAGTCTTGATTTAATATTATCTCAAACATTCTTTTCTTATTGATTTTTCTTCTTTGCTTAGTAATCTTTATGTGAAATTAAAAAAAATAATAATAATAATAGTAACTCTTTATCATAGATTTTTGTCTTTGAAATGACAGCTTATTGATTTAATATATTTTAAGTGATTTGCTATACTTATCACTTATATTGACGGTCACTTATATCAACAAATTAAAATGACAAAATCTAGCCATTTAAAATGGACTTAAATATATATATATATTTATATAAATGTAAATCCAAAGGGTGAAAACCATCCAAATGAAGAGTAGTGCAAAGATTCTGATATTGGTATGGGTTATTTCATTGGCACATTTGGAGCCCAAAAATAAGGAAAACTGGTCCCATTGGAAACGTTTGTATTTGTGTAGTTCTCACAAGCCTAACTACAGGCCAGTCTACACATCCTTCGCCGGAAGATTTTGGGCTCTACCTTTTCTTAAGCATCGGCCCAGACCCTTTCTTCCCATTGCACCAAAAATGCCGAGAGACTAGACTGGATTTGGAGTTTCTCGTCCTAACTAACCAACTTTTTTAGATGAAAAATTCTAGTAGGCCGATGAGTAGAAGAACGCAATAATTTAGTAGGAATAAAATTTAAAAAACAAAACATATGTGGTGTGTAGTGCAAGAGATTCCTGTATAGCAAAATCCGATTGAGATTAATATGTGGTGGGTACTAAAAATTATGTTTTAGTTAAAAAAAATATATATTTATTTATATTTCTATAAATTTATAAAAGTGTAGATGCGGTAAATTAATATTGTGGTGGGGGGTGAGACAGGTTTGATATGCCTGCAGTATAGAAAAAAGTGGTGCATGGGACCTGATAATGAATTAGATTTTGAAAATCTTCAAGAGTGCTCTTTGCCTTAAATTATATGTTTGTCAGCCATGATAAAGAAAAATTCCCCCAAAAGGGGAAAATTAAAAATATTCTCCCACCCAAACGTGGCCGTACTGTTCAAACTAGTAGAATTAATTTAGAGAAAAGGTAAATAAAATGAATAATGCTATATATAATTGTGAAGCGTGTGAAGTACGTAAGCGCTTTGTAATCCTTTTAAAAAATAGTAAGATTTATTATTATAAAATTAATTTTTTTATCAAATAAATTCCGTAATTAGTCACTTTTTTTAAAATGATATATTTCATGCCGCCGGTTTTTGGGACTTGCTGGTCTCTTTGCCTTTGGTAATGGTTTGGACTGAATTAGGTGTCATGACATGCACCCAATTTACAGGCATCAGTCTTGGTACTGGTAGTAGGCTAAAAGGTATGACTTCGACAGTAATACCGCATGCAATAACCTACCTATATATCTACCATTTTTGGTCCTTCATTCAACTCTCCCTAGCCCTAATATTAAGGTCCGACGACCATTAACATGCATGATAAGTTAGAAATAAGTCCCAGTCAGTTATGAGTCATCATCATCCCTAGCTATTCTTTTGGTTCTACAAGCTACAGTAGGTGTACTGTTTCCATTTAAGTTGTAAATTTATTTGGGAGCATCGGTCATTTTCCTTGCGCTCTAAAGGGCCACTTAGGAGGGTTTCGCGCCCAAATGTTGCATGGGTTGAATGCTTCAACGATGGCCATTGCATCTATATTTACAAGTTGCAGAGGTTTTGAGCAGTACTTAATTGGGGGGCAGATTCAGATGATATGATCATCATGTCCGTAGATAAGGACATCCTTAAAAACAAAGTAAAGAATGTTATCAGATCTAAGTTGTTTTCGAGGTAGAACATGGATCCCTGATGAATGGAACTGTCAAAACTAAAAAATCTCCATGTTTGTTTGCCCTAGCTACTTTCTAGAAATGCTGCTCAAGTACCACCCAACCATTTTCCACGATCCATATGGTATGCCAAGAAAAGCTTTTCATTTGGTCAATGGTAGGTAAAGATTAATGCTAATCAAATGAAAACCAGATTGACCTAAAAAAGTGACCATTTAAATGATCCAATATTCGCGGTGACACCAAGGAGAAGATGATCCGGACATATGACAAGAGACCATTTGCATGCGTTGACATTAATATTGCATATATTCAAATATTAGACACGATTCTTGTAGTTTCTTTCCCTTTTTTTTTTTTTTTTTTTTTTTTTTTTTTTTTGCTGATCTTTGTTTGACTGTAGAAGAAGACGACCGTACGTAGTAGCGCTTCAAGACCAGGATCGAGAAATTCCATGGAATTAAGGGGAGTGGGCGAATCTGCATAAAAGAAGAAGAAGAAGAAGAAGAGGAATAATGCAAAGTACTAATGGGTCATGCATCATTATCGAATTTCTATATTAAGTCCGATGATCATTTGGAATTTTCGAACCAATATTGCAAGGAATGTAAGTGGGGTACGTAGTTAATTGGGAATCAAAAGAAAGGTGGGGGGTCAGATGAATAACTGACCCTTGAATATTAAATTAACATGGAAATTAATCATGATCAGTATTCTAACGCCTCTTGGAAGTATAAATTATTGTCATATTAATATATTAATTTAACATACTTTCGTCGCACGGGGGGTGATTCCTTTAATGTTATTTAATGTAATTCATGAGTGCATTTAATTGTATTATATATATATATAAATATAAATTTAAGGTATATTATTAATTAATTGCAAGAAACCCCCGACCCATTATTGACTTGCTCATGATGATTGCATATAATTTTGAGTCTTTTTGTGTGCGGCGTGTGATTCCTCAAAAGAAGAAATCTACTCAAAAATACTGTCAAAGGTTAAATCAATTTGACATATTGCTCTTTTGTGGGTATCGAAGACTTATTAAGTAATATATATATATATATATATATATATATATATATATATCTTTTTGGGTAACACCATGAGATATATGCTCTCTCTATCTCAAGTACGCACGTGTACATGTGCCAAACCATATATAGATCCTTTCATATATACAAGCGCGCAGCACCAAAAGCAAGCAAATTAAACGACAATTAATAAAAAATGGGCCACGCTTAATCTGATAGAAAGTTAATTTCATGGAATGATAACTGGTTTGTATCTAGTGAGTTGAATATGCATAGAAATGGCTGAAAAAAAAAAAGAAACAAAGAATTCATACATAAAATATATCTGCATGATCGTGGTAGGTGCTTTATTTTTTATCTATTTATTTTATATCCTCTCATAATAATTATATGTAGTGCCACTTCCATTTGAGATTTGACATAGAAATGATAGATCAAGGAGTTCGTGGCCACGCTCTTTAAAGCTAGCTAGATATCCCATGATCATGATGGCCGGTGATGAGAAAAAAATATAGCTATATATGTACACATTCTCCTGTTCTCGACTTCCATTTTCATCAACCTCAAAGCCTTAAAGAATAATATTATTTGTACAATCATTTCCAACATAAATTAAGCAACAAGCTGGTACTTGAGATAATGTTGAATATAAGTATATATTGTATTATCTTCCTAATGATTCTTGAGTTGGTAATTGGTATATATAATGTCCACTACTTCATTCGAGTGCTAAATAAAACTTTGATCGATCCATCGTGCGTGCGTGGGATATAAAACTCATAATTCACCTTTACGCCCCCTTTTGATGCCTAGCTCATGATATTTCTGGATTAATGCATATTAACTAACTGTACATGATAGCTAGTAATTATAATATTGACACGGCAAAATTGGCCAGTAATTTCTAATTCTATCGTACGTTGGCTCATGTTTTTGTTGCATTTAGTGTACATATATATATAATTAATAAATAATGACTAATTAATTAATTATTGCAGTTTAATATCTTATATTAAGGCGCGATTTAGATAGTGAGATGAAATGAGATAGTTTTAGATAAAAGTACTTAAAAGTTGAATAAAATATTGTTAAAATATTATTTTTTTAAAATTATTCTTATTTTGAGATTTGAAAAAATTGAATTGTTTATTATATTTTATGTATAGAAATTTGTGAAAATTGTAATGATAAAATGAGATAAGATGAATTAAATATTTTCACCATACAAATACGGCTGATTTGGGAGCTCCACATCATATATATATATAGATATATATACATATATTATATATATCATAGTAATAATGAGAAGGAGCCTAAACTTTTGAAAATAATTTGCATTAATGCTACTGATCATTACGGTCACGAGGTTAATGATCCAGCTCTCAAGCTTAATGTAGGCATTTACAATAATGCGCGCGCGCATGCTTGGTCAACGATCGATCAATACTACTACTGGTAGTACTAGTGCTCAATAAAGAAGAAAATTAATGGACCCGGCCCACAATATTTAATATGTTCATTCTCTAGACATAAATAGATTACACAAATAAAAATTTTATGTACAGTTATTTTTATATATTTTTTTACATACTTCATTGATATAATTATTTGTATATTAAAAGATAATTGATATAGTCAATTACATTAGTGGAGTGTATAAAAAATACATAAAAGTAACTGTATATATAACATTACTCATATATATATATATAGTAGTATTGTACGCGCATGGTAAATGTATATCGATGCATCGAAAACTATGAATTAGCTGGTCAAAGTTAGCTTGATTAGCTTAGACGTTTCTAATTGTCATGATCTTGTAAGTACCCTAAATTTAGATGACCGTAAAATTATAATCATGAAAACTATGAAGAAACCGGTAATATTCATGCATGCATATATCGCAACCCAACCCGCTTTAACTGCCAAGCGTCGTGATGATAAGTGTGTTGACTAAATTGCTTCTTTGTTTAGTCTCACACCGGTAGAAAATACTAAAGGAGCAAATCCTCATGCTTATAAATAAGGGGTTTAGCCTCATAGTTTAAGTGCACTAGTCAAATACTTAGTTAATAACTTTTGACTCTAGTTAAATTTCTCTGCTGTCCATTTTGTAAAATGGGAAGAGGTGTGAGTTGGAGTTTTACTAGTGGGGAAAGCTTTGTGGGTGTGTTTGGGGTGAGGAGAAAAATTGTATGATTGTAACAATTTTTTATCACACAATTTTTCACATAGTGAATTTTCTTCTCTGGGTTTGTGGTTTTTCTCCTGTTTTGAAGTTTCCACGTAGATTTCTTGTATTGTTATTATTTCTCTAGTTTTCTTGTTATTCTTGCAAAGGGTAGATCCTAGGAGGTGAATTTGGGAGGTCCAAATTTTCAACAATTGATATCAGAGCCACTAGATTCTTTTGTAGGGTGGAGTTTTGGTGTGGTAGTGTGGATACGTATAGTCTAAGGAGGTTCTGTCTAAGAGATTGAAAATTTTAAGTGTGTCCATTGTGACCCTCCAATCTTTCCTGGGAACTGACTTAGTGAGGTACTATTCATTTATACGGTAAATTCATTAAAGTAATGTCAGGAAGTTGGGTTTCAAATCTTGTCAAATTTGATGTGAAAAAATTGGTTTACACAAGACGTCGTTGAGGGCAGATCAACTCCTGAAGTTAGCAGTGATACTATCGACTGCTGAAACAACTAGTACAATAAGTAGATTCAGCAAGTGACTCCAAGTCAGTAAATGAAGATACTGAAAATTATGATAATGTTGTGTCTCTCTCCATGGAAGATTTTGATCTTTAAAAAGAGACATGTACATCCTCATGGCATGTCGCTAATTCCCAAAGGTGTCATGATAGAGGATGTGTTAATGTTAGCGGGTCCACAAATTTGCACACAGGCATTGGTTTGGCATTGATGCAGGGTGTGTGGTAGAAATTCATGTCGATGGCTGTTGAACTTCCAATAGAGCCAAATGTGGAAGTTACACATAATTTTTCAGCAATGTTGTTTTCGACATGGGCCGAAGTGAAATATTTGGAATTGGTTTATTCTGAGTAGGTATGTTTTTATGGTGAAGCATGATAGCGGAAGTTATGAAGATCTTTATCGAGGTGGAGCTTGGCTGTGGGACCAGTCAAAGTCGCAAGCTGGAGATTGTTGACTAAATTGCTCCTTTGTTTAGTCCCACACCGGTGGGAAATAATGAAGGAGTAAATCCTCATGCTTATAAATAAGGGGATTAGCCTCTTAGTTTAAGTGCACCAGTCAAATGCTTAATTAGTAACTTTTGACTCTAATTAAATTTCTCTGTTATCCATTTTGTAAAATGGGAAGATATGTGAGTTAAAGTTTTACTAGTGGGGAAAGTTTTGTGGGTGTGTTTGGCGTGAGGAGAAAAATTGTGCAATTGTAACAATTTTTCATATAGTGAATTTTCTTTTATGAGTCTGGTGGTTTTTCTCCTATTTTGGAGTTTACAAGTAAATTTCTTGTATTGTTATTATTTCTCTATTTTTTTTGTTATTCCTGCAAAGAGTAGATCTTAAGGGAGGTGAATTTGGGAGGTCCAAATTCCCAACAAAATGTGTGTATATATATATATATATATATGTTGACAAAGAGATAAAACAATCATTGCAAGTAGAAAGAGAAAAGCTTTGGGCATGAGCTAGCGAATATACCGGTCATATTCTAGGACATTTTTTCTTCGTTCTTTCTTTTCACCTTGAAAACAATGGTTAGAAATTTAGAAAATTTACTGATTCATTGTATGGTTTGATGTGATACGTTAAATTTATTTTATAATAAAAAATGATCATTAGCATTGAGAGGATCAGTCGAGAAGGTGGCAGTAGGCGGCTGGACAGTCTAAGGCACTGACAATTCCAACAAGTAGATAGAGAAGAGATAGAGAATATCAGAGTAGGCTAAGTGAAAAATAAGGAGCGGGACAGGAAATTTGAAAGTTTTCCCCACATTATGGTCGATATTCAACCTTTAGTGGCGGTCTACTTGTCCCTATAATAGCCTCGTCAACTTGAAAAATATAGTATTTTGCAACAAAAATATTTCCAACTACATTATAATTTTCACCAGAAAGTAAGATTTTAGAGATGACTTATTATGTCGTCGTGAGTTTTGCACCCAACAATCCTAATTAATACATTTTTTTTTATGCAACATTATTTTCGATGATACAAAATCGTCGAAAACTGTCTTTTAAGTGGCAATTTTTTTTTACATAAGTTTTGAACCCAAGTAGTTTTAATGGGCTTCTACCAACTATATATTAGTCACTAGAAATAAAAGTAGCCGCAAAATATAATTTAATATACCATATAAAGTCACGCCAATTAGGCTCTAATTTTTATCTATTTGTATTAAGATTAAATTGAATAATGATATAGACACAATTCTTTTACAACCTTTTTTAAATGGAAGATAGTTTTGTAGAATAATAATAATAATTTGGCAACTAGAGATGAAGCTAGGATTATAACTTTGGAGGGGTCGAAAAACAAGCTTTTGTGACTAATTTATAGCAATGAAAAGACTATTAACAATCAAAATTGGTATAAGCCTATAAATTGGTCGCAAAAACCTATTTTTCTTATAGTGTCGAATATTTTTAGGCTAGAATAAATAGTTCAATTAAAATTTTTTAGGAACATCAACTAATTAATACAATCAATAAATAAAGTGAGTCAACATATAAGAAATAAAAATAAATAAATTTTGAAAATTTATTCTTCCAATAATATTGAAAATTGTTTATGCGTAAGCTTTCCATATGTTGCAATATTTAAATGAAACAGGCTAATATTTAATTGAGTTTTCTAAATAATGCATAACGGTAAATTATATTAAAAGGTTTAAAGTAGCACATAGATTATATGCCATATAGCTAGCTATTCAGTCAAATTTTTATTTATTTCATTCAGATAAATATAAATTTTAAAAGAGAAATAATATACTATGAAATTTATCATTTTCTTCAAATTAAATACAATAGAAAAGAGAATTTAAAAATTATAGACAATATACACCCCTGGGTTTTTATGAGAGAATGACCATATTATAAATTAATTATATGAGCAAAACTCATCCTTGTTAGCATCTCAATTTGATAAAAATACCTCCCATTTAAAATATATATGGTTATAAAAAATGTTGTACAAATGGTTGCGTGTTAATTCTATCATTTTCCAATTTGAATACTATACGAGTAAAGAAAATTTCTAGCTATAAGCCATTTGGAAGACATAATACCTTCCACATTATGACATTGCATAATTTAATTTAAAAAAAAAATTCAAATCCTCGTATGATCAAATCTTATCACGTCAACAATATCATGACCATTTTATAGCTTAAGCTTATACTATCATCTGTTTTACAAAAATAAATGTCATAATCACTCAATTCAATTCGATTGCTGGCTGATGGTTTTGGCCAAATGTTAAAAATTAAAAGATATGGAAAATGATAGAATGACTATTAAATATGTCAACTTATATATATAAATATATTTTAATAGTTAAGAAAGTGATTATTAGTGAATTTATATATAATATATATTTCTTAATGGTTAATGATGTTTAAAAAATGGTTAAAGAAAAATAAATAAATAAAAAAACTCAATATTTATACTAATATGCATATTTTGTGGACGTACATATTTGGGAGACAGCATTGCATAGTCCAAAACATAGTGTGTATATATATATAAGAAAATTATATATCATATATAAAAAGGGTACTATATATCGAGTCGTAGTCTTTACACCACATAAATAAGCATATGGGTATCGAACCGCCCTAAAAGGAAATTAATAAATCATTTTCGCCGGCTGCTTTGAGACCCACCCAAAATTGTTGGTAATGCATGCATGTGGATCCTTTTTCTAGGGGATAAGGGCATAACCTAGACCCAAATTAAGGGGAGAGAGAGAGAGAGAGAGAGAGAGAGAGAGAGAGAGAGAGAGAGAGAGAGAGAGAGAGAGAGAGAGAGAGAGAGAGAGAGAGAGAGAGAGAGAGAGAGAGAGAGAGAGAGAGAGAGAGAGAGAGAGTTAATTGTTCCTCAATAAACAAAGTCGATCAAGGGAGTTCCATGCATGCGAATCCTATCTTGACTACTCATGATCATCAGCCCACTACTAGTCCTACTAGACTTCTTTCAGTTGACCATTTCTTATTTTACCAATTATATATATATATATATATGAATAATGCTATGTATTAGTTTCAAATAGACGAATTTCGTGTAGGTCCTTTATAAAAGAAAGTAGGTCCATCATATTTCCATCATAATAGAAACTATCGTGGGAGTATATTGATTTTCTGTAATTTATCAAAATGGAGAAATTAAAAATGATGCAAATCTTTGTTTTGTTTAAGAAATATTTTTGCCTATACTTACTAATAATCATAATAATCAAAATAAGGTGGATCATAAGATTGAGAAAGTTTTCTTATTAAATAGGGACTTTTTTTCCGTTGTTCTAAGGTAGTGGTTTTGTGAAAAGCAATAATTAGAGATGAGGGTGAAGAAGGTTGAGTTTGGAGAAAATAAGGGATTTCGGAAAGAATAATGGAATTCAATTAAAAAAATATTATTTTTTTTTTATATTTTTTCAAAGTGAGATCCACTTTTTTTAAAAAAATAAAAATCTACATGAAATTGATCTATTTAGAGCTTTTATAAATCATTTATATATAATATATATAAAATAATTGCAGTTGTGATTATGTAAGTATTGTGCAATCACTTTGAAATTATAAATTAATATGAGACTTATATGAAAAAAAATTAATTTTTTAATAATAGATTATTTTTTTTAAAATAATTATATAATACTTGCATACTCCACGACTATATACAACAATATTACTTATACGTGTATATATATATATATAATGTCATAGGGGGCCAGTCTCTCCCTCCTTGCAAGAGGTTATGCTTTCTAACCCTAAAAACCTGCACGATATATGATTAAAAAAAAAAAAATGGTGGTCCCAAGTATAATATATATACATATTGTCCCATGCATATTTAATATTTAACGCCAACCCGGCCGAATGCTACAATGATCTACACTTTGACCTAACTCTAGCGCTCTATAGGCCAATATTCAAGTTGATTCCGTAAGGAAAGCTCACCGATATTGGCATGTATTTGACCAAGATAAAAAGGCAGCACAAGGAAGAAATTAAAAGGCATCTATAAGGAGAATGTTGGTCTTTGTAGTTGTCCTTAATTGCTCAAGAATAACTGTATCCTGCATGCATGCATGCAAGTATTAATCTTTCACTTTCAGATATATCATTTATAATAGAATGAATAAAAATTAATTCTTATTAATTACTGTTATTAATTACTCTTTCCAATAGACAGACTCTACGGAAGCTTTTATTTAAAAAAAAACGTGAATAGTATGTTGGAAAAGTATAAAAGAAAAATTATTCTTTATTAATAGAATTTATTTTTTTTTATAAAGAGTTTGTCCGATTTTTTTTTTTTTTTTGAGACTTATTCGTAAGATTACTCTTATTATTATTATTTATTATTATTTACAACGGTTTGTTTGTCAGCATGGCCCACGAAATGAAAACGCTAGCTAGCTTGTTTCTTTTCTCTTCTCAGCTCCATAAATTGCAAGCACCCTCGAGCTTTCTGAAGAGACACAGCTATTTACTTAGCTTGCTTCAAGAGATCATCATCGATAGCATGAAGATGTACTTTACATGATATAGAAATCCTTCGTAGCATGCAGTTCATACATTTCTTATCCAAGGAGTAAATATAGACATGTACATATCTAATATATATATAGATGGGGGATAAACACTCATGTTATTCCTGATTATGTGGTTCGCATAATAGGAAATAGCAAAAGAGGCTAGCTGTCTTTTCTATATATAAAGAAAAAGTCTAGATGTAGTCAAGACGTGCAAGCGCTATGCAAACGGCGCTGATGTGGAAAAAACCAAAACAGCGCCGTCTCTATCTCTATCTCTATGTTTCAACTTTCGAAGACCAAAAAATCAAAACGACACCGTCTCTATCTCTCTCTCTAATTCTCCCCTCGTTCAGGCCGTCGGCCGCCCCTTCTCCCCCTTCTTTCCCTTTGTGTGAAACCCCTTACGAATTCAGGCCACCCTTGCACCAAGACCCACTTCTCACCCACTCTCCATCATTGTACCGATAGTTCCCAAGCCCTCAAACCTCCCCTCACAACGGCACACCAACCCTAGAGGAGGAGCTTGGAGCACCAGTGTTCATACAGAGATTTTTCCCATTGCACGAGGAAAGTGGCTCTCTGAGCAAAGGTAAAATATGGGTGCCGATAAAATTGGATGATTATGCTTGCATACTGTTCATATCTTCACCCTTGCACCTCTGTTGCGCAGTTTATGAAATTGGTTTGTTGTTGATCTCTAGTTTTTGGTATTGAGTTCGTGTGGTAAGTCTCTCCTTGTACTACATTTTGTCCTCTGTGTATCGTTGAAGATGGGTTGTTTTCATTGCGGGTTGGTCGGACGTTTTTCAGTTCTTGGGACAATTTGGGCGATTACTTTTTTTTAAGATCTTTTGAGATTTGTTGTCTGGGTTGGTTTCCGATTGAGAGTATTGCATGAAGAAGACACCCCGATTTGTTGTCTGGGTTGGTTTTCGATTTAGAATTCCATTTTCGCTTTAACAAAGCTTGAAGAACACACTAAAATTTGAACTTTTCTGTATTTTTTTTAAATATAATATAAGGCTGATGTGGCATAAAAATTGAATAAGAAAAAGAAAACAAACTATAATATAATCAGCCGACTGGATGCCGTTTACAGCCATGACTAGCTGTAGAAGAACTGATATATAAATACCAACTTAAAAACCCACTTCATGCACTAGATTTTGCTCCACATCTATCATATATAGGCAGCTCTTTATTCCACACCGTTCTTTAGAAGGCAGTCCAGGCTAAGCGCTGCATCTCTCTGCCTCCGTCCCCCGTCCCTCTGGCTCTTTTTTCTTCGTGTCTCTTGTGCTTATAAAGGGATCAGAAGCCGTACTACGCCATTTTTCTGCAACAGGTCGCCGCGTCGACTTTTGATATCTCACTACTGCAGGTACTGTGGTCCTTGGAAACCATGTGGGGTATTTTCAACTTCCTATATATGGCGTGTCTTACTTGCGTGTTTTCTCTTGAGTTGTCTTCCTTCTAGATCTCCATAGACTTTGCAGGCTTCTAATAATTATCTCTTTCCCTCCCTCTTATTTCTTGTTTTGTCTTTAGCTTGTGATCGATTTTATAACTTTTTACTTCAAAGTTTAATTCCAGCCGGTTCAAATAGTTAATACAGTAAACTCTGGATCAACTATGCAGGTTCAAAATGATCAGGATTTCTCTGTCGGCAACCTGCAAGCAGGTACAGCCGCTTGGGAACTTTCCTGGGGTGCCTGTTAATCTGAACATGGAACCTTTGTTCCGTCGGAAAGATAAGGTTGTTATCGTTGTGGGAGCAACCGGCACAGGAAAGTCAAGACTCGCCATCGACTTGGCGAAGAAGACCCCGGCCGAGATTATAAACTGCGATAAAATTCAGGTTTACAAGGGTCTTGACATAGTCACGAATAAAATCACCGAAGATGAGTCTCTCGGCGTTCCGCACCATTTACTAGGAACGATTGATCCTGACTCCCACTTCACAGCCGAAGATTTCTGCCATCAAGCTTCGTTAGTCTTGGAATCTGTCACCGGCCGGGACAGGCTCCCGATCATTGCCGGCGGCTCCAATTCTTATATCGAAGCTCTGGTAAACCACCATGCCGAATTCCGTATGAAATACGAGTGTTGCTTCCTTTGGGTCGACGTATCATTGCCCGTTCTCCATTCGTATTTACCGGAGCGGGTCGATCGGATGGTGGAAGCTGGTTTGGTGGACGAGGCGAGGGAAATGTTCGACCTGGAAGCGGATTACTCGCGGGGAATCAGGCGTGCGATCGGGTTACCGGAATTGGACAAGTATCTACGGATAGAAGCCACCGCCGATGAGAGGACCCGAGCCAGGATTCTCAAGGCAGCCATTGCGAAAATCAAAGAAAATACTCGTAACTTAGCTTGTCGCCAATTGCAGAAGATACATCGGCTCTACAGCCAGTGGGAATGGAGCATGCATCGTCTCGACGCCACTGAAGTGTTCAGAAAGCGAGGCCGCCGGGAGGCCGATGAAGCTTGGGACAAGCTTGTGGTGGGACCCAGCGACATCATCATGGACCAGTTCCTCTACGATCAAGATCGCGTGACCACCATTAATGTATCACACGAGGCCGCCACTTCCGCCGTCATCGGCGCTTCCGTGCCCACGGGAGCCGTGGCAGCAGCGACTCGCTATTAATTATGGGGGCCGTCAGAAGCTACCACCATCACAATTTATGAGGCCAGTGGCCACGTGGCAGTTGATACCCAGATGCTATCTAAACTATATATATACTACATTTTTACTCCAATTTTCTCATCATTAAATTGATGTAGTACTGTTCATCAAACTTCAGATTTTTCTTTAAAAATATAAAAAATCATTTAAAAAACTTATGAACAGTAATATATTATTATAATGAGGAAAAAAAAGAAGAAGCAAACATGTAGTATATTGTATAGCTTATTTTGATGAGTAATCTATAAATTGTGACATCATGGAGCATGCATCCATGTAACGTTATTAACATGACAAAAACCATTTCAAACTTACGATTGAATTTTCGAATGTCATGTAAGTGATGTTTCAAAGATGATTATCTCGATGGTGTCACGAGCCGTTTACTGATTTTTTTTTTTCAAAAAAGAAAAAACAACATTTACGAGTTGGGCTGACGATCAGATCAGGATGCCCTCAGGTACTGGTCATTAAGTACTTACATTTGGAGGCCGTACAGTTTGGACAAAACTTTTAACAATCCGTGCCGTCTGCTGTACAACGCTACCTTTTTTAATAATTTTCCGTACTCTTTTTTTTTTTTTTTTCCCTGTACGTGTGGTGCGCGCGCTTCATGAGCTTGCATCAATCATGATACTGTATATGGTGGTTCCTAGCTTGTTTGGGTGAGTCGGCCGGTCGGATATTAGTACTGCAAGTCTGCATGCATGTGTGTTTGTTCTCAAAGTATAGGCCAGTCCCTCGTATGAGTGTGTAATGTGAGCATATATAGGAGTGGTCATGTTTTGGTAGTTTATTTTATTTTTTTTCCATCTATCTTTTGACATGAGCTGTATTTTTCTCACCATTATGTGCATATAATATCGTATATATATACGATTGGAATATGAATATCTCAAGGTGTCTTGTCTATTAATTGCTTTGTGAGGGTGATGAATCGCCATCCATCTGATGGCAAACGAATATGCCATGATATGATGGTTGATTTCGCAATCAACGTCACTGATTGCACTCGTTTTGAGCTACCCATCTTTGGTTGGATTTTATATGTTTCTGAGGGATCTTAGAAAAAATGAAAACAGGGATAATGGGTAGGACCAGTTCAGAACCCTCTGTCATACTCACTACCACGTGATTACACAAGCATCTTCTCCTTCAATTATACCATAAATTGGGTGGCCTTTCCTTTTATAGCTCATGATTTATATATGTGTGTGTGTGTATATATATGCTGATCTGCCCAATAGAAAAGGAATAGATATTGTTTTGTAACATTATAATTTGCGTAAACGGTCAAAAGAACTTTTTGCTAAAGAGGCTTTCCTTTTTTCTGGGTCTTGGCTTTGCATATATCCCAAATATACGGAAAGAAAAGCAGTACCTGACAATGTTCTGTAAAAACCACCGTAATTGCTTTGGGTGGTGTACGTGAATATTTATAGAGTGAATTTACATGCATACGATGCTAAGTCTTATTCAAGTACAAATTATAGCCGTTGCCTATAAAGAAAGAATTTAATCTTGAGCTTGATCTTTATCTTGATCTTGATCTTTATCTTGATCTTGATATTAACCGTAATAGTACCGATTGATTTCTAAAGCTTAATTCTTCGAATCGTAACTGTCTGCCTCGCATCTCTCACTGGCCGGGAAGATCAGTAGTACTGTGGCCGGAAATTGCATGCACGTTCCTACCACTGTAAGTGCATAGACATATATATAGCCACAACATGGGACAAAGGCATATACTTTGTGTAGTGCAGAAATAATTTCAGTGTAAATTAAGCAAAATCATATGTATCTGCTCAGTAAGTCGTTGCATGTCAAGATCGTAGAACATCATGTTTGCAAGTGCATGCAGTTGAAATACAGATGCACCCAAGATGCAAGATAGATATATATATATATATATAGTTTTTAGTTTACACACTAGGCTGAGTACAAACATATATGCATGCATGCATGAAATTAAGTGAAGAAAAAATTTAGGGCTTAAGCATATATGCATTCATGCATGCATGCACGGTATGAGTAAACTTTAGTTTTACGCGCTGGTGTTTTGAACTTTGGAGGATAAAGAAGCCTGAATAACTCAGCAGCAATTTCATGGGGACAGTGAGCAATCAACAACAGTAATTCAAAGATTTCCGAAGGATCTGAACGGCCCCAGCCTGTGTGCACTCCCCGACACTTTTTTTTTATCGTGTTCTTGGAGACATATACTGGCCTGTTTCAACTCAGAGTCGCGTCCTGGTTTGGTTATACAATTTAAACGAGATAAAATGAGATATTTTATTTAAAGTGATTTAAAAAAGTTGTAACTATCGGATGAAATGAGATATTTTAAGTTTCCATAAACAAACGGAGCCTATACCAGTTAATTAATTGATTAATTCTGTCGATGTATACAGCCAATATTGTTGATCCGCTCGCATGCAAAAACTTAATCATAATCCAAGATTCACGAACGAGGCCAGCTGGGTCAATGCAATTATTTATTTCGTTTAGATTTATAACATGCATGACTTCTAAGATCAACTCATCCTAGCTAGTTCGCATATCCAAAGGAACATTCCCTGTAAACAGTCCATTTTCCTTGTATTTCGGAACAAAACATTACAAAACAACGTTCAAATGTATGATACTTTTATTTCTATGTTTTATCTTCCTCTGCGTCGATCTGTACGTTTCTGATCGATCGAGACTGTATGCATGCATGCGTGCATCGATCACGATTGAGTGAGTCAGGGCTGACAGCGATAAAAGATATATATGTGTTTATAGAGGAGGAAAAAAAAGTTATATTCATACCAAAGCTAGCATGCAGCAGGTACGCCAATATATATGGTTGAGAGTCGAGGCAGAATAGCATTCACGTACATGATCAGGAAAATACCAGAACATCAGAAAGTGAAAGATTAGAACGTGACATCCAAAAAAACAAATCAAAATGAAAAGAAAAGAGGGATGTATTAGTCTGTATCCTCTTTTTTTGGCCCCCCAGTTCGTCGTTGAGCTTTCCGTGGTTGGAAAGGTTAATTAAAGGCTGATCATAAAGACGACCGGAATAAGCTCCCAATATTGAAAGATCGAATTTTGTCCTTGATAAGCGAGGACAATTCGTCAGCTATCAATCGCTATGATCTAATCCTCATGAATGAAAAATTGAAAATTGAATTAAGAAAAAAAATGCTTAATTAGTAATTAATTAATCTTGATTCTTGACATCTGCTTACGGTACTCCACATGAGTAAACAAACGTACATGGGAGACGCGCACGTACGGTACGTATGAAGTTTGTCCATGCTAGCTTAAACATGCATGCGCCTAATTAAGCTGTCGTGTAAATTATTTAAGTACGTATTAAGTACTTAATTAAAGCAATAGCACGTACGTGTGCTTTACTCATTCTATATATATATATATATAAGTTTGAAAAACTATCAACATCCGACCGCCTTAATTTTCTCTTGAATCGTGTGTTGTCGCATTATACTCGCATGAATGCACGTAATATATATATAAAATATATAGTCGGATAAACATGCATACAAGGACAGTACTTTTAACGTACTCAGGCCGACATTGAGGCCATTGCCTATGTAAGGTCCTAAAATTAAAAGCGATGTGTTTTTTTTTTTTAATATTTTAAAAAAACTATTTTATTAAATAAAATTTCAAATAAATTTTATATTTTTTGAAGTGTCCAAGATCCCATAATACTAAATTTAATATTTAATACAATAAATTATTTATATTTTAAATAATTTTTTAAAATCTTACTAAATTGAAGTATAAAATTTACATTAAAATCTCATTTTATGTTGTATTAAATAAATTCAAAAAAATTTATTTAAAAATTTTAAATAAAATCTCATTTTATTGAAAATTTTAAAAAAATTCCATATAATAACTTATATTTTATTATATTATAATTATAAATGACTAATTTAAATTTCATTTTAAATCTTAATTTGTATTGAGACACTGCTGAAGGTGCTTTAAGTACCTGAGGTTTTAGCTATAATTACATGATCATAACTCGCTTTAATTAGCTAGCTAACCCAATAGAAAAAAACTTACCTTTAAAGTAATACCGATTTTTTTTTAATCTGTTTCCGGAAATTAAGGTTTTAATTAGACGTTCCAGTTTTCAATTTGCAGGCAATATTCTTCATTTACCAACAGCAGCTCGAAGATCAAACGCGAGGTTTGAGCTCATGATTCTATACGTGTACGTAAATTAACATTCTGTGTTGGGGCCGTGATTCTTTCATTTTCCAGTTCTTACATACATACATACATAAATATATATACATATATATATATATATATATATATATATATGTGTGTGTGTGTGCGCGGTTAATTGATTAATCTTATAAATCATGTCACAGGACACGCTCATTATAAATTAATTAATGAGCTCGGCTTGATTGACTGATTTGAGTCATGAACAGATATTGACGAGCTCCTGGCCACCTTCTGTGTACGTAGCTCTCTGATCTTCAAAAGAAATTGCGACACCTTATCTTTTAAATATTGGACGGTTTGAACCCATATATGGTGAGCCTTAATTCTAGCTCTGAAAGGAGTGTTGAGAAGGCGACACATGCCACGAAAAATGGCTGAAGTGATTGGGATATATATTAATTGGGTGACTAAATGCATATATATTATATCCTGTCCACAAGTTCAAACGCTCATGTGGCAAGAGGTTCCAAAGATGTCATGTTCAGGCTTGAATTAACGTCCCCGAACCCAATACTTCAACCATATTTCAGAGTCTAGCTTTCATTAAAAACCCTTTACACTCCTTTTTTTTTTTTTTTTTTTTTTCTCCCCTATTTTTAAGTTCTTTAGACTCCTAATTATTTAGACTAGGTCGGTAGTTTCCTGGAAACTGCCGATCTCTTAATCTGTCTGGTCTTTTAATTGTGTGGTCTGCTGCAGTTGATACTTCGTTTTCTTTTGATGATCTTAATTTATATGGACGCGTTGTTTTGCGGCAACTATTCATTAGTTTGGTCTATTTAAATCCATATTTCAAACAAATATGTGTTCGAATTGTGCACGACTCAAAAATAAAGATGTACGCGTATAATGCAGAATCGGATGAGAGACCCGGCCGGGACGTATAAGGTTTAGCTACCTAGCTAGCATGGGATTTAATTACGTACATATATAATTGGATCATGGTCATGATATAGTTGAAAAATAAATCTCATATTATCTATAGATAAAGTTTTAAGTATATTTATAAGCAACTATCTCTTGTTGAACTGGTTTTATGAAATGAATTAGGCTCATAAATTTCTTTAATAGTATCAGAACCTGCTACAGGATAAATGGGAGGCTCATACTACTTATTCCATGACAAAAATCATAAAAAGTATTGACTTGTATGTGAGAGAGACTATTGAAAAATAAATCTCATATTCTCTATGGACAAGATCTTAAAAATAATCTATTTTTATTGAATCGATTTTATAAAATAAGTTAGTCTCATAAACTTTTTCAGATATATAAGCATTTATCTATGAATGTGTGTAGCAGTACGACTTAAATACTAGTACGCAAAATCGACTGAGAGTTGTCAATAGTAAGGTTGAATGAACCACAATGATGCTCGATGATCAAGCGTGATTGATGGCCTCATGTTGCATTCTGTAGGCCGCTAGGTAGCTAGGTCCTTCTGATTTGCTTAATTTATATCACTTCTTTTGCGAATTTTAGTCAATTCATCATCCAAAGTCACTCACATCAGTTTCATGTCCAGGAAAAAATTAAAAAAAAAATTATGCGTGGTGTATGAATATTAACGAGTAGAAGAATTCTATCGTTTAGCAAGAATAAAACATAACAAAAAAAATTAAAAAATTTAGTATAATATATGATATAAGACATGATGCAATGATGAAAAAAGAACGTGAATAGCTCATGATCTCCAAATTAGAAAAGAGCAACTAATAATAGTAATGTTAAAGAGTATTGACATTGGTTTATCTATATGTAAATGTAAAATCACATATTTTGGAGATTGTTTTTACCATTTAAAAAAAAAAAAATCTCACATTGCATTATGCATCTTTGAGCAAAAAATAATAATAATAAAATATTATTATTTAATTATTATTAATTTTTTATATATTTTAAAATTAGCACCCACTACATAACTTGTGCTGCCAACACTTTATATCATCAACTCAATACAAATTCCATCTATCAAAATCAACATAATACATATTCCAGAAAGTTGATTTTGATACAAATTCATATACTTAATACAAATTCCTCCAAGTTGTTTACAACACAAATTTCATGTATCAAAGTCATAATCATTCCATTACATTACATGAATATATATTTGATACAAGTCAGATCCATCAATTTCCAAAAAGCAAACAGCAACCAGCAATGATTCATGGAACCAACAACTAGCAACAAAATCACCTGCAAGTCCACTATCAGCAACTCCACCAGCAACTCCAATAAGTCCAATACAATAAAAACCAACAAATGCAGTACAAAAAGCTTCCTATTGAGTTTCAGTTTTAGTTTATACGATTTTAATTAACAATTTAATATGATATTAGAGTAGTGATTTTGAGTTTGAATAGGCCAAACAACTTGCTATTGAGGCATGTACACATGGCTTCAATTATTTTATAATAATTATTTTTGTTAGATTAATTCTCCATAAGTGAAATACACCCAATCCAAGCTTTAGATGCATCAAGTCCTAAAAGGATGTTTTAAATTTAACTAAACTTCAAAGCATAAAACATTATAGATAATATATTTAATTGCACATTATAAGCAATTTAGAACCAATTACATGATACCTGTAAGCTCATTAGAGTAAAACAATATTCATATCCACTACAAAACAATTTGTATTTTGTAACAGAGGAAACCATCACAAAAAATGACCAAAACGTCAACAAATACATTTTGATGACAATTTTAAACCGTCACCTCGACCGTCACCTAATGTGCATCATAGAATACAATTAATAATAGTTTACTGTGCAATCGTCACAAAAAGTACTGACGGTTGAAGGTGTTCCATTTGGTATAACGTTCGAACGTGAAATTTTTTTGGGACGTTTGAAAATTGTCATAGAAAGTAACGTTCGAACGTATGACATAACGTTTAAAAATCAACCTGACCAATTGGCATTCGGATGGCAGAAGTTGACGTTCGTTGATTATAGTTCAAATGTATCATTAAAACATTCGAACGTCTATATGTCCAAACGTTAACTGCAATAAACGCTCAAATTTTAGTTTAGACGTTAACAAACCAATATTCGAACGTAACTAGTATATATAACGTTAGGAGGTTAGTTCGAATGTTAATGAAAAAGCATTCGAACGAATGTGGGTACGTTCGGATGTTGGTTCAAACGTTAATCGTTTAAGCAAGCAAATGTTTTGTTAGTTTGAGTGTATTTACATTTGAATGTTGAATCATATGTTCAACATTATTTCTTAATTTTGTTAAATTATGTTCAAATATTTGTTTGAATGTAAACTAATATTCGAACATTTTTTATTTACATTCGAATGTACAGATCATAAATACTAATTTCATAACATTAAAAAACATACCAATTGTATCATATTTACACACCATCGTTTAATAGCTAACAATGTCTTATAATGTTTCAAAGTTAGATATTAAAAGTTTATACATTAATAAAATTGATCAAATCCATTTCTTCTTCTTTCCTCTTTGCCCACCGTGATTTTGTTGCAATGACATAACACGCTCCATTTACGCCATCATCTCCCGTTGCACTTGCTCTTGGACTTTACTGTGTATTCTTTCCTCTTGGTCTCTCTGTTGGTCCTGCAAACACATTTCTAAATGAGGCTGTCACTCTAAGAGGAACTCTAACTTTTGCTATCTCGATCTCATATACTCATTCTAACGCTATGCCGCTTCTAAATTTTAGGTAAGATTATTAATTTGTGAAGTCAATGAGGTTGAGGAAGATGAACCGGAGGAATGCTTGAGAGATCGTCCCAAACCTCTTGCCATACTAGACTTGGGACGTTCGAGCACTTACGTGAATATGTTTATGTCACTCAGAGAGGATTCCCAGAAGCTGGCCGCATTTCCATCATTTTTTCTGCAATTTGAAAGAAAATACACAATAAGTAACGTATTAAAAGAAATACAAATAAAAAATAATCTATATAACATGTTTCATAATTTATTTAACAAAATTAACACCGCTTACATAATCATCTGCAGCGGCAGGATCCATCTACTCACTATACTTATTAGTGTGAGGATCATCATAGATATGAACGAAGGAAAAGTTTTTAAGATCATCACGTTTCTAACAAAGCAACATTAGCAATTTTAAAAAGATAGTATTAATACTTATATAAAAGAATATTAGAAAAATAAATTAATTCTATAATTTATTAATTACTATTTTTTCAACAAGACAGTGGAATGACCTTGAACTGGCACGATGGTAGACAGTAAGAGCGGATCTATTATGTGCATTTGTACAAGTTAAGTGCTACAAAATTAATTAAGAATGTTAATTGTAATATATATATAATATAGAACAAATATAAATGTAAATAATTAAAATAAATAAATCTAAAATACCTGATAATCTGGAGATGCAAAAAAATCACAATACTTTTTCTAATCATCTAACTTCATCTGCTGGAAAAGGAACTACACAGTCTCTTCCAACGTCTCAAACTTCTTGAAGTAGTCATGACATCGTCCCTTGTGACGTTGGAATAATGTAGCCATTAACTCCTTCATAGTTTTTAAAACCTAACTATGGCTAAAGTCGAGGTCAAATTCATCCTAATAAGTGAATTACGTAAAAAATATGGCATACTAATCTATGTGAAAAAAAAATGGATTCTCAAAGTAAACTCACCAGCACACGATTCCGAATGTACTCCTTAATCTCATTCAGAACATCTCTCCATGATCTCACATACAATGGAGCATAAGTATGGACTACTCTGTTGCACTATCATCCACTCATCTAGTAGAATTATCAAGAATGGTGACCTTGAGTTTTCCGTGCCTTTGATTTTTTCCAAGAGAAATGCCACGAACGGGACGAGCGGATGCATTAACTAATAGATAATAGTATAATTAAAAAATTGTATAGTTATTGAGACAAAAGTATTAATATATAATTAATTATCAACGACATTTCCTTACTGATAAGTGTCAATTGGCTATCGTTCTCTGCCGTGTTAACTTGATCTTCAGGAGCGGATTCCTCGGGTGGGGAGTCCTCAATAGGTTCAGGACTTGAACTTGGCGGAGGAGGCACATTTCTTCTTTGTCATTTTGACGGCATCATTCAAAATGATTAATATGATAAAGAAAATTAATTAGAAGAAATTATGAAAAGTATAATATTCTACAATCAACTATATTGTAGAATATTTTTACTACTTTTATTCTTTATCTTCAAATGTATTTTCCGTACTTGTTTCAAAATCTCTCTCAATAGCATCTTCATCGTCATCATCAACCACTTATTTGTCCTCCTTATCCACTTCCTCCCTTGATTCTTCTTTATCTTCTTCGTCTTCTTCTTCTTCCTCACTTACTTGAATTGAATGATTATTTAATACGGACGGGTCAAGATTGAAGGGTGGGACATCATCTCTGCACAAGGGGAGCAAATCGAGTGCACCGAGATCAACAAACAAGTTAATACACTCTCCATCTTCTTGGTAGGCCTTTACAATAGGAATGTCAGTTTCATCTCCACTATTCTCGTAATCTGCACTCGTTTCTACTTTATACATATATCAAGGGATAAATTTTTATACGACTCGCCAAGTTATCTCACCATTATCTTCATTAGCGCTTTTAGTTGGATCAATCAAGCAATAGACTTAGGTAGGTAGCTTGACAAGCCAATACAAATGGATCATCTACGTACCATTTAGATATAGTATTGACACTCGTAAAGTAGTTATCCCTATGTATCGAAACCCAACCACCGCCTAGATCCCACCAATCACATTTAAAGACATATGTTATCATTCCACCTAGATATTTCAATCTGATAATATCACGTATGACGTCATAATAGTCAATATCATTTGTTCCATGACTCCCCTCGACCAACATACCATAATTTTGAGTCTTTCTACTACATTTATGGTCCAAAGTATGGAATCTATAACCTCAAACTGTACATGCAGTGTATCGAAGTGCTCTATTTGGGGGACCACGAGCCAATGCATACAATTATTGAGAAATTGATTTGAGATCACAAACACGTTGTTCCAAAATCTATCAATTGAAATAGTATATACTTATTAAAAGTTACCCAGAGTTAAAAATTTCAAAATCTAACATTATGTAAAATTAGTTCATACACGTTGTTCAAACCATCTAAAAAATTCTTCCTCGTGTCTTGCCTCTATATTTTCTACGCCTTCCGTCTTAAGTTTGTCCATGTGCTCACTATACATAAACGTAAATAAATATAATTGAGCACAAAAGTTATATTTAAACTTTTTTAACGAGAATTATTCAAAACATGCAACGACATACCTGAGATAGTCATCAATCTCCCCGAAAATTATTTAGCACGTACCACCAAACTTTACCTAAGTTTCCATCAATTAAATTGTAACCCGTTTGTGCACCCAATGGTCGTACATTCTGAGAAAACATTGATAGCTCACGAGGAGGCAGAGCAGCAAGATCAGCATTTCGCTCTTGACAATTAAATCGTGTCTCAACACCAAGAAGATATAAAGAAAAAAATGTTAACCATTCATCGTGTATATAGGCCTTTGCTATTGAACCCTCAGCTCTAGATTTATTCCCAACAGTGGGCTTTAGTTGACCCAAATATCTTTCAATTGAATAAATCCAAGTGAACTGTACCGGCCAACCCAACAGTACCTTCTGGGGTAAATGTATTGCTAAATAGACCATGACATCAAAAAATGATGGTAGAAAGATTTGCTCGAATTTACGTAGTATAGTAGTAATGTCTTCTTCTATCTTTTGCAACATATCTTGATTTACTACCCGAGCGCACAGATCCTTAAAAAACATACAGAGTTCAGACATGGCAACACGTACATTAGATGTTAGCTTCCCACGAATCCCCACCGGTAATAATTTCTGCAAAAATATGTGACAGTTATGACTTTTCAATTCACTAATTTTCCAGTCATCAGAACTCACGCATCTACCGATATTTGAAGTATACCCATCTAGAAACTTCATACCTTGCAACCATTTGCAGAAATCCATCATCTCCTCCCTTGTCATTGTAGAACATGCATGCGGCATGACCAACTTAGTGCCTTCCATCCGCAAATGTAGATTATGTTTAATTCTCATTCTCTCAAGATCTTTCATTGTCTTGATCGTGTTCTTCATTTTTTTTTATTAATGCTCATCAATGTACCCAGTATATTATCATATATATTCTTCTCTATGTGCATTACATCTAAAATGTCGCAATATGCAGGACCACCAATACAACAAGTAAAAAAAAAATACTACACTTTGTCCAATTCAATTCTGCTATGCCTTATTTTTTTTATACAACAAAAAATACTACGCTTTGTCCAATTCAATTCAATTCAATGCCTAAGACGACATTTGCCAAAATTGTTCACTCTAAGTACCAATTGTTCCACTATATTTGTTCCCAGAAAACTCATTTGGTGCAATTATGTCCTCTACTTTTCCATCAAACTTGGTGCATTCTGTTCTCCATGCATGATTTACAGGTAGATAACATCGATGACCCATGAAACAGAGTTTCTGAGAATATTTTAACTACTCACTAGCAGTTTCTTTATTACACGTCGGAGACGCTAACTTTCCTTTATTACTCCAACGGGAAAGATTCTCATATGCCAAAAAGTCATTTATCGTCCACATTATCGTAGCATGCATTTGAAAAGATATCGACGTGTATGCATCATAAGTTCTTACTCCTATTTCCCATAACTCTTTCAGCTCTTCAATCAACGATATGTATACGTCAATGTTATTCCCAAGTGATCTCAGGCTGCGGATAAGTAAAGTTAATAAAAAGTTCGGCGCCTTTATACACTCCCTGGTGGAAGATTGTAAGGAATCAACACTACGGGCTAAGTGCTATAACTTGTACTTATATTCCCAAAAGGGTTGAATCCATCGGTTGTGAGTCCCACGCATGTTCCGAGCTTTTATCCCAAACTCTGGGTATTGATCATCGAAAGATTGCCACGCAAGTGAGTTAGCTAGGTGCCTCATATATTCGTCATCCTTAACTCTTTTTCTCCACATGCCACCTCATATCATAAGCTGTTTTCTTACGTGTATAGAGTCTTTGTGACCTAGGTCTCAAGGAAAAATATCGCAACACCTTAATTAGCACGTTTTTCTTACCTTTCCACCTCCATTCTCCGCAAACATGACACACTTGTTTCTCCTCTTTCTCATTCCAAAACAAAACACAATCATTCTTGTATGCATATATGGACTTGTATTTAAACCCTAATCCATTTCTCAATTGTTTCGCTTTATAAAAGTTTTTTGGCAATTCAGACCCTTCGGAAAACACTTCATCAAATAAGTTCAATACCATATTTATTGCTTTCGTTGACATCCCACACAATGACTTAATATGAAGTAATAAACGAAATTTTGGAATATTTTGTACAGCTTAGATAAAACTCGTTCTTTGCATCTTCCCACATTGCAGCAAAATTTTCAGAATTAGTCATTTGGCCACTTGAGGCATTGTCGTCAACCTCATCCATAAACATCTCAGCTCCAATGTCACCCAACATCTCCTCCCACCTCATCCCACTTATAATCATCATCCACGTGCCGTAAATAATTCGAGTGACCAAACAATGCATCCGCTAACTGTGCATATGACCACCATGCAGTACCCATCGGGTATACCCAAATCCATACCATTCACACATATATGATTTTCAACTTCATCCAATCCTATCGCACACAAATTTTTACAACCTCGACATGGACACTTAATGTAACCACGATTATCAGCAGACCCCTTTGCAAAATCAATGAAAGTTCTTACTCCACCCGCATAGGGTACGTAATCATTTCCAAGTCTATCATCTAGACGCATCCAACTTTTGTTCATTTCTAAAAAATCTATCTATTAGTAACATGTGCAAAGAAAATTCACATGCATGTCATTCTCCAATTCGAACTGCTCTTTTGATAAGGTAGTTGGTCCTATCCCATTCGAGATTATATTATTCATATGGTACATATTTTGTCACTCTACTATTTTTCATGTCAGTAAAAACTTCAGCAGTACCTCCTCATAGTTCTCCAAGTATACATGTTCACATAGAGGGATTGTGACCCTACGAACAATATACCCGAAGAACAGTAGATGAAGACACCAAAACTTAATACTAAACTTGTTTAGTATGAGTAACGAGACTACATAATACAGATAATATAATCACAAACTTTCCACACTGGAAAATTCAGGAATTAGCAGACATATAAATGTACACTAATTTCTATACGAGTCTAAGATTATTTATGCAATGTCTCACAATATCTTACAAAAAAACTACAAACAATATTTTCATGTTATTTGAATTAACAATGTCAAAAAAATATAGTAGTGTTATATCGTTAAACTAAAGTTTAGATGGAAGAATATGCTCATAAGCTACGTGTCTTGTAGACAACGTTTTAACTGAACGTTCGAACGTATGTTATATTATGTTCGAATGTTAATGCAGAGCAATTTAAAATTAATCCTACTCTCCCATCAACAGTATTAATAATTTTTCCCTTTCTATTTTCAGGATATGACTCATCCTTTGCATATCAGGAAACAGGGCTAGCACTGTTATGGTGGAGCAAGAGGTCCTGATTAATTAGTTTGACGAGCTCAAATGAGAGCAGACGAGTCTCAAAGATGTCTTCCTCAGTAGAGACTGGGGAATATTTGCACATTGAGGGGGAAGGTACACCTTTCAATGGTTTGAGAGTTTTATATGGGGATGTGCTCTACCTTAGGACACATCCTCTCACACCGTGACTGTATGCGGTTTGTCGTTTGAAAACTCCTTGGGATTCGTCTAGTAGTTGAGACATCGACTACAGCTAACTCTCAAATTGGTTACACAGCCGTGGTTTCGCACATCTACATCTGCACACAGCACACTTAAGGTAGGTGAAGGCACTTCTACTGGCCCAGTTGAGCCATCATTAGCTAGAGGTGCAGACCGGTCAGAGGCTGAGGGTACTGATCGTGAGGCTCAGGATGATGGCTGAGATGAGAATTTCTACATCCTCATCGGGAGAGACTGCATGCAGATCAAAAGGAAGAATGCATTCAACCAAATACATCTGCTACCTTTCTTTCACTTGTTGCAATTTATTATAGCAACTAACGTGGATCCTGTGGCACATAAGACCACATTTAGTCGGACTCGGGCACAATTTTTTATTGGAGTGGCACATGGAGATCCCCTTGATTTGCCACTGTGCATCTTTGAGAGGATCCATTACGAGGTGAGCATCATCTCCACGAACAACCTCCCATACAGTGTAATCATCAGCACGCTATTACTTGATTGGAGCGTGCCAATCCAGGCGAGTGACCAAGTCACAGATCAGATGAGCCCCTTCGACATGACTACGTATCGACGTAGCATTGGACAAGCTATAGGGCATCCTCAACGTTAGCCACCCCTTATACGGATCTAGTTCCTCTGACGCAGCCCAGGCCCAGTATGGGGAGTAGTAGTCAACAGTTGGAGTACATCTACGAGAGATGTGCGACCTTGGATGGATGCGGTGATCTTACAGTTGACTACACATATCGATTGATAGATCATGGTTGTAGAGAAGTCTGTCATCGAGATAGTCCATCGTGTAGATATCCTCAACGAGAAGGCTGAATCCTTGACTGAGGAGATACAGAGTACGAATTTTGTGAACAACACGTTCATCTAAGTGTTGTTTACAAAATTCATGTTGTTTATAAAAATCTATCATATTTTGTATTTTGCTTTTAATATATGTAAGGAACAATATTATTTAATGTATCTATCAATGATTATATTTTACAAATTGTGTATATATAAATATATATTATAATTTTTTAGACTTGTTTACAAATTATGCACTATAAAAACCACATAATTTTTAAATTAGAGTCATAGTTAACTTAAAGTTACAACTAACGTTCAAACGTTGGCGCCAAAACATTTCACGTTTGCATGTCGATAGCCTTAATGTTCAAACGTATATTTAATGTTCGAATGTAAATTTTATCTCCATTCGAACGTAAAAAAATCTCATATGTCTTTAGTGACGGTTTCCAAAAACCATCACATAAAATACTTTTTAGCGACAATTTGGGGACTATCACAATTTTCCAACAGTCACTGAAAACCAAATATGTTGTAGTGATCCCAAGTTGTTAAGAAAAGGCTAAAAAACAAGTAAGCCACAAGTAAGCAAGCAATACTGAAGTTTATACAACAATAATACATTTAATATACATGAAACCAAGTATCCAACAATTCAGATTATACATCCAACAATGATAGAAGTTTTTATAGATTATTCAATTTAATATACAAACCTAATCTAAAACCAAGAATGGAAAATCGGTACCTAATTTAGATCAAGCAAAACCAAAGGACAAAGTAATAAAATGCCAATGGCCTCTTGCTCCCATATGTTTACAAAAATCAAATGACCCATTTACAAAAATCAAAAAATCAAAGCCCTCACTTCGTCCCTAAAATCAGTTTAGAAATCAAAACCCTAATCTAGATTAAGCAAAGCATTTATACAAAAATTACAAAAAACTGAAATCTATGTAATAAAAATCTCTAGGCAAAATAAAGAGATCAATGTTTCCCTAGCTAGTCGATACAAAAAACACTAAGCAAGTTTAGCGGCAGTGGTGATTCCAAGTCTAAGTGATAGAGGAAGTGCAACGTCCTCGTGGGAGACCGAATCCTTGGAAATCATCACATGATCAAGAGTTTTGGGAGGAAGAAATAGGAAACATTCACTCAGCCACAGAGAGAGATAATGAAGGAATAGAGAATAGAGGGCAAAAATCATACCTGACTATCGAGAGAGCCGTCGAGAGAGAGAGCTGTACAGATTTTTGTGAGAGAAAGGGTTACGTTCAAGTCGAGAGAGGGAGGAGGAAAGTTGAAGGGGAGCTTGGGAAAAATAATCTCGTTGTGCAGAGAGAGAGAGAGAGAGATAGATGAGAGAGAAGAAAATTAATAAAATAAAATTTGCAGAGTGAACAGTCTATCTCCAAAGATGTTGAAGTACTATTCATAGCAACCCAAATATTTACACATGCATAATCTAATATGGTCAATTTAATGGTCTAGTTACTCAAATATGTGTTTGTATTTGTAGATAAACCAATACTAATGCTCTAATGTTTGAAACCGATTGAGACGAATATTTGAAGCAAAAACGAACAATTAACACATGACAATCATGTGAAACGTGTTGTGTATTATTATTATTAATTATAGCTAACGAAGGCAAGTGAGTTATACTTGTCCATTATATATAACTCTAGAGTTCGTTCTATTATACATTGTCCATTCCAAAGGGAAATTGTGCACTCATTATAATTAATTTGTTGGCAAAACAATTAACGTAATCCCAATATTCTTGAATTTTTAATTACGATATTCTTTCCCTAAAAATAATAATAATAATAATGGAAATCAACTACAGTCCTCTTTCCTTAGAAGAAAAACAAGTGGGCTAGAGCTAGGGAACCAGGTCGAAATCTTCATGTATTGTGTGGGCTTTGGCTGTATCTATTATATGTAAAACTCTTTCAAATAAAAAAAATAGATCCATAGAATATTTTATCTCCAGCTATTTGAGTTTGAGAACTGAAAAGCCTATAAAAGATAGTAGAAATTTTTCGAAGGGAATAGACTTTTAGTCTTTACCCTTAGAACTTTATGGGTGAGTCTAATGGAAAATGCATACCCCTTTATATAGGTAAGACTATGGATCCTTACTTATTACTCCTACAACCTTTGGATTATTTCATCCATAAAAAATAGCAACAATTAACCATTTTATTTATTAAGGGCAATTATCTATTTTTGATAGATGAAGTGAACCACCTGTGGAAAGACAAATGGTTTTCTAGGGAAACCAAAAGTATAGCATTCTCCCACTTGGTTCACTTAATAGGTAAAACTGAAATGGCCAAAAAATAATGCCCTTAATTTTGTCAAGGTATCCTATATATGAACCATGGCAGTCTTGCTCTTTATAGTAAACATTTCCCTTCCATGCGTCACAATACATAGTATCCCTTAAAATACTTTATGAATAACTAATAAAAGTCATTCGGGTCCAACTTAATCACCCAATGGATATAACAAATTTGTTACTTTATGTGCAAAATTGAAACTGAATTCAACTTTATTCTTTGTGGAATATATAGCAACATGAGAGAGGTTGCACTTTAGATAGGCCCATACAATCCACATGACCCTGAAACTGTTTTACCAATAAACCTTTGGTCATTAGATCAGCTAACATCAAATATGTACTAGTGTGCTTAATATACACCACATTATATTTGATGCTCTCTCTTACACTTAAATACTTTATCTCGATATGCTTGCTTCTGCTTCCGCTCTTATTGTTCTTTGAGAAGAAAATGGTAGTTGTGTTATCATAAAAAATGTTTTATTGATCTTTGAATGAAATCGACAACTTTAAGACCAGAAATAAAATTCTTAAATCACATGGCTTGTATCATTGCTTCATAGCACGCACTAAATTCTATCTCCATAGTAGACGTAGCAACTATAGATTGCTTCATACTCTTCCAAGATATAGCTCATTTAGCAAGAAAAAAGATATATCCAAAAGTAGATTTTCTGGTGTTTACACAACTAGCAAAATATGAATTTGAATAGCCAACCACTTGCAAATTTTTTGTATGCTTGTAGGTTAGCATGTAGTCCTTGGTTCCTAACTATCCAATGTTGAAGATCTGGGTTACTTTGATAGCAACGCAATAATCCAACTGGACGGGTGCAAACTCGAGCATACATCAAGCTACCCAATGCAAATGCATAAGGCACACTTTTCATCTACTCTTGTTCCAATGCATTTTTAGGTGATTAACCTTTATGAAATTTATCACCCTTGATTATCAGAGCTGTAGAGGCTTTACAATCTTTTATATCGAATCTCTGTAAAACTTTTTCAATGTAGGTCTTTTGAGATAATCGTAAGACTCTTTCTTTCCTTACACTATGAATCCCTATGCCAATGACATAAGAGGTTTTATCCATATCCTTCATTTCAAATTTCTGGGAGAGAAATTATTTAGTCTCATATAATAAGCCCAAATCACTGCTTGCAAGAAGAATATCGTTTACATATAAGATTAGAAAAATGTATTTGCTTCCACTGACCTTAAGGTATATACATTGATCAACAAAATTCTCGATAAAACTGTATGAGATAACAATTTTGTGAAACTTTAAATATCATTGACGGGAAGCCTGTTTTAGTCCATAAAGAGACTTCTTCAACTTGCATACTTTCTGACTGTCGTCGCTCAAACCCTTAGGTTATTTCATGTATACCACTTCATCAAGATCTCCATTAAGAAAAGTCATTTTCACATCTATTTGATGTAGCTCTAAATCAAAATGAGATACTAAAGTCATGATTATCCTCAACGAATCCTTCTTAGAGACCGGAGAGAAGGTTTGATAATAATCTATGCCTTCTTTTTGAGTGAATCCTTTAGCGAAGTCTAGACTTATATCCTTTGACATTACCAGAAAAATCTCGTTTGGTTTTATAAACCCATTTGTAGCCAACTGCTACCACCCCTTCTCGTAATTCGACGAGATTCCAGACTTAGTTCTTATAAATGGATTCTAACTCATTCCTCATGGCATCCAACCAAAATGTAGATTTATCTCCAATCATGGCTTGTGAAAATGTAATTGGGTCTTCTGGAAGTCCAACGTCAAAATCAAACTCAATTAAGTATACAATGTAATCATCTGGAATAGCAGGCCTATGTATTCTTGAGGATCTTCTTAGAGCCACTTGATAAAGGGTTAGAATTGCATAATTAAGTTGTTTAAATGAGTGATTTATTTTATCAAATAAGAATTGAACACTTAATTATGCATCAAATTCTAATATTGAATGTCAAATTAATTGATGCCAATATTTTTGCACATCAAAGTCTCATATTTGCCCTTGAAATACTTAAACTATAATATCATTTCATTTATATATTGTAGGGCATTTATGGAAGGAAAGAAAGAATGGGACCTATGAGAAAATAGAGAAGTTAATTATGGTTTTATGGAATCTCATCTAATAGAGATCAAATGCAACATCATTCGGATCACACCAACTCATACATGAAGAAAGAAAATCACATGGACATCAACCACCCATTCGGACCATGCAGTGGACTCACACAATGCACATGCAGACCATTCGGACCATGCAGTGGACTCACACAATGCACATGCAGACCATTCGGACACATGCAGGATCACATGCACAGATGCAGAAAAGTGCAAACTCATACAAACTCACACATGCATACCAGCAGAACAAACACAGCAGACAGCACACTTGGAAAGCAGCACGTTGCAGACATTCAGATGTGCAGCAGCTACTACAGCAAGAGAAGAAGACTCACACATGCAGAAAAGTGCAAAGAAAGCACTTGGACAGCACTCACACCATTCACGCATGCAGGAACACATGCACACATGCAGACCAACATGCAATACACATGCAAAACCAGCAAAGCATTCGGACAGCACACAACCTGCATGTTGCAGAACACTCACACAAGCAGAACACTTGAGCGTGCAGCAGCAGAGCTTTTTATTTCTTTTTCTTTTTCATGTGGACGGGAAGCAGCAACAGCAGGAGATTAGCTATTATTTAGCTGGAAGCAACAGTAGATAGGAGGGAGCTTTTGCTTTTCTTTCGTTTCAGACGCTAAGAAGTAGAGTAGTGCAGAGTTTTTATTGCATTTCTTTTTCCGTTGGAGAGAAGGCGGTTTGTTTTAGTTTTTATTCATTCCTTTTGTTTTCGCTCGGGTGTTTTTTTTTTTGTGGTCTTTTCGTTTACGCTAGACCTCATTGCTACTGGTTTTCATTTATTGTATTCTGTTTTTCTTTTTTACAGTTCCAGACCTCGTTGAGGAATTCGGCAACATTTTATTTTTCTCTCCTATTAGTTTAGACATTGGCGGTTTGAGAATTTTATTTCTCTCTTTTCTTTTTAGCGTAGCAGTAGAGTAGAGCTTAGTTTTAATTCTTGTTTTCGTGTAGCTGGTAGCAGTAGAGTGAGCTGAGTTTTATTTCTTTTTTCTTTTTCATGGGATGGAACTCTGTCTCTTGCTTGGCAGCTTCTTCTACTTTTCATTCAGCTGGTTATTTGTTTTCTTTTTTCTGCTTTTATTTTTCAGGTTGAGGTTTACAAACCTGGGGAAATTTTTAGCTTTAGTTACTCTTTTCGTTTACGTTGGCAGCTTTTAATTTGAGGAGTCGAATCCATTTTTTTTATTTGTTCTTAGTTCAGATCATTGTTCGGTTGGGAGTATATTATTTCTTTGAATTTTTTTCTTTTACATTTTGGACGAAAGGCCTCCTCTCTCTCTCTCTCTCTCGGGTTTCATTGTTCTTTCGGCTGCTTTCTTAGTTACTTTAGAGACGCAGGGGAGACGGTGGCTTTGCGACGCTGGTTTCATTTTTTTTGCTTTACGTTGTAGTGTTTTTCAGTTGTTATTTCAAAGGAATCATTTTCAGTTTTATTATTTTTTTTAGTTGCCCAGTTTTCTTTCCTAAAGTTCTTAGTTGAGTTGGCGTGGAGCTTGTGGTTTTATTTATTCATTTTTATTTCTTCTCACAGATTTTTTTTATGGCTTTGCTTAGATTAATCTTTGTTGTAAGAATTATCATGTGTAGCTAATTTTTGAAGCTTGGGTTGTGGAACGAAGCTTGATTTGTTTTGGATTCTAGATCGATGCAATATTTTGTTGTTAATTGTTGATTTTACTATGTTACTAGTCAGATTTAAATTGAAAATAGATTGCGGCTCTTGCTCTTGTTTTGTTGTTGACGTAAGGCACAACAAAAGCTTGAAAACTATCAAGGCCTCTCTCAGTTGTTTGTTAATGTGTGTTTGACTAGTAAAGTAGAGAATCCATTAGGAAAATATTGAAAAACTTGAGCTTAAATTTGTATCTTCCGATTAGCAATGCCTTGATTGGATTGTTAATCAAGAAAATTATCTAGAATCCGAAATAAAGAGAGTCTCATACCCAACCCAAGTGTTTGTTAATTTGTTTGTTCTAGAAACTCTAATTTCAACTTCGATTATCTTCTTGCATTGCATTTGAATTTTATTTTCATCTCTCATACTTGATTCATTTGTTACTCACAAATCTCTTATATGCTTTGATAACCCATTGTCCCTGTGGAATACGATCCTGGACTTATCCTTTATACAACTTGAAACTTCTACACTTGGAAGCACATTTGACCACGAGTCACCACTATTTCATCATTTGGAGATAACTCAATTGGCTTAGACTGTAAATGCGGTATAACTTCAGATTGAACTTTATTTATGAGGACATGCTGTTCTTGAATTGGTGTTACCGCATAATCTTGCGATCTATTTTGCCTTAATACAACCATTCTTCTTTCAAAAGAAAGCAAAGTAGCATATTTAGGTGTTTCCTTAAAAGTGACCTCTTGAGAATTTACACTCCCATTGGGTTCAACATCCTCAAGAAACCTTGCATTTTTAGATTCGACAATTCTAGAGCTATGACTGAGACAATAAAATTTATATTCTTTAGAGTTACTTGGATACCCAATAAAGAAACCACTAATTGTCCTTGGGTCTAACATCTTTATTTTAGGATTATAAATCCTAATTTCAATAAGACAACCCCATATGTGTATATGATTTAAGCTAGGTTTCTACCTTTTCCACAACTCAAAATGTGTTTTAGAAACAGACTTGGATGGAACCCTATTCAATATATACACTATAGTTTTAAGAGTTTCACTTCATAAGGAAAGTTGCATGTTAGATTTACTAATCATATTTCTTACCATATCCATTAGCACATACGGTTTCTTCTTTCTGCAACATCATTTTGTTGTGGTGTGCCAGGTATTGAATTTTGTCAACAATGCCTTCCTCTTGAAGGAAATTTGCAAATGGACTATTCATTTGTCCCTGTTCTGTGTACCTACCATAATATCCCCCTCCTCTATCAGATCTTACGATCTTGATTTTCTTTTTATTTTGATTCTCTACTTCGACTTTATAGACTTTGAAAGGATCTAATGCTTGAGCCTTCTCATTAAGAAGACAGAGACACATATACCTAGAATAGTCGTCAATAAATAAGATAAAATATCTCTGACCATTCATGCAAGGGGTAGGGAATGGTGTACAGATATCTGTGTGTAAATCTTTAGAACACTTGAGCTCCTTCTTGAACCTTTAGAATTATTGTTGGTCTGCTTGCCCTTTATGCAATTCAGACAATTCTTAAAGTCAGTAAAATGGAGATCCTGTAGGACCCATTCTTTTACTAACTATTTCATCCTTTCTATAGAGATGTGTCCTAATCTCTTATGCCATAATAGAGAAGATTTTTCATTCTAAAGGTTCCTCTTAATGCCAACTAAATGCAGGGCTCTTAATGCCAACTAAATGCAGGGATAGATAATTCTCCTTAAAATCAAGATGGATATCTAATTTAAACAAGTTATCAACTAAAGTTCCAGAACCAACAAGAGTTTTATTCTTAAAAATAGTCATAGTATTCTCAAAAAGTAAACTGTAACCTTTGATAATAAGTTTAGAAACAAAAATTAAATTTCTACTAAATTCTAGAATATAAAAGGCATTATTTAAATCCAAAACATGTCCCAATATGAAAATTATTCTAAAAATTCCAACTGCACAACTTGTGAACACCTTTATTTCCGGTTAAAACTTAAAGTTCACTTGTTGTTAGTTTCCTTCTAGTGAGAAAACCCTACAATGTATTCACAATATGAATTGAGGAACTGGAGTCAATCCACCATGAACTTTTAGGAGCATCAATGAAAAAAGATTCATGACACACAAGAGAGATAGAGCTACATTTCTTTTCAAGCCACTCTTTATACTTAGTGCAACTCTTCTTTACCTGACCCTCTTTCTGGCAAAAGAAGCATGTCACTATTTTGCTTTTAGATCTATTGGATTTTGATGGCATATTATGGTTCCTTGGCTCAGATATCTCTATCTTTAAGCCCTTAAGTTGAGAAAAAATATCTCTCATTTCTGTAATGTATACACACATACCCTTAGAACTGTCAAAGGCTTTAGTAGTGAATTGTCTGATAAGAGTGCTAGCTAAAGCCTTGTCAGAGCGAACAAACTGTTCCTGAATTGCCTGTATAGAACCTCTAATGCTCTTACTCATATACGAGACTTTATGAGTATTAGACTTAGGCAATTAGATTGCTCCCACCATTGGCGATTTTTGATGACTTCCTGTGCATCCGTATTCGTGGTAGTAGGTGGTTGCTCCACACAGAGTGCATAGTCAAGGTCCATATACTCCAAGATAAAATGAACCGAATCTTTCCAGTTAGAATAATTAGTGCCATCAAGCGTAGGAATAAAATAAACACCATCAATTAAGGATTGTGAAACGATAGCTGCAAAACCAAGAAAAACTTTAATGATATGAATTCAAGTAAATTTTAACCTTCTTGTGGGAAAATGTTGCATAACAACATAAAGTTACTTATCTTTATTTATAAGACAAATTATTCCGAATATTAACAAATAAAACTATCCACACCTGTAGGTAGAAGATAAATTTTACCATCAATACCCAAAATCATTTTCTTATAATAATTAAATCAAAAAAATTAAATATCTCCATGTAGGGATTTATTCTTAAAACTTATGATTTAGTTACAATAAGATTCCAAATTTATTTATGTATTTTTTTAAATAATAAGGATGTTGTAGCATTACCTTCATTATTCAAAAGAAATACAACTGGACATCTTCTAAAATAGGTAAAAAAAAAAAAAACTATTAACTGTAAATTAGCCCAAAGGCCCATCAATTTGTATAAAGCTTGAAATTAAGCCCAAAGTCAAAACATGCCTTTGAAATCTATTAATATAGTCCTGAGTACATAACCATCCAGATAAGAATTCAAAGACAAAAAACTTAAAAGCCGAAATTCAAGTCCATCTCCGAAATCATTAAAGACTCATTCATCAAGCCCACAAATGTTTGAACAAAGGACCACAAATCATGGACTAAATGGATAACATTGTTCTAATACATCTAAAAAGACTTTTGTTATCAAAATTTTATTTTATTTTTGAAAAATGCACTCTAAATCATGACCCGGCTACTCTCTTACAACACAGATTATGACAAAATCTATTGATCACATCGAGAGAATAAAATAAGGAATAAAACTGGATTTCAAAAGCCCACTATATGAATAAAATTGAAATGCTAATAAATAAAATACAAAGCTGAAAGGTATGACTCTGATACCAACTGTAAAACTCTTTCAAAAGAATAAAGAGATCCATAGAAACTTTTCCCTTCAGCCATTTGAGTTTGAGAACTGAAAAGCCTACAAAAGAGAGAAGAAATTTTCCGTAGGGAAGATGTTTCTAGTCTTTAAACTAAAAACTTTATGGATGAGTCTAATGGAAAACACAAGCCCCTTTATATAGGCAAGACTAAAAACCTTTACTTATTACTTTTACAACCTTTGGGCTATCCTCATTATTTCATCCATAAAAAAATAGTAAGGGTTAACCACTTTATTTATTAAGAAAAATTACCTATATTTGATACATGAAGTGTATCATCTTAGATGAAGTGAACCACCTTAAAAAAGACATAATTTTTTAGGAAAACCAAAAGTCTAACATTATATATAATAAGTTGCTATTGGGTAGCTACAGTGATCTACGATAATTGTTGTCCTTCCATTTTTTTTTTTTTTTTTTTGTGTTTTGCCGGTTTTTCCCTTCTGTTCAATACATGGGTGTTGTGCATTTTCGTGTAGTTTAGGGATATAATTGTTAGTGGATTTTTTTTATTTATTATGCTTTTCTTTTGTCTTTTCATCTTGTTTTCTCCTTTGTCATTTCATCTTGTTTCTTCATTCTCTCATCTCACTCTCACCGAAACTCCTCGATCCCCTTATTCTCTCACTAATTCACTCTGGCATTTCTCCCATCGAGTTTCTCTTAACTTTTCTTCTCAGGTTTGTGTTTCTTCTTTTCTCATTGAAGTTCCTCTCCGGCATTCTCTCACTGAAATTGCTCTCCCTTATTCTCTCACTGAAGCTCCTCTTTTTCCTCTCACTGAATTTCTTTCTTCTTTTTTTCCTCAGTCGCCTATTTTTTTGGCAATAGTTGGGTTTTTCCCCCTCCCTCATTCTTTCACCAAAGCTGCTCTTCTTCCTCTTGCCAAATTTCTTTCAATTTTTTTTCCTTTGTCGTCGGTTTTTTTTACTATGGTTGGGTTTTTTTCCTCTCCCCCATTCTCTAACTGAAGCTCTACTCCTTATTCTCTCTGAAGTTCGTTCCTTTTTTTTTTTTACAGAAGTTCCTCTCTGGTGTTCTCTCACCGAAACTCCTCTCCCTCATCCTCTCACTGAAGCTCCTCTCCTTCCTCTCACCGAAGTTTTTTCATTTTTTTCCTTTGTCACTAGTTTTTTAGCTATGGTTGGATTTTTTTCCTCTCCCTCATTCTCTGACTGAAGCTCATCTCCTTCCTCTTGCTGAAGTTTTTTTTTTTTTTTTTTTTTTTTTTTTTTTTTTTTTTTTTTTTTAAACTGAATGTTACGATCTTTTTGGATTTTTTATTCTTTGCTTAATCGGTTTACATTTTATGGGTTTGCATGACATTGTGTTATTTTCATTTTGTTAGTTTAATGTTATTATGCCTTCCGGAAAGGGCTTCAAACATCCAAATACCATAGTACAAGGAGCCAAAGCAGACATCCTCAACTACAAAGATGTAAATAGCTCAAAGAGGGAACACAAACAGGAAACTCATCAGAATACACGGACATGGAAGAAACCATCTAGAGGAACTTATAAGGTCAATTGGGATGCCGTCCTCAATATAGAAGCAGGTAGAATGGGGCTGGGAGTACTCGTTAGAGATTATTAAGGCTATGTGATAGGTGCACTAAGAGCAAGAAGGGCTCTGGCAAGGAAAGCACTAGAAGCAGAAGCCTATGATTCAGTTTTGGCAGCCACCTTTTGTAAAGAAATAGGCCTCAAAAAACTCCACCTAGAAGGAGATTCACAGCTAGTCATCAACCTTTGAAGGGAGTAGAAAGAAACTGGAGCCTAGGGGGTCTCCTTGTAGAAGATGCAAAGTTGATATTATCAAGTTGTGGAAGCTGGAAAGCATCACATGCCAATAGAGAAGGAAACCAAGCATCTCATAAGCTAGCTAAATCTTCTTTGTTTTTAGAAGAGGATGTATATGATATTGAAGAGTGCCCTGTGTGCATTCAATCCACAGTAATGTCTAAGCTGTTTTCAGCATAATCAATGAAATTAGTATCCCATTTTCAAAAAAAAAAAAAATGTTATTGTGCCTTCATTTTTTGGGTTTCCTGTTATTGTGTCTTCATTTTTTGGGGTTGCATGTTATTATCTTGATTTTTTTTTTTTTTAGTTCATCTGATTTGTTGATTTGTTTTTGTCAAGGAATTCTTCTTCCTCTTGTTGAAGTTCTTTTCTCTATTTTTTTTTAATTGCATGTTATGATCTTTTTGGTTTTTTTTTTTTTTAATTCTTTGGATAATCAATTTTCATTTTTTGGGTTTGAATGTCATTGTGTTATTTTCATTTTTTTAGTTTAATGTTATTGTATCTTCATTTGATATTCTTAACATTTGGGGGAAAAGGGGATGGTTTGATGGGTTTTAGTGTCAGTGCATAGGGCTGAGTGCTGGAGATGTTTTTTTTTTTTTTTTAAGAGACGAAGGTAGGGATGGTTTGAGTGTCGGGAGAAGGTTTTTTTTTTTTTTTTTTTTGAAGAAAAGAACTTTCATTGATCAAGAAGCATCTACATCATTCATGAATGAGTACCCCTAGACAGAGATTAAAACCTCCATAGGACCATCCTCTTGCCATATGGTTTCACTAACATTCCTAGTAGCAAGTTTTGCTGCCATGTGGGCAGCTTTGTTTGCTTATCTATAAACAAAATTAAGGTGCCATGCTTGGTTGTGCTTCATCAGTTGCTGCATATCCTCTATCATTTGACCCAACCATGAGTTATCTTTCCTTTTAGAGTTCATTGCATCAACAACAATTTTAGCATCCCCTTCAAAACAAACTTGGTTAAAACCAAGCTCAATGCAAAATTCCATAGCTCTAAAGAGAGCAGTACTCTCAGCTTGGAGAGCAAACGAGATATAATCCTTATATGTTGTCAAAACAGGTTGCAATCTGCCATCTGAGTCTCTGATCACTACTCCCCTCCCATACTGCCTTTATCTTTGTCAAAAGATGTATCAAAATTAGATTTGAGATATGGCCACGCAGGAGGTTTCCACTTCGGAATTGGAACACTCACTTGAGACCCTTTAGCACACTTGGAGCTAGACTTGTTGGTCTCTTTAAACAATGATAGGTCATCTCAAGCCCTTATAGCAACAGACTTAGGTTGGGAAAACTGGTTTTGAAAAATGAAGGCATTTCTCCTAGCCCATAGCTGATAGAACATTACTGCTGCCAACCCCAATACCTCCTTACCTAGCTTAAACCCATCTCATTCCAAAAAATATGGAAATCAAAGAATTGCCTCTTCCATTTGCTTAGCAACCTGATCTCTCCTCCCTACACGTCTATTGCAGCAGCGCATTCCCACAGACCTTAAACAGATTGGGCATATGTTGTTCTAAATATTGTTCTTCCTACTAAGATTGTCTTTTGTAGGAAGAATATTATTGAGACACTTCCAAATAAACATTTTAGCCTTTTTTGGAACCTCTAGCTGCCATACTTCTTTCTAGACCCCATTATCCTCTCCCCTTGTTGATGCTTCTCCTGCCATTCTATTCAATCTCTGTCTCCAAAAAGTAGGCACTTTTTATAGAGAATTCATCTTTTCCTAAGCCTATCCATATCAACCTGTCATGAGCTCTTCTCTTACTAATTGGAATTAAAAAAAATAATCTTTGCCTCATTCTCATTAAAAATTGCCTTTACCAAGTCTTTTTTCCAAGCATAGTTGCCCTCCTAAATCAGTTCATCCACTGTGGACTCAGGATCAAGAGTATTTATGGGTGTTTGGATCTGGTAGGTCACTGGACTGGGAAGCCATTTATCCTTCCGAATTTTTATGTCAGTTCCATTACCAACTCTCCATACAGACCCCTCTTTGATCAGATCCAAGCTGGACCAAATGCTTCTCCAAATAAAAGAAGGGGTACCTCTCAGCTTTGCCTCCAACAGGTTGCAGTTTTGGAAGTATTTTTGTTTGAAGACCTCCAAGACCTGTGAATTTGGTTCCTTTATCATCCTCCAGCCTTGCTTGGCTAGAAGAGCCTTGTTGAAACTGCTGAGGTCCCTAAACCCCATGCCTCCCTGATTATTGACCATTCCCATTGCCCTCCACGCTTTCCAATGGATTCCTTTCCCCTCCCCACTATGGCACCACCAGAATCTAGCCAAGAGGGCTTCAATTTCTTTGAGAAGTCCAGGCAATTTGAAAACACTCATGGTGTAGGCTAGGATTACCTGCAGCACACTCTTGATGAGGATCTCTTTCCCTACTGAGGATAAAAATTTGGTCTTCCAACTATTGATCCTTTCCCATACTCTCTCCTTTAAACTCCTGAAAGTATTATACTTTGACCTCCCAACCACAATTAGGAGACTCAAATATCGATTATAGTCATTACACTTTAGACTATTCACCTGCTGCAAAATGAACTCCTTTACTTCCACCCTGGTATTGGAGCTGGAAAAAACACTGGTTTTTTCTTTGTTCAAGGTTTGGCCATATGCACTCTCATAAAGAGCAAGAAGATCACGGATTTGGTACCACTCAACCAACTTGGCTCTACAGAAGATTACACAGTCATCTGTGAAAAGGAGGTGGTTTATCCTAAAACCACCCCTTGTGACTGCAGCACCATTGATCAGGCCCTTAGATTCAGCAAAAATTAGTAGGGAACTAAGGCCTTCAGCACAACTTAGGAACATGTAGGGAGACAATGGGTCACCTTGGCATAATCCTCTGGATGGGACAAAGGCCTCACCAGGTTCACCATTAGTAATGACAGCATAAGAGACTGACCTTACACACTCCATCACAAGGTCAATCCATTTCTTACCAAAACTCATCTTAAGCATTAGAGTTTCTAAGAAATTTCACTCCACTCTATCGTATGCTTTTGACATATCTAACTTAATAGCCATGGTGCCTTCCTTACCCTTTTGTTTCAATTTCATAGTATGGAGTAGTGATGAGTGTGCGAAAGTGCACTCTATATACCCTATTATTGGACTAAAATACTAAAATATGAATAGAAATCATAGGAATTAATGTGTATTCTTAAATTGAATTTCTATTTACGTTGGGATACTCCTAAGCAGTTTTTTTATGTCTAATTTCAGAGTTTATAAAAGAGCAAGTCAAGCCCAACCAAATTCAAAGGAGGACATTCATGGGGTTTGAGAGCAATTTTGAAGAAAAGAAAAAGAAAAAAAAATCACAAAATGAAACCACAAGAAGTCCAAGTCCGAAATTCGCTAGGAGACAGTTTGGACATACTTTAGTGTTTTGACTATATCTTTTTACTTATATATTGGATTGATGCGATTATTGATGCATTGGAAATCTATCTTAAAGGGCTATAACTTTGTCTCTAATAAGGATTTCCAAATTCGAATTCCTGAAGGCTGTACGTGGCTGCCAAGATAAGTCCTAAAATTTAGGCGATTTTTTTATGCGGAAATCAAGAGAACATTAGGGTTTCTTTCTTACCCTATATAAGCATATCATTAGCACGAAATGGAGGAGGGGAAGAGGCACAAGAGGCAGATCTGAAGAGAGGAAAAAATCACTTCCATGGCCACCGTTCACTTCAGTTTTCTCTGGAGATTTTTGTTGTCCATTATATTTATGGGTAACTAAATTCTCAAGTAGGGTTAGGGATGGACTTGCACATTAGATGGTATTTCTAATTTATTCTTAATTCAAGTATTTGATTTTCAATTGCTAAAACTCTTTTGTTTTATCATTCTCAATTCATCGTTGATGTTTTCTTCTCCGAATAATCATAGAATTTATTGTGTTTATGGATTCAGTCATGCTTTTTCTATTGAATGGATTAGTTCTTTGATTATGTTTGGATCAATTATTTATCTATATTGATTTAGTTTTTTGCTGCAATATCGCTTCCTGAATATATTGTCGTCATTGGATTTTATCAATAAGGGTAGTAATTCACGCTTTTTAAAAGTGGTAAATGTTTTTTTCAAAGGGTTACATTTGATTTAAGTTTAGTTTATAAATCTATACCTTCCGATTGGGAATTGCGGGAATTGAGTTCCTAATTGAGTTATCCAATGAATTAAGAATAATTAAAATACCAGATTTGTGCAAGGGATTCCCGACGCTCTACTGTTTGTTAAATTTGAGTACTTTTTCTGTTAATCACTTTGCTTCACTTGAATTTACATTTAAAATTAATCTTTGTTCTCTATTACTTATTTAATATTTTTTCTTTAGTTTCTTTGTTCCTCTTGCTATTCTTTTAATTTGTCTCCCTGTGGAATCGACACCCCAAAGCTGTGCTACAACTACCGCGTTATTCTTTGGGCGTAATCAAATTTTGGCGCCGTTGCCGGGGAGACGGTAGAAGAATTGTGAGATAGTTTTTCTTTTCAACAGTTTGTAAAGGCGGTAACTTCGTTCCCTATTTTAGCTTGCTGCATTTTTTTTATTTTCTTTTTCTTTTTGTAGTTTTTTTTAGTGTTAGGTTTTTCTCTACCTTGCATGCACAGGTATAGAGACGCCTTGGGTCGGTTTGCTTGTAGACCTGTGTTAGAGTCAGAGTTTAATTTTTCTAATCATTTGTTTGATAATTCTTCTAATTTTGAGAAAATGAGTGAACACGAAGATCAACCCACTAGGACCCTTCAGGATTACCTCCACCCTACACGCACAGCCACACCATCATGCATCATGTTTCCAGCTAATATTCGCCAATTGGATTTTAAAACGGGGATGATACAGTTACTCCCTACTTTTCATGGCTTGGAAAATGAAAATCCATATGTGCACATTAGGGAGTTTGAGGAAGTAGTTGCGACTTTTCATAGTCAAAATGCAACTGATGACATTGTGAGACTTAAGTTCTTTCCTTTCTCTTTGAAGGATAGAGCTAAGAGTTGGCTATACTCTTTGAGACCACGATCTATTGGGTCATGGAATGAGATGACTCAGGTCTTTTTTAATAAATACTTTCCCCAACATAAGACCAATGCTTTAAAAAGACAAATCTCCACCTTTGTATAAAAGGACAGTGAGACTTTGTATCAGTCTTGGGAGAGATTTAAGGAGCTATTGAGTATGTGTCCTCACCATGGGTATGAGAATTGGCGCTTAGTGAGCTATTTTTATGAGGGACTTACACCTAGAGAGCGTCAATTTGTGGAGATGATATGTAATGGTGAGTTCTTACAGAAAGATCCTGATGAGGCCATAGAATACCTCAATGAGCTTGCTGAAAAAGCTCACACTTGGACTGGACCTAGTGCTACTGAGAGCACAAATAGGTCACGACCTGCAGGAAACCTAAATGGTGGTGGAATTTACCATCTCAGGGAAGAAGATAACCTAAAGGCTAAGATTGAGATGCTCACTAGGGAGCTAGAGGTGTTGAAGAATAAAGACTTAAAGCCAACACACGTGGCTAATCATGCAGAGTCTTTTGGACCATGTTTTGTGTGTGGCGGGGTAGATCACCTTGCCCAAGAGTGTCCCACATTTGCTGAGATGAGAGGGATGTATGAGGAACAATGTAATGCCTTAGGTATGTCCAAGAAGCCTTTTACACATTTCTCTAATACCTACAATCCTGAGTGGCGTAATCAACCCAATTTTAGTTGGAAATCTGAAAACCAGCCGCCTGCACAACCCCCTAGATCATATCCTGCACCATATCATGCACCTTCATCTTCTAGGAGTCCTTTAGAAGACACTTTGCATGCTTTTATTGAGGCACAGAGTAAAACTAATCAAAAGTTTGAATCTTTAATTATGCAGGTTGTTGAAGAAAACAAAGAGATAAAGAGTCATATATCCAAGATAATGAGCTCCTTGAGTGTGAATGAGCGTGGCAAGTTTCCTTCTCAAGCTCAATCCGCACCCCAAGGTCAGCATATGGCACAAAAAAATTTAAAAGAAGTTCATGCTATTATGACAAGAAGTGGTAAGTCCTTACACATCCCAACAACTAATAAGCAAGAGGATGTTGAAGAGGAACAAAGCAATGATAGCACCGAGTTCCCCAAGGATGCCGAGGTAATCAAGAGTCCAGTTAAGGTACCATTTCCTCAAGCTTTAAAATCTGGTATGCGAACTTTGGATCCTAGTAATGAAATCTTGGAGAACCTCAGGCAGGTAAAGATTAACCTTCCTCTTTTGCATGTTATTAAACAAGTTCCCACTTATACAAAAGTTCTTAAAGATTTGTGTACAGTTAAGAGGAAGCACCATGTTAAGAAGACAGCATTTCTGACAGAACAAGTTAGTGCTCTAATTGAGCAGCGAATTCCTCCTAAGTACAAGGATCCTGGTTGTCCAACCATTGCATGTAATATTGGGAATCATGAGTTTGGGCAAGCCTTGCTAGATCTAGGAGCTAGTGTTAATTTGATGCCTTATTCCATTTATTTGCAGCTTGGTTTGGGTGAAATTAAGCATACTTCTGTCGTGCTTCAGTTGGCTGATCGTTCAGTTAAGAAACCGAGAGGGATAGTTGAGGATGTTTTGATCCAAATTGACAAGTTTTATTATCCTGTTGATTTCTTAATTTTGGATACTCAATCAGTTGTTGAGTCTAACTCTAAAGTTCCTTTCATATTAGGAAGACCTTTCCTTGCTACGGCTAATGCACTTATAAATTGCAGGAATGGATTGATGAAGTTATCTTTTGGAAACATGACCATGGAGGTCAACATTTTCCATATTGAGAAGCAGCCAACAGATGACGAGTGCCACCAAACGTATATGATTGATGCACTCATAGACAAGGGAGTTCACACAACTCATGATTTTGATCCCCTTGAATATTCCCTTGTGAATTCTGAGTTTAATACATCTGTTAGTGATTCATCTGATGTTATTGATATTTGCGCTATTTTTTATGAAACTCAGGATTATGGCACACAGGTTTGGCAACAGAAATTTGAGGAGTTGCCTAAGAAATGTGGAAAACAGATTCCTGTAAGTATGAAAGCACCAAGAGTTAAATTGAAATCTTTGCCTAAGTCTAAAGTCTATAAGGTTAAAATGAAAGCGTTTCATGATAAAAATATTCTTAGGAAGAGGTTTAAACCTAATGACCGAATATGCTTATGTGATTTTGGATCTCACAAGCACAAAGGAAAACTTCGGTTTAGGTGGACTGACCCATTTCTAGTGAAAAATATTTTTGTAAATGGGGCGGTAGAAATAGAAGATCCTAAGGATGGTCGGATCTTTAAAGTAAATGGTCAATGCCTTAAAATATTAATTGATAGGCAAGTTCCGGAAGTGGAAGACATTCCACTTGTGGATCCAGTCTATCAACCTTGACCACACCACCAAGGTATGTGTTTCTTTATTTATTTTGTTTTGCTTTGTTTTGTTTTTGTTTTTTTCTTATTTTCTTTCTTTTCCTTTTTGTTTGCTGTTGTTTTCTTTGTTTTTGATTGCAGGATAGTTTCATTTCGTCATTTCATATTATCATCTTTGGTGTTTAGGGAGCTACCCACATCACTTATCAGGTGTATTCTACCATTTTCAATTACTCCCCATTCAATTTTGATTCTTAAACATTGAGGACAATGTTTCATTTAAGTTGGGGGGTGGTAGTGCAAATTTAGTTTTTAAAATGCTTGTTGGCACTCTGTGACATATTTTCATGTGTCAATTTTTTTTAATTTGCATCACATGTGCATCATTTTCACACGTGTACTCATTCTCATTCATAGCCATCTTCGTGAATTCACCAAACCCACCAGATCATTTTTTGCTGAAACATTCACATAATCCTTAATGCACTTATCCAAGTTTTGTGGTAAGATAGTGGTTTGACACATGTAGCTAGAGAACTCTTTTGCTTAAGTTTTCATGTGAGTTTGGAGAGGATTGAGAGCATACAAATGCAGTAAATTGTGATAAGCGTTCATTGATCTATTGAATTGGGCACTTCTTTTGAGAATATTATTACATGGTTTGCGGTACAATGGTGGATATACTTGGGATATGACGAAGGTCAACTTAGAATTAACGTTTGAGTCTTTCAAACTATCCTTTCCATCATAGACCCATAGTAGCCAACTTTGAGCCAATAAAACACTTGTAGCTTTTTCTTTTCATATGCCCATATCATCCATGTCTCTCCACATTTGAGTATAACCTATACACAGATTTTCTTACCATTTTTACTTCCAAGTGTATACTAGGTGTGGAATTTGAATTTTCTTTCTTTAATTTTATCATTTTCAATTAAAAAAAAAGAGAAGAAGAAGACGACGGAAAAAAAGAGAAGAGTACAAGTTGCAAAGTGTTCAATTGAGTGAGCTCCAAAAAAAAAAAAAAGAAGTTGGTAGAGATGGAAAGAATACAAAAGTGGCATGTGTTTGTCCATCAAATTGTTGAAAAAAAAATGAAGAAGAAGGAAAAGCATTATTATTTGATGATCTGAAAAGTTGGAGAGTATATTAAGTGAGAAGTGTGGTCTATTGAGATATTTAATAAAATTCCATTTGTATGTACTTGGAAGTTTTTGAATCCCTTTCATCCTTTTTTTTTCATATAACCCCAAAACCAAGCCACATTATAACCTTTTGTGTTGACCATTCTGATCCTAAATAAGCTGTTGAAAAGATTAATGGAAGTCTCATTTGTTAGTGTTCCTATCATAAGATCAATGTTTGCTTGTTGCTTGTACATAATTGCCTAATTTTTAATGAGAGTGTATATACACCCATTGTCAATTCCATAGAGAGAGCCCTTACACGAAACACTATTATACCCGTGAGTTATGGAGTTGAACCTTTTGCTTAAGATGTTCTTGATGTTGCATGTGTCAAGGTTAGTGGTACGATGGTTATGGCTTGGAGAATACACACACTCTGTGGATTGCTATAGGTGGATTGATCTTGATGGGTTATTGGATTCCTTAGATTGTTTTGATATGTGAATCTGGAAAGTGTGACTTGATGGCCTTTATGTGTGATTTTCTTTGGTCTCTTTCGTTGTTTTGACATGAAAATTGCTAGGGACTAGCAAGGAGTAAGTTGGGGGGTGTGATGAGTGTGCAAAAGTGCACTCTATATATCCTATTATTGGACTAAAATACTAAAATGTGAATAGAAATCATATGAATTAATGTGTATTCTTAAATTGAATTTCTATTTACGTTGGGATACTCTTAAGCAGTTTTTTTATGTCTAATTTCAGAGTTTATAAAAGAGCAAGTCAAGCCCAACCAAATTCAAAGGAGGACATTCATGGGGTTTGAGAGCAATTTTGAAGAAAAGAAAAAGAAAAAAATCACAAAATGAAACCACAAGAAGTCCAAGTCCGAAATTCGCTAGGAGACAATCTGGACATACTTTAGTGTTTTAACTGTATCTTTTTACTCATATATCTGATTGATGATTTTATTGATACATTGGAAAGCTATCTTAAAGGGCTATAACTTTTTCTCTAATAAGGATTTCCAAATTCGAACTCCTGAAGGCTGTACGTGGCTGCCAAGATAAGTCCTAAAATTTAGGCAATTTTTTTATGCGGAAATCAAGAGGACATTAGGATTTCTTTCTTACCCTATATAAGCATATCATTAGCACGAAATGGAGGAGAGGAAGAGGCACAAGAGGCAGATCTGAAGAGAGGAAAAAATCACTTCCATAGCCACCGTTCGCTTCAGTTTTCTCTGGAGATTTTTGTTGTCCATTATATTTATGGGTAACTAAATTCTCAAGTAGGGTTAGGGATGAACTTGCACATTAGATGGTATTTCTAATTTATTCTTAATTCATATATTTGATTTTCAATTGCTAAAACTCTTTTGTTTTATCATTCTCAATTCATCATTGATGTTTTCTTCTCCGAATAATCATAGAATTTATTGTGTTTATGGATTCAGTCATGCTTTTTCTATTGAATGGATTAGTTCTTTGATTATGTTTGGATCAATTATTTATCTATATTGATTTAGTTTTTTGCTGCAATATCGCTTCCTGAGTATATTGTCGTCATTAGATTTTATCAATAGGGGTAGTAATTCAGGTTTTTTAAAAGTGGTGAATGTTTTTTTCAAAGGGTTACATTTGATTTAAGTCTGGTTTATAAATCTATACCTTCCGATTGGGAATTGCGGGAATTGAGTTCCTAATTAAGTTATCCAATGAATTAAGAATAATTAAAATACCAGATTTGTGCAAGGGATTCCCGACGCTCTACTGTTTGTTAAATTTGAGTACTTTTTCTGTTAATCACTTTGCTTCACTTGAATTTACATTTAAAATTAATCTTTGTTCTCTATTACTTATTTAATATTTTTTCTTTAGTTTCTTTGTTCCTCTTGCTATCCTTTTAATTTGTCTCCCTGTGGAATCGACATCCCAAAGCTGTGCTACAACTACCGCGTTATTCTTTGGACGTAATCAAGTAGCTAGTAAGCCGCCATAATGTTATTCGAGATCAGCCTCTTGGGGATGAAGGCACTTTAGTTTCAAGATATCACCTTGTCCAAAACCCATTTCATTCTATTGGCCAGAACTTTGGAGATCAATTTGTAAGCTACCTTGCACAGGGAGATAGGCCAAAAATCATGCACTGAGTTTGAGGCATTTACCTTAGGGATTAATACCAGATAGGTGTGGTTGAGGTTCTAAGGCAGCCTTTCCTTTTCCAGAAATTCTAAGACAGCTTGAGTTATATCTGTCTCCACTAACTTCCAATGGTCTTGGTAGAAACCTGCACTAAATCCATCTAGGCCTGGGGATTTATAAGGGGACATTTGCATGAGAGCCTCCTTCACCTCTTTTTCTGTAAAAGCCTTTTCTAAATATTGTTGCAAATCAACTGATATTCGAGGTTCTATCCCCTAAATACACTGGTCTACACATTCTGGTTCTAGCATGGAAGATTGGAAAACTGAAGAGAAATAGCTCTTGTAGCCCTCTGCTTTGTCAGGTTTTGACTCGGTCTCGAATGTGCTTCTAAGTGTAGAAGTGTTAAGTTGTATCAAGAATAATTCCAGGATCGTATTCCATAGGGACAAAGAATTATCAAAGCATTTGTGAGATTTTTGTGTAACAAATATGTCGACTACGAGAAATGAAAATAAATGAGAATCTATATTTCTAAAATTACCAAGAACCAAGAAATTTAAGGAAAATGTATAGAAGTTGAATTAAACTTGTAAGAAGCAATAAAACAAATACTTGGGATGTAATTTTCTCCCATTTCTAATTTGAAGTTAAATTTACCTATAATTTTATATTCTCTCAACCATTTTCTCATTCCAAGAGATTATGATTGGTTAATTAAATAATAAGCACATTTTTAAGTATAATTAAGGTGCTTGATAGATTTTATAGTAAGTATAAAAGTGAAAGAAAGCTATCAAAATCTTGTTACAAGTTCAAGCATGTGTCTTTACATCTGCGATCGATTAAGTTCAAGAATATAGAACTTTAATCCTTCTCATAGGCAAAATGAAATATAATTTATCAAATTAATCATTTAAAATTCTATAACTTTAAAGAAAATTCAATCTAAAACGGTCATAAGTTAGTCATTGAATCACAAGCTAAAAATCTAACCTATAATTTTTAAATTAGAAAAATGTCTAAAAATGAAGAACGCTAATATTTTAAGTTAATATATAAAAATAAATGTAAAAGAATAAAAATAACAAGCTGAACGATAATCACGAAAACATCCAAATGAAAAAAGCTGTAGGAAAAATAAACTGCGAACCGATAAAGAAAAAAAAAATAAAACTGGGAACATAGAAGATAAAACGGTGAAGCCAGAGAATGAACACTAGCCGAAAAGCAAAAACGACCAATGAATTAGCAAGATCTGTAAACGGAAACCACTAAGAACTAAGAAGTAAAGTTGGGAATCGAAAAAGAAAAGGCTAAGAACGTAAAGAAAGAAGAAAAAAAATTAATTACTAGCCGCCTAAGGTCTGAAACGAAAATGTAAACTGCAGAAAAAAAAAATCAAATGCCCAAAAGCAATAGTCTGTCAACCCCACTAAGAACGAAGAAGCCCGTAAGGTCTCCCAGCAAATCCAAATAAAAAGTAAAAAATAAGAATATGACCGACGGAAATCTCCAAAGAAACGGAAAAAAATAATAAATGAAAAAAAAAAACAGAGAGAGAAACAAGAGCCCCTCCCGCCATCTGAACCAAGCTAAAAACAAGAAAAAAAAAAGTATCCCTCAGGTCTGCAAACTGCAACTTAAATGAAGCCAAAAAGAAAAGAAAAAATAAATTCAGCTCCTTTCTCCGTGCATCTTGATCTGCGTGATTCTCCCCTTTCCGTCAAGGCACATTCGTGCTGCCTTAATTTTTCTCCCACGTGCGTGAGTCAAGGCCATGTTCGGAACTTGTTTCCTGCGCCTGGTTGTTTGACATGCTCTGCCTCTATGCGCAAGGATCAGCTGTGGTCTTAGGTCGTTGAGACCAAGCCCTCTGTCCGTGCCCTGCGTTCCAGCACTTGCTAGTTTTTGGTTTTGGGACCACCAATTTCTTTTCAAAAATGCCCTCGGCCCATAAGTAAAATGTGTTAGCATTCTGAGGGATAAAATTGATACATTAATTCTTATGTGGCTTAAGAGCAACGTTATAGATCATTTTAAGTGTAAAATATTAGAGTTCATCAATTGACTAATTAATTGTATAATCAAGTACTTAACTCATTTTTTATTAAACAATTTAATCACTTAGATTCTGCTTGATCACTGAGAATTCTCAAATGAGAATTTTAAGTTTTAAGATTAAATATTAAAATATTATATTTTAATATTATTATTATTTTGAAATTTGAAAAAGTTAAAAAAAAGTTGAATTGTTTATTATATTTTGTATGGAGATTTAAGAAAATTGTAATGATAAGATGAGAATTTTATGTTTGAGATAAAAAATTTAAATGGCCAAACAGTACCCAACTTAGTTATGAAATTTTGACACTTTATCAGGTTTCTCAATTAATACTGTCCAACTCATATCAATGACTCTAGTGATGGAGTTTTTTTTTTTTTTTTTCCTTCTTTACTTCACACAAGCATGGAAGAACTTGGTATTTCTATCCCCTCCTATCAACTAATGCTTATTTGCTCTTTGTCTCCACCAGGTGTCTTCTTGGTCTAACGGGAAGTCCAGCTCTTGTTAAAGCCTTTTTTGTTCAACCATGTTATCAGGTCTTTCATCCCTTTGTAATAAGCTTATGAGTTAGGTCTTTTCTCTGATAGCTTTGGTTCTGTCTCTTACAAGATTTTTGCTCCATTGTTTTAGTCCCTTTTTTGTTAAATCCAGTTTTCTAAACATTCTAGTCATACACCTCTCCCTCCTAGTCCTATCTCCCCAAACTTCTGAGATTACCTCATTGCACCCCTCCTCCTTGTACCAACTTGCTTCATACTTGAAGGGGATATGTGGTCTACAGATTGATGGCCTACCTATACCACATTGCAGTAGTATTGGACTATGGTCAAAGTAGACTGCAATCAGGGTTGCCACTGAGAACTCAGAATATGTATCCCTCCAATCACTATTTGCAATGGCTCGGTCAAGTCTTTCTTTAGTAAACGTCTCATCTTCCTGGAGGTTGCACCAAGTGAATTTCTTTCCCCTCCATCCCAAATCACTGAGATTTCCTTCATCCATCACCTTTCTGAACTTACACAATAGACTCTCCCTTTAGGGCCTTCCTCCCACCTTTTCATCCTTATACAACACCTCATTGAAATCACCTATAACTCCCCATCCCCCATTTCAGGCTTGAATGATGATAGCAAATCCCAGGTTTAACTCCTTAGATTAGCTGTTGGGTGTCCATAGAAGTAGGTCAAGAGCCACTTAAAGTTGCACCGTGGATCTTTAACCTCAACATTGATATGATGTTGAGAATAATTGATCAGTTCTAAACAGTCCACCTGTTGCCACAGGAGCATGAGTCTGCCACTCTTTCCTCTAGCCTCAACTATAATACATCCACCAAAATTTAACCGTTTAGCTACTCTAAGACTTTTAGCATAACATAACTTGGTCTCCATCAAGAAGACCACATCAGGTAGCTTATCCTTCACCATTGCGTGAAGGTTTTGAATTGTTCGGGGGTTCTCAAGCCCTAGACAGTTCCAGTTTAAGATTTTCATTAGGACCAGCGGGACTAACTCACAGCCACCGCTGATACCTCTGGACATACACCGTCCACTAGTTTATCATTCACCAGGGTTTTTTTGAGTTTTTTTAAAGGGAATAGGAATAACCTTGCTATCAGTTGAACTCCTCTTTTTCCTGTGAGACAAATTGGAATCAACCAAAGCTATGGGACTCCCCAGTATACTGGCACCCCTCTTCCACTTATGGTCATCCCCTTTCCTTCGATGCTTTTGAGCCGAAACCATCTATTCCACTTGTTTTTTTTCTTCATCTTCTGTATAACTAGCCGTTGGTGTTGTGGTGACAAGGTTAGGCCCATTCTTCTAGAAAGAGGCTAGCCCAGATGTAGGATTGGGCCTCGTTCCCTAGCCCAGGCCCATTCAGAAACTGAGTCCCCCAAAAGATTTCCCACCCTTCAATCTCGGTTCCCTCTGAATTATCCATCACAAGGACATCAGCTTTTCGAAAAACCTGCGATCATTTCTCTCCCATTGCAAGCATTGGAACAGTTCCCCACACTATTTCTAGTCCCTCTGATTCTGCTGACAACTGATCCTTTCCCCCCATAGCTAAGGTGCCATTATTTTGTACGAACTTGTGATTCTGAAACAAGATAGGGGTGGTGCCAGGTTGGCTTGTTTCAACCTCCTTTTTTGGTAGCCCTTTAGCTAAAATACTAGTAGAGGTTTCCACCTCCATCGTGCCGCTGTCCTTTTCGGCTTCCTTCCCACCCTTGCTTCTACCATAACTAGACTGAGATGCCCATCTTATCGTGGCTCCTTCGGCACGCAACCAAGGCCAGAACTGTGACCCCGAAGCTGCTGCTTCACCTTTTCCTTCATGGGCTGACTGGCACCCCTGATCACCATCGAGGACACTGCCACACTGGAAACAAATCTTTGGGAGCGTCTCATAACAAGAGTGGACCCAATGCTTTGTTCCCTTGTAGCTTATGAAACGGCCTCTAGCAATAGCTTTACCGAGAACCATCTCCACCTTAACTCGTAGGCATCTCCCCCATCCAATGCCATCATCGGCATCAACTTCTAAGACTCGTCCCACTGAACCTCCTATTTGAGAACCCCATTCCGCTATCATACATCCTAATGGTAGGTCATATATTTGCATCCAAAAAACTTCCCTGTCGAAAGTGATATTTCCTAGGCGCTTGCTCCCATCGTACGACAATAGCATGAACAAAGCATTATCAAACATCCATGGCTTGCCTTGTAAGATTCTGTTCATGTCCGCATGAGTTTCGAATGTAATAATAAATACGTTTCTATTCACTTCTTGAAATGTAGTTCGTTTACTGATATGCCATATTTTTGACAGTTTATTACTAATGAGTTCCTTCCCCACTGTTCTCTCAAAGCAAGCCTTACCGATGTGACTTCTCTCCCCCTTATGGAGAATCTCTTCCCCCTACTACTATCCATTTCTAGAACTGCCTCTTCTTCCTCTGTCAAACTCAATTCCCCCATTAAGCCTCTAGACCATCCAACCTGGTACCTCCCCCTCGTGCCATATCAGAACCTGGCTGAGCAAAGATGCTCGAAAACTATTTCACCACCTCTAGTTCAATGCGGGCTTAGACCAGAGAGGAGACTTAAGCAATTGCATTATTAACACAAAATAGTTAGTGTTGAGAGAAGGTTGACGGCTTGTTCACTTTTAAAAAATTCTCATCTCATCTTAATCGTTACAACTTTTTTAAATTTCTATACAAAATAAAATAAACAATTTAATTTTTTCAAATTCTAATACAAAAATAAAAATAAATAATTTAACTTTTTCAAATCTCAATATAAAAATAATATTAAAATAACATATTCTAATAATTTTTATTTAACTTTCAATTTTAATCTCATCTCATATCAAATCCACTAGGCCTGAGTGTTAGGTTGGGTCAGGGTAATGGATTTCTTTGGTCATTTGCTCTTTTATTTTCTTCTTTCTTCTTCTATGTCTGTCGAGTGGTTGAGGGTTTTATGTTTTATTTTAGTGTATTTACATTTTTTTACCCTCGGTTTAAATAAATGGTGGTGTTTTTTTGGTTGGGTTTGTAAAAAGAGTAGATGTTTTTTATTTATTTTTTTTAATTGGATGTTATGATCTTAATCTATTATTATTATTATTGTTGTTGTTGTTGTTGTTGTTGTTGATGTTTGGGGGAAAATTGATGGTTTAAGGCTGCGTTTAGATGTTGAGTTAAGTTGAGTTGAGTTAAAAGTTAAATAAAATATTATTAGAATATTATTTTTTAATATTATTATTATTTTAAAATTTTAAAAATTTAAATTATTTATTATATTTTATATTAAAATTTTAAAAATTTGTAATAATAAATTAAGATAAATTGAGATGAATTTGAGATCTATACTTATCCTAAGTCTTGGGCAAAGGGATTGGGTCATGAATTTTTTGTGTCAGTTGGTCAGGTTAAGAGTTGGAGATAAGGATGGTTTGACTGTATGTGGGTCAGGGTGATGGGTTTATTTGTGTCAATTGATTTTTTTTTTCTTTTTTTCTCTTTCCTTCTATGTCTGTCGAGTGGTTGAAGGTTTTTTTGTGTCAGTGCGTCAGTCGGCGTGTCAGTGCAAGTTTTTTTCTTTTCTTATGTCTCTGTCAATTTTATTTGTGTAAGTGTGTCAGTGCAAGTTTTTTTTTTTCTCTTTCCTTTTGTGTCCATCGAGTGTTTGAGGGTTAATTTGTGTCAATGCGTTAGTTGGCATGTCAATGCAAGGTTTTTCTTTTCTTATTGCCAGCTTTATTTGAGTCAGTGCAAGGTTCTTTTTTTATTTTCTTCTAGTTCTGTTCTCTTGTCTCTTCATATTCTATCTTCCTCTATTCTTATCCTCTCATTGAAGCTGCTCCCTTTCTAAAACTAGGTTTCTTCTTTACTTCTAAGATTCATTTTTTCCCTCTCTCTTCTATGTCAGTTTTTGTGTGTTTCTCACTCCTTTTCTTCATTATTCTATGTTCATCGATCCATATGGCTTTTTTCATTCCTCTCTTTTGTGTTGGTTTTTATCAATGTGTTTCTCTTTGGCTCTTTTTTTTTTTTTTTGTGCACGTCTATTTTTGGGTTACTCACTTTTTTTTCCATGTCTTCTATGTCGATTTATGTGTGTTTCTCAATCCTTTTTCTTCATTGTTCTATCTTTGTCGCTCCATATGGATATTTTTATCAATTTGTCTTGGTGCTTATTTTTTTTGTCAGTGTGTTTCTCTTTCATTTGCATGTCATCGTTTTTTATTCTTTTAGTTAATCTAATTTGTTAGTTCCTTTTTTTTTTTGTTACCCTTTATTTTTTCTTTTGTTGCATGTAATCACGTTACTGTCATCTATGCCATGCTACAGATATTGTATAGCAAAGAGATTTTATCATGAAACAAATGGTTTTTGTTGTGCTGATTGAACAATTTCTTTAGTTACAAATGATATCCTGATCAACCATATCATTTCTTCACTTCCACCATAGCTGATTCTACCAAATTTTTGACTTATCTTTGAACATATAATAACAAATTTGCTTTTACATCTTTTGGAGTGAGATTTGATAGAAATTTATGCCAAAGAAACAGAACAATTTACACATTTCAAGCTCAAGGACAAATATATCAGTACATCAATGATTTAGTCCCTTTAGATGAGCATCCTTCTTATCTACAATTATATTTTTATGATACTGAGCATGAATTAGAAAATCACATTCCTAATTCGACGAGGCTGGATTCATCAATTATTGCTCAACTCATGTATATTCTTCATGTCAATCCATATTCTATGTTCTTTCGATCTCTTGGTGACTTGCCAAACTTGGAAAAATCAAAAGATCCATATAAGATTAGTTTAGATCAACGTGTATTTAATTCCCTTACAAAGAGACATTGTTGTTTTTAGTCATGCTAGTGGAAGTCATAGAGTTCAATATTATTTTGGTTGCTATGATCCACTTCAATATCCATTGTTGTTTCATTTTAGTGATACTGGTAGGCTAGGCATACAGAAGGTAAGTCAAATCAGGCATTTTCTTAACAATGACATGTAACCCAAATTGCAAATAAATTTCACATGAATTGGAACCACAAGAAAAAACACAAAATCATCTTGATTTTGTTGCATGAATTTTTCAAGCAAAATTTGAGGAATTAAAGGATCAGTTGTTCAAACAACAAAGATTTAGCATATGACTATGTAATTTAGCATTAGAGAAGAGGGCTTCCACATACACATGTCTTAATTATATTACAAAGAGATTGAAAATTATATACTCCATAATTTTTGGACATATTGTATCAATGGAAATACCTGATAAAAATAAGAATTTGCATCTATATAATGTCGTTATTAAATATATGATGCATGGTCATTATGGAATCTTAAATCCGACAAACGTATATATGAAAAAAATGATAGCTGCAAAAACCATTATCCAAATTTTTTTACGTCAAATACAACTGTTGGCAATGATTGTTTCTCAAGATATAAACGTTCTGACAATAGAACTATTGTCAAGGATAGAGGCTACAATTTGTATAACCGTTGGGTTGTTCCATATAATTCTTATTTGGTTGCAACATTTAATTGTCATATTAATGTATAAATTTGTTTTACAATCAAAGCAATCAAATATATCTATAAATACATCTACAAAGGCCATGACTATTTTGCTTTCAACTTGGTTTCTAAATAAGACACTCAACAAATTGATGAAATTGAATAATTTCAGTCAATTCAATAGATAGTTCCACCTGAAGCTATGTGAAAAATATATGGCTTTATTATCAATTAAATGTATCTAGCAGTTTATAGTCTACATTTACATCTTGAAGATCAACATCAAGTGGCTTTTCGTGTAATGTTCTCAACTTTGATTTTTCTGCAAAATCAATGCTAACATAATTTTTCGCAACAAATCGAATAAATGAGAGTACGAGAAACCTGTTATACAAAGAATTTCCAGAGTTTTATTTTTGGAGCCAATAGTACAAAATGTAGACTCCTTAGAAAAAAAATGTGATAGGCCAAATTATTACATCAAATCCATTTGAGGGTGAAAGGTATTATCTATGGATATTACTAAATCATATAAGATATCCTTTATCTTTTGATGACCTCAAAATAGTTAATGGTGTTATGGCTCCAACATTTCATGTAGCAGCTACCATGCATGACTTGTTAGAAATAGATAGTACCTTAGAGGATTGTTTATATAAAGCATCTTTATATCAAATTCCGTTTAGTTTGAAATGACTATTTATAAAAATCTTGGTTTATTGTAATCCAACAAATCCAATAGAACTTTGGCTATGTTTTGAACAAGATATATTAGTTGATTTTAAATCAAGTGAAAATTTCTCAACTAATGTAAGATTACAAGTTTTGCAATGTATCTCTTGTACACTTAAATCAATGAGAAAATATATTAATTCATTTAATCAACTTGGTAATGACATTTATTTTTATAAAGACCATTTTGAATCTAAGGATATTGATGATGAATTAGCTGTTGTTATTCCAGAAGAATATATTCTTACATCAAAAGCTCTTAATAATGAATGACATGTTTATAATTTAGTGTTGGAAAATATCTTTTCAAATTAAGCTGTGGTATTCTTTGTTGATAGTTCTGGTGGGACATGAAAAACATTTCTATACAAGGCATTTCTTGCTATTGTAAGATCAAAACAATTAGTAGCACTTACAACTATTTCATCTAGTGTTGTAGCATCTATTCTACCTAGAGGTCGAATAGTGTATTCACGATTTAAAATTATATTAGATATTGATAAACATAGGACATGTAGTGTCAACAAACAAAGTGCGCTCGCAAGCTTATTGCGTGTTACAAATTAATCATATGGGATGAAACTTCTATGTCTAGAAAAGAATCTATAGAAGCATTAGATAAAATGCTCCCATCAATGATTCAAAATTAGCATTTGGTGGTACAATTTTTGTGTTTGGCGGAGATTTTCATTAAATTTTACCTATGATTCGTAAAGGAAGAAGATAGGAACAGATTGATGGTAGTTTGGTTTCTTCTTATTTATGGCCTATATTAATCAAGATTCGCTTAACTGAATATGCGAGTAAGATTAGATCCAAAATTTTCAAAATATATATTGGAATTAGACAACAAAATGCCACCAATTACAATAGATGAAAGTATAAAAATTCCTGATGAAATGGTTATTCTTTACGAAAACTGATGGATTGCAAAATTTCATATTGCAGATTTTACAAGTTCGCTCGAGCGGAGGCTTTTGGCCGCTCGAGCGAATTCAGGCAGATTCAAACGCTCGACTGCCGCTCGACAGGGAGCTCGAGCGGGTTGCTGAAAAACGAAGATCGCTCGAGCAGAGACATTGGCCGCTCGAGCGAAATCAGGCAGAGTCGAACGCTCGACGCGCGCTCGACACCCCGCTCGAGCGAACATCGTATTTTGACAGATTTTAGGTTTTCCGCCGTGGGACCATATAAAAGGCCATTCTTCACTCTAGAGCCGCGGGTTTTTGACTGGAGAACACTCTTTGGGAGAGAAAAACATAGCTAGAGGGATTCAAATCATTTGTTTTGGAGACGGAATTCCAATTTATTGCACGTACGTTGGATTCATACACGAGCACGGACGGGAGAAAGGCGTTGAATCGTTCTCTTGAGCTTTTGACGACCAGTTGAGGCTGCAAGGAGGATTTTTCAGTGTTTATTTTCTTCTTCCCATCTTCTCAGAACAATTATGGTGAATTCGTTTATGTTGAATTCCAATTCTAGTATGAGCTAAATTTTCTTCTTTCTAGGAAAACGATGTAACCTAATTCCGAACTATGCTTGTTTGTCCATGCTAATTTAATGCAATTCTCTCTTTGTTTATCTGATTTATTCTGAGTTTAATGCTTCTAATTAACTGGCCATTGATTAGATGATTATTAATCTTGTGATTTGCTATCGAAAGAGGGAATCATAGGGTAGATCTTGGATATTTCAGCATAGGTAAGTATAGAGATCGAAAGACTTGTATGAACCTGTGTAGTAATTAAATCATTGGTCTTATTGCGTTCTTGATTATTTAATTTGCATACTCTTGTGTGAATTGATAAACTAGAATCACTTCCAATTGACTATCGAAAGAGGCTTTTGGATGAATTAGAGATTTGCTAATAGACAAAAGAGGTTTAAGTTAAATTAGCTGGATGAGAAAAGCATAGTGAAGAATTATGGTGAAATCGATTTCCTAGAAGGTTTCTTCCCCATTGAATTTGATCTTTGAAAGTCAGTTTTATTTTCTTTGCTTATTTCTCTTTGAGTTGATCTAAGTTTATTTGCAACTACAAAAACCTTAGCGATTCCTCTAGATAAAATTGAGATTAGTAAAATTTTGGTATTTGGCAAGAGTAAGGTACCAATCCCTGAGGACGATACTCTACTTATTACTTTACTATAAAACTACGATACTGTGCACTTGCAGTTTTGCACCGGTCAAAAACGATACTACTTCTTTGGAATATTTAATAGATGTCGCTTTTCATGATATTCATAATTATTCAATAAATCTTTCAAATATGATTAATCGAGCTATATTAACACTAAAGAACAATTATATTGATGAAATAAATGCATTGCCAATTCAAAGATTTCCTTGTGAACTTACACGATATTATAGCTTTAATGAAACAATAGATCCATATGAACAAGTTATTGTGGATGATTTTTTAAATGCTTTGACACCAAATGGACTTCCTTCGCATGAATTGTTGCTCAAGAAAAATTGTTCCATCATGTTACTCAGGACCATGAATCATTCAGAAGGACTATGCAATCGAACACATCTAATTTATCGCAACTTTGACTATAATGCCATTGATGTTGAAGTTGTAGTTGGATATCGAAGTGGAAAAGGGTTTTATACCAAAAATTTCATTCTTACTAAATGTTGATGAAATAGTGGCTTCCAGTTTAAGCGAACTCAATTTCCTATCAGATTAAACTTTGTAATGAGTATAAAAAAGTCACAATGACAAACATTAGATTTTATTGGGATACATTTATCTGAACCTAGTTTTTCACATAGACAATTATATGTGGCTTTATCAATAGTTAAGACTGCTTCTTTAATAAGGATTTTAATACGACCAATCTTAACTGATGGATCTAAAAAGAACTAAACAAAAAGTATTGTATTTACAGAATTGTTGAGATTAGCATCTTCAAATTAATGTTATATAGGTAACTAAATTCAACTGTATAATTTAAAACAGATTATTGAAACAAAATTGCATGTTTTATTTAATTTTGTGTTCCCTGTAATCACTATTGTGTTCTTTAATTTGTTGCAATTATAGAAAACAAATTATACTTTATATATTGATACTACTGATATTTTCCTACATTAACAGCCTCCAAGATGCAGACAGTTTATATATCAATCAAATACATTACCCCAAGTACAAGAAATTGAAAAATGAAGATGATTGTGGCAGGCAAATCACCCAAACGAACAAGACAACGCTCACCAATGAAATATCAAAATCTAACATTGATTAATACAGATGTATAGTATTTATTTGTTTCATGTTTTTAAAAAGAAATTTTAATTATATCTTTCTTATTATAAAAATTTTATCCTAATAATGATTATATCTCAGCATTTTAAAACAGTTGCTTCTCGAGAGCATCTTTCCAAAAACAATATTTTTTATAACCAAAACATATTTTTAAAACAAAACAAACTTATCATAGTAATTACATTTTTTTTCATATTCTACATGAAATTGAGTACAAGCTATCATGTTTGATAAAGATATTGATTTGCAGGATGACACTTTACACATCTTCCAATCATAAGCAATGCATACGTGAAACCATTAGATTATAAGTATAGAATTGAAACTGCATATCAATATCAATGGATCTTAAATTCTAAAACAATCATTGAGGAGATTCTAGATGATGAACAACCATTAGAGCCACCAAAATACAACATTGTCTCATTCAATGAATTAGATGCTAATAAAGACTCAATTGCAAAAATAGAAAATTTACTTTTCAATATTTTAAAATCTTTAATTATCAACTGTTTAAGAATTTAGATCTTATTTGTTAGATCTTTTAGCAAACAATTCCAATCCATATTAAACCAAGTAGAGAGATAAACTTAACATATGGACCAACAATCATTCAAGAAATATATATTGTTGATCAAAAGTAAAAATATGTTTTTAGTTCTTTATTTCCTACAATTACCTTTCAATTTTAATTTATTAAAAATTCTATTAATTGTTTTATTTCAATTTTGTAACTTAAACCGTATATATTTAACTATGTAGGGTTGATTTGTAAATGTTGAGTGTCAAAAAATCTCAAAAATAATTGGAGTTAAGCCATTTATACTTTGAGCAAGGCTAAAAGTGGCCTCTTGTAATGGTATTTTTAGCAACTAACAATCTTACATTTTCCATTATATCATATATGTTTGAATTAATCATAATATATGTTTCCAATGTAGGATTGTCTCTGTTGTCATGACCGACAAGTATATTTACAATCAATCCTCTCATTTTTTTTTTTTTATAGGAAACCATATGTAGACTTATATTATATCAAATGCTGGATACAAAAAGGGATAGTGTCAAAAGAGATGATACTACCACTGATGCTCAGAGCATCTCAACACAAAGCATGAGCTAAAGAGTTACAAACTCTCTTAACATGCCTAACAGACTAGCTGGTGAATGAGTTTAGTATTAACTTTGTGTCCCTCAAGAGAACACCCACATAAGTGTCTGTTTCTACTAATGACTTGAAGCTGTTGACAACTTGCAAAGAGTCTCCCTCTAGGATCACATTCTGCCAGCCCAGGCTCTTGAGGAAGGTTGATGCTTGGAAGACTGCATACGCTTCAGCAAGTAGAGGATCAGGGAACATGTTGTGGATCATTATCATGGAGGCTTTAACTCTACCATCCCAGTCACGGATTATTACTCCAACCCCCACCTTGTTATTTACCTTGTCCAGTTCAGCATCCTAGTTAAGCTTGAGGCTACCCTGAGGAGGAGCTTCCCAACACGTGGATTCAGTGGTGGTAGAAGGGACTCTCCTTTCTGGTTGAGTAGTCTGGTTAATGTCTTCCATAAGTCTCTTTGTTGCTTGAATGACTGAGCTTGGATGAGCCACCACATTTTTGAAAACTGAGTCATTTCTTCTTTTCCATATCTTCCAAGCCGTAAGGGTGAATTCAATGATCTCTTCTCCTGCCAAGCTCTCCAAGAAGTGCTCCACAAGAAGTTTAAAAGACTGGAAGTGCCTGCTTGCCTTTTGAACCCTTCTAACACTTAAATTCCAGATATCTTGAGCTGAGGGGCAACTCCACAAGGCATGTGCAGTGGTTTCTGTCTGTAAGTTGCATACGGGGCACAAGGCATCCTCAGTTACCCTCCTTTGGTGCAGTTTTTCCTTAGTTGGGATAGCATCCAGGCAGGCCCTCCATAGGAATGTCTTGGCTACATTTGGGATGTTGACATACCTTGGTCCAGGCCGTAGGTTCAGTTATGGGCATAGAAGCTTGGCCACGCTCCCTCTGGTCTATTTCTGATTGCAAGTAGTATGCTGACTTTACAGTGAACACCCTTGAGTGGGTACACCTCCATATAAGCTTGTAAGGTGTTGGGAATAGGCTCAGAGGGATCCTACTGACTAGATCAACTTCTGATTTGCTTAGAAGGGAATTGACCAAAGGTATATTCCAAGTGTTAGTTGACTTATCAATCATCATGGAGACTTTGGAGTCGGTAGGAAGGAATCTCAGGGAGCTTTGAGGCTTGAAGGTTGAAGGCTGGGGGAGCCACCTGTCTTTCCAAATATCTACTATTTCTCCATCTCCTATACGCCACATAAGACCCTCTTGGAGGAGATGCCTTGTCGAGATGAAACTTTGCCACAAGAAGGAAGAGTTCTGACCTCTCTTAGCATTGAGGAAAGAACTCTTCCTGAAATACTTCTCCTTAAGAACTCTGGCAGCAAGAGAGCTTGGAGTAGAGGTGATCCTCCAACACTGTTTTGCAAGGAGGGCACTGTTAAAGTTTTCAAAATCCCTTAAACCCAGGCCACTTGCTTTCTTGGATTTACACATTTGATTCCACCCCACCCAGTGGATCTTGTTTTCCTTGGCCTGCTGACCCCACCAGAAGGACCTTACATGTTTGTCAAGTGCCTCTAGCAGTTGCTTTGGAAGCTTAAACATACCCATGCTGTAGGTTGGTATGGCCTGGATTACTGATTTGATTAAGATCTCTTTTCCTGCTTGGGAAAGAAGCTTTGTTGTCCAGCTACCTAGCTTGGCTTGCACTCTGTCAAGAATTCCCTTTAGAGACTTGGTTTTGGACCTCCCTACTAGTGCTGGCAATCCCAAATATTTTTCATAACAGTTTGTCCCCTGGATCCCAGCAATACTTGTGACTATATCCCTGGTTTGTGCATTTGTATTCCTGCTGAAGAAAATTGATGTCTTTTCCTTGTTAAGTCTTTGACCCAATGCCCTTTCATAAGATTCTAAGAGTTGGAATAGCTGGCTCCATTCAATGGAGTTGGCTTTGCAGAATAGAAGAGAATCATCTGCAAAAATATGTGGTTTATATGCAGATGGTTCTTTCTAATAGGCAGCCCTGAAATCAATTTCTTTTCCTCAGCTTGGTTTAAGAGGCAGCTAAGGGCCTCTGAGCATAGTATGAAAAGGTAAGGGGAGAGAGGGTCCCCTTGCCTTATGCCACAGGAGGGATAGAAAAAATTCTGAGATTCTCCATTAACAATGATAGAATAGGAGACTGTGGTAACACACTTCATTATCAGATCTATCCAACCTGCTGAGAATCCCATTTTTATCATGACAGATTTCAGGAAATGTCATTCTATCCTATCGTAAGTTTTGCTCATGTCCAATTTTAGGGCCATATACCCACTCCTTCCTGTTAATCTAGCCTTCATTGTGTGCAAGGCCTCAAAAGCCACAACTATGTTGTCTGTGATTAGTCTTCCAGGTACAAAGGCTGTCTATGTAGGGGATATGATGCTAGGCAGGATTCTTTTCAGTCTATTTGCCAAGGTCTTTGCTATGATCTTGTAGAAGACGTTGCAAAGGCTTATTGGCCTGAAATCTGTAGCTGAGATAGGGTTCACCTTCTTGGGAATTAAGGCTATAAAAGTTTCATTGATCTTGTCTTCCCATTGTCCACCATTCAGAGCTTCGAGGGTGGCCTTGCAGACTTGATTTCCAACTGTTGACTAGTAGTGTTGATAGAAGACAGCAGGGAAACCATCAGGGCCCGGGGAGCCAATAGGATTCATGCTAAGGATGGCTTCCCTTACTTCTACTTTAGTAAAGGTGGTTGAAAGGTTTGCATTCATCTCCTCAGTTATCACCTGTTTCATTAGGGTGAGACACTCTTCTATGCCTGCTGGATGAGAGGTTGAGAAGAGGGATTGGAAATAATCATGGAAAACTTGACAAATAGAGGTGTGATTTTGGACTTCTTGGCCTGATTCTAAGAGAATTTTAGTAATTGTATTTGTTTTTTTCCTCTGACTAGAGCATTTGTGAAAGTACTTAGTGTTACAATCCCCACCTTTTAGTCAAGCCTGTGTTGCTCTTTGTTGCCATTTAAGATTTTCTACATCCATAAGATCATTAAGTTCTCTTTGGATCAATTTAATTTCCCACTGAAGATCCCCCTTGTTATCTCTCTTTAGTTGATTCAGTAGCTCACTCTTCTCTTTTATAAGAGTTCCTTGGCCCCTAGAGGTGGTTCTGCTCCATGATTTCAGTTCCTTTTGACAGTAGGTAAGTCCTTTTATGGTGCTGATCAGGTTGTTAGGGGATCTGGTGGAGGGTTGCCAGACTTTTTTGATGATTTCCTCACACATTTTCTGTCTGCTCCAGGCTGATTCGAATCTAAAAATTCTGTTCCTCTTTCTAGTAGGGAATTGGCCTGTTTTCTGGACTATTATGGGGTTGTGATCGGATTGAGAACAATCCAAATGAGTTACAGTGAAGTTTCCAAATAGGTTGATCCACTTGCTATTGTCATAGGCCCTGTCGAGTCTTTCTTTTGTGAAGTGTCTGCTTTTCCTGTTGTTGGTCCAAGTGAATCTGCTACCACTAAACCCCAAGTCAAAACGATTGCAGAAACTGAGAGTCTCCTTGAACTTCACCATCTGCAAATATGGTCTGTTAGAAGCCCCATACTTCTCCCTATGGTGGGTGATTTCGTTGAAATCACCAAGGCACATCCAAGGAGTACTTGAGCTTGGCTTAAGGGCCTTTAGTAGTTCCCAGCTTTCATGTCTTTTAGCTATAACTGGATGGCCATAAAAGCCTGTTACTTGCCATTTTGTAGGTTCATTGGGAAGTTTTATTAACATTGAGATATGCCAGTTAGTGTAGTTCTTGATCTCAGCATCCAAGTGGTTATCCCATAGAAGGGCCAAGCCTCCACTCCTCCATCTACTGTCCACACAGAAGCAGTTCTCGAGTCCCAGTTTTAGTTTAACTCTTTCCATCTTTCCGTTTCCATTTATTTTTGCCTTTATTCAAAATTTTGACTTCAATATTACAGGAAAAAAAATAAATATTTAGACACAGTGATTAGGTACATTGTAATGGTACAGTAATGAAATCCTAATTTATTATTAAGAATAAGATTTTACAGTCATAGATTGCAAAATTTTCATCAATTCAGCAGCATCACAAATTTGAATTATTTCTAGAAACCAACAGATGATACAGATGTGGATGGGTATTTCAAGAAATAATTCAAATTTGTGATGCTGCTGAATTGATGAAAATTTTGCAATCTATGACTGTAAAATCTTATTCTTAATAATAAATTAGGATTTCATTACTATACCATTACAATGTACCTAATCATTGTGTCTAAATATTTTCTTTTCCTGTAATATTGAAGTCAAAATTTTGAATAAAGGCGAAAATAAATGTGGTTGACTTGTATTAAATATTCTTATTACGTATCATGCATTGGTTGTAACAAAAGAACAATCTACAAACACAATGAAAGTTTCATTTGTTACCATTGCCAACATACAAGTATCTCATAACCACTATATGTATTCTTTAAATTTTCAATGTTAGTTGTATATGTAACAAATTTGGGTTAATTACACTTTGCTCCCTCAAACTTTCACTCAATTCACAGTATGCCCCCAAAACTAATAATTGCATCAAAGTGGGCTCGTTTACTTTCAAAACTTCACAATCCCCCCCTTTTGTCTCTAGTAGCGTTAAATATAACCGAAATATCCTTCATGTTAGGGGTGTTAAAAAAAACCAGTGACCAGACCAGACCAAACTAGTGTGATCGGTCTAGTCCCGAGTTTGGTTCGGTCTAGTACCAGTTTTTTTTATTAAAACTGGTCAAAATTGGTTTGGTTCTGATTTTTCTTTTTTTAAACTAAACGTGACCAGTTCATATATATATTTTAATTTTTTCTATTATATATAATTTATATATATTAGTTTTGTATTATATGAGAAATTACTAAGTAATATAATATTAAATTTTAAAATCTTATATCATTTTATTTATTATATTAATAGTTATATTAATACTATATCACTATATTATATATTATAATATATCGTTATAGTCTATAATAAAATTATAATATACTACAATATATTATTACTATGGTATATAATATATAATATTATATATTATATAATATATAATATAATACATTAAACCAGACTGAAAATCGGTAAAATTGAAGTACCAATTTAGGAGAGTAACCAGTGCGCAATCGGTTTTGAAAAATACAAAACTGGTGCATACCGATTCGGTCCTAACTTTTGTCTAAAACAAGACCGGACCCAACCGGTTACACCGCTAGCTGCTTACATGCATCTCCCTCACTACAAAGAAAAAACCACCCCTCACCTCATCAACTTCATTGTCCCCAAACTGAAGGAGAATTTCGAAAACCCCTAAATGTAAAATTCGAAAACCCTAAGTCAAAAACCACTGACTTCCTTCAAACCAGACCATTGATCGATTGCTGTTCTCATTGGTGTTTCGTTCGTCTTCATCAAGTTGCTAAGAAATAAATTTGAAATTACCTTTTTCTTTGTTTACATTCAAACTAAGTTGGTTCTTTATATCAAAATGATCAGTTTGCAGAAGTAGTTTCTGTTGGAACTGAAATGAATTCATGCTTATTGTTGTTTGTAGTAGCTGCACACGCCCAAAAGTTGCGTACTGTGTTTCATGTAAAATAGGAATATAGCATAAGCAAGCGATGCATGTATTCCAATTTTGCCATGATATTGTCTTAATCTTAATGTTATCATGCTTAAACAATGCTCCAGTTTATTTGCCATGATATATTCCCTAGATCCTATTATGCCATGACTTGGACTCATATACAGACTAACATGTATATTTCAGCAGGTTGTGAAAGATGTCCACTAGTTCATTTAGCACAAGTTGGAGTGGTAAAGCACCACTGAATGACCCATTTTTCCATTTTGTCATTGCAATCTACAGGCATGTCTAAGAGTGTCAACTATGGACGATAACTACAAAAGGAAGTTCTAGAGATACTCATATTGGACTCCTGCTGGTCAACATGCAGGTGAGGATCGGTGTTGTACATTTTTTGATTAGGTAGATGATGATTTTTGCTCCATGTGTAGAGATGTTGTTGGCCAGATACAAGATAGACTCTGGATACAGAGTCATGATTTGAAGATTGAGAAGTCGAAATTGGAGGCTAACTTGGTGATGGAGAGGGAGCACAGGGAACATATCCAAGAGTTATTGTATAATGAGAAGAAAAAATCTAAGGACTTGCGCAAGAAATTCAATAACTGCATATGGTGTGGTGTCACTGTAATTGTTCTAGTTGTTGCTGTTATCTATATGAAAATGTCCCATGATGGTGATGAACATCGCAAGAACTTGATGATAGTGGAGGATTGGTTAATGTAATTTTTTGGATGTATATTAATTGTGATTGTTGTTTTGAGTTTGATTGTTATATTGGACATCATTTGTCGTGTTGACTTTAGTTATTGTATGTAATTTGATTATGTATTGAATTTTGTAGCAATAACTTACTGTGTTCTGTTGGTGACTATTAGGTCAGACTGTTGCAAAGTATTTATTTTATACCTTTATCATATAGCACAAATATGGTAAATTAAATATCACACATAATAAGAGTAGGATGTTCCCTATCCAAAAAATCTCAATACATAGTAGTCAAGTGGTGGTAATAATGATTAATAATAATCACCATACTTATCAAAATCTCTCAATTGGAATGTCATCATAATACCATAAAACCAAAAATGCACTGGTTTTGAACCATTACAACAAAAGTTTTATAATACCAATAACATCATAAAACCCTAACTACACCATTACAATAGTAGTCAACATTGCCAATTTGGTCTCTTCCATTTCCTCTTTTGATTTTGATTCATCTTCTCCACACATGAAGATAACTCCACACTTTTCTCTTTCTACACTAATGCATTAGCTTTGGCATAAGGCACTTGAGTGTTGGGCGACAGTTGACCAACTTTGAATTGCATGCCTCCTCTTTCAGGATTGCCCCAAGAACATAGTCTTCCTTGTCCTGGATTGCTTGTATCGACATTTAAGTCCACAAACACAGGTGGCCATGTATGAGTCTGTGAGTGGTGGCCCTTAAGTCTTGCAGACTACCTTCTGAGTGGTGGTTTGGCTATCAACTTTGGCATACAAACCACATTGGCTTGCAATTAATTAGTTTGGCCTACTAGACTTGTTTGCCATTCTACCTACGAAGGCTTTTGACAGGGGAGTCTGCACTGTTGGACTTGTTTGCATGTAGCCTACGAAAGTGACGACTGTGGAGTGTACTTAGCTTGCCTAAATTAGGCTTTTGGTTGTGAAGGCTTTGACAATGGAGGTTGTGAAATAATCTAGTAGCACATTTAAATGTAAATGAACATTCTCAACATTTACGTAAATGAATATTGTATAGTAAATAAGGAAGAAGTAGCCACTAACTAGTTCATCTGAAATGAAGCAGCTTGAAATTCTACTGCAGAAGTGAAGGAGGGCGTACCTGGGTTCCCACGCAGACATTTTCTTCTATTGTGACCAGCTTGCTTATACCTCGAACGGGTCATATACAAACCAGTTTTCCTCAATTTGTTTGTTCCTTGTTGATCGTCCTCATTTCTTTTTTGATGTTTCTTTGGCCTCCTGAGTTGTTTCCTAACCTCAAGAGCAGTAGGCTTCTCATATGTGGTAGTGAGCCATTGATCCTTACTAGGTATAGGGTAAATTAAAGGCTTGTATGCTGCCCTCCACATCTCCACACTATAGTAATGGTACATATATCCCTTGGGGTCTTGGTCAAAATACACAATACATGTGTATGCATGAGGGCATGAAATACCTGTCATGTCCCATCTCAAATATGAGCAGGTCCTCTTGCTCAAATCAATAGCATTGTTAACCTTAAACTGACCACCTTCTGCATACGTTGGAGTACAATAGATGAATAGGTCATGCATAAGTTCAAGCTTTGCAACTATCCGAGATGTTATTGTTTTCTCCCATTTACCAATTACTTCCATTTTCAACTGATACCGCCTCATCAGTTTCTTCCATATGGTCTCCACCATAGTCACAATTGGCTTATCTCGTGCTTGCAGAATATACATGTTGAAACATTCACTGAAATTATTCACTACTAGGTCAAACTTACAAAATGTGTTAAACCATGCTCTAAACCATTGTGATAGGTATATGACCTTCAGGTAGTCATATGCAAGCTCACTGAGGGCTTTCAGTTCTTCCATAGTTCTCTCAAACTCTCTCTTGGTGTATGTTATAGCTGCCTACCACAATTTCTCATTCAAAGACACACCCATGTGGCCAGCATCTCGAATATTGGCATATAAATGCCTCACACAAATACAACTATCATTGTAAGGCACCAACTCCTCCATTACTGGCTTTAAACCCTACAAAAATATTGGATGAGTGACTCATTTAATAGGTTGACTTAATAGAATATATCGAAAGATTTACAAAATTACTTTTTGCCTGTCACTGATAAATGTCCATTTGCCTTCAATTTGCTGTCCAAGATTGGATATAAGTGTCTCAATAAATGTCTCAAAAGATTTACAAAATTACTTTTTTTTAGGAGCTTCCACTCCTCACTTTCTCTTAATCTCATCAGTAATTGCATGAATAGACATATTAGGTTGGCTCATAAATAGTGGCATCAGCTTATCTGCAATCCAGGATGATGTGACAATGGAGTTCTTATAACTCTTGCTACACTCATGTCTTGGATTCATAGACTTTATCTGGAAAGTCTGTTGCCCACTAATCCCAAACCCATAAACCCGGTAAGGACATTTAGGGGTATTGCAGATAACAACAACCCTATCCCCATCATTTTTTGTAAATTTTATAGACTTATTAATATTTAAGTTGAATCTTCTTATTGTCTCTCTAAACTGTGATGTAGATCCAAACTTCATTTTAACAGATATTTTTGGATTCTCCAAGTCAACATGTTAAAACTTAGAGAACCTAAAATCACAATGTCCTTCGTTGCCACTATGGATAGGAGATTGAAGAACATCACTTGGTGCCATATTAGATAAGTTACCTGTTAATTGTGAAACAAAGCACTGTTCAGTAGCTTAAGAAAAATGAATACTAAAAAATAAACAAGGAAATAGAGGAATTTTTTATATCATTGTCATCCTCCTCTGGCCACCTTGGACCACTTCTGCTCTGGCCTATTCCAGGTGGCAGATGACTCCCTTCGTCCTCCTCAAACTCAACATCTAAGGGAGATTGTGGCTCTTTATCATCAAATTGCACTTGACCATCAATACCAGTTAACACTAGTTGTGTAGGCATTGACCTCAAACTTGACCTTGATGTTCCCATTGTGCTTACATCAATGGCATACAACTCATCCTCACTACATAACATTGCTTTCCAAAATGGATCATTAAGTCCAAGGCAACGTGCTTCTACTTCCTCCTCATCCTCACTCACATCATCCTCGATGTGATGATCATGCAAGTAAGACTGGTGAACAGAAGTTCAAGAATGAGACATAAGATACAAATTAACTACTTATTGACCCTAAAGCGCAACCACATAGACAGCACATCATGGTCAGATGTGAGCAATTCAAAACCGTTGTGCATCCCAAGCCAGGCTGTCTATAGTAGACTAGGTCATATGGATTGTAACCATACTTTGTCACAATTGTCTGTATCTCATTCCATGCGGCTGATTCTTATCATATGGTTCATGGTACACATCAGTCTTACCCCCAACATATTTCTCATTCTGCCACCTATCAATTACCCCACCATGATGGACTTGAAATAGTAAATTTCTTGTAGCCATCCTACAAAATATAGTCAATTAAATTAGTCATGGCCCGTAGTCAATTATTAGACCAAATATAAACTAAACAAAAGTAAACAATTTGACCAAATAGATAAATTTGTGCATTTTCCTATGCAAGGGATCACCTCTATCAAAACCTGACAACAAAACACCCCCATGTTATTGTGTTCTCAAACTGGAACCACTAAAGCCACTCAGCAATACACTAGCATCATATTAGGAAGCATACAATATTGGACCCATCCACGTGCAACTATTGGACACAGACATCCTCAAAACTGAAACATTTGCCATGCCAAATTACTCATTTTCACACGAAGAACATACAAATTAGATGAAGACAAAGATAGACTCATTTCAAGATGGACTCACCTCTACGACAACCATTGGGAAGAAGACATAGCAACTCGATGAAGACAAACGAAAATGTTTGAAGCCACTTAGATTGGTGCAAAGATGAAAGAAACACAAATGAGAATAGCAATTAATCAATGGTCTGGTCTAGAGGAAGTCAATGGTTTTTTACTTAGTTTTTCGAATTTTGCAGGTTTAGGGTTTTTGTATTTTGGGGTTTTCGAATTTCTCCTTCAGTGGTTTTGTCTTTGAAGTGAAGGAGATGTATGTGAGCAACACGTGGAGGACGTTTCGGTTTAATTTAATGCTACTAGTAGACGAAAGGAGGGGATTGGGAAGTTTTGAAAGTAAGTGAGTCAACTTTGATGCAATTATTAGTTTTGAGGGCACATTGCGAATTGAGTGAAAGTTTGAGGGGGTAAAGTGTAATTAATCCAATTTAATAGCATTCCTATCAATTTTAACACAAAATATTATTTTCATCATTTATAGTTGCCAAGCATATGGTGAAGTTGATGATGACAAAGGACAACTAGCTGCACTGATGTTTGGTGACATTCCAAAAAAAGCATGTTGCTCAGCAATTGATTTTATGAATCATTCTAGCGAGGTATTTGTATTCTAGTATCTTTTCTTTCAAAAGTTACCCCAAGTTAACATTTTTTTTAATAGTAACAATCCCCTCCAATTTTACCAATTATTTTATCATGATATTGCATTCTTTTCAGTAATTGATATAAAAAAAATTATAAATATTGAAGTGTTTATTGATATGAGATATATTGTACTACAAATTATAATTATATATATGTTGTCTTTTTTATGAGAATAGTGAATATCTTATTTAACTACAAAATGCAATGAAACTTTGTCATTTTATTTGAAACATTTATCAATATGAGATATACTGTAGTAAATTTACAATACTTTGAATTCTTTTCGATAGAAATTCTTTCCTTTTTATTAATTGTGAAAAACTATTAAATTTGTATCATGTAAGAACATTTGCCATATCTAAAAATATGACAGCATAAACATCACAGAAAGAATGGCTGATTCAGCTTGGGCAAACCTTGATCGGCTCAACCAACAGTACCATAAAAACTTCAATATCCTCACAATCGATCCTATACAAGATGACACAAAATGATCAATCAAATAACCGGGATATTTTCCCCCATCCATTACATTTTGAACTAATCTTTTTATTGAACTTGTATTAAACTTGTACTAAATTATGATCTATTTTGAACTAATGATTTTGTTGGATAATCAGTCTTAAGAAGCAATTATTACATTACACTTACCTATCATTATCTAAAAATATTTGCTAAAATTTTCCTTTTCTTTCCATATACATTACATGTTTCATTAATCAATGTTTTATGAAAAATAAATTATTTTTATTAAAAACAATTTCACCCCACTAGACAAATATACTTTACACATTGTTACTATATATATATATATACCAATAAGTCAGCATGTGCGATGCACGTGTGCTTAGTCGATATTTTTCCTACGTCTCATAACTCCAACATTCATGAGTCTAACTATAAGCGGGCCCAATTTAAAGTACTATTATATTTTATTAAGATAAAAATAAAGTACATATCTCTATAAGTACTCTTTCTTTCGCTTGTCAGCTTGTATGGATAAGTATGATATTGTGTTTTATGAAGAGAATGAGCGTTTGAAAAATGAAGCTAAAAGTCTCAAATTTTGATAAGTTTGATCAAAATATCGTTTCAATTTTTTCTCTTGATAGAAGTTATTAGAGAGAAGTATCGACTTTAGGAATTGAAATATGTTGCAAAGAACCAGGGTGATCTACTAATACTAAATAGTAAAGAGATAAGAAATGTTACCAACATATTAATACAATTTCACATTGACATAACAAAATATCTAACTAATTATAACTAAAATTGAGAATGATGAAAATAATTTTGAATTAAGATAATAAAAAAACAAATATACATATATGATTAGGAAGCTTCTAGCTAACCCTCAAATGATTAACACTCTATTTTAGGATTTTATGAAATTCGAGCATCTTGATAGAGTGTGAGTGGAATTATTTTTGTAAAAATTTATTTTCAACTTATTTTCAAGTTTAAGCATAGAGCACGTATGCCCACTTGAAAGTTTTCTATATTTTTATCTTATTAACAACTCACCTCTATAATATACAAAATTATCACTATGTTCGTAGTTTGCAGTAATTCAATACCTGCTACATGTAGCGGGTTTCTATAGCAATTTATATTTTATATATTCTTTTACATAATTTGATAGAACTTATTTTATGAATAATTCTTAAAATAATTTGTATTTTTTGTATTATACATTAAAGGCATTTGAGAATGCTCTTAAATTAAGTGGCCTTCTTTCTCTTCTTCTTCTCTTCTTCTTCTTCTTCTTTTTTAATATAATAAATCATGTGTCCTTTTATGTTTAGGAAATAATTGTCATATAATACTCATAGGAGGACATAAAACGCCATAGTATAGTCCAAAATTGAGGATGATGCACATCCAAGCTGGGTCCCCATTCACTGGGCCATCCTTCCAGCTGTTTATTCTGGCCTCTCTCCCTCCCTCCTCTCTCTCTCTCTCTCATTGTCAACATTGTCTCCCTCACACTTTCTCTCTCTCTGACTCACTTTTTCCTCACTTCTTTTTAATTTTCCTGCTTTTGGTTAGGTCCCTCAGCCTGCATTCTCGGCTAAACGCAGCAACATCCTCATACCCATTTCATTTTCATTGCAACCAGGCCTGTTTCTCTTCTTCGATTTTTTTGTTGTCCCCTGTCGTGGGTAGATTTGGTTTCATTTTTTCATGTTTCTTTTCCCCTTGTTTTTCATCTTTGGTCCTTCAAGAAAAATGTATGGGCATCATTTTTTGGTTTCATTTTTCTTGTTTTGTTCTTGGTCTATGCCCTGAAGTGCATATCTATATTATTGATCACTTCTACTGTGTCCTATCGTGGATAGATTTGGTGGTTTTTTTTTTTTTTTTTGCATGGAATTTGGGACCGAGGCTCTCCACTCTCTGTAATTAAGTTTATTCTTTCATTCTCATCCTTTTTTTGGTGGATGTTTATTTTATTTTATTTTTTTGCATTGCTTGTTTTATGAAAAATCTTATGGGTTTCGTTTTTGCATGTTTGCCCTTCATTTTTTTTTTTTTTATGCTTGGTTTTTCAACAAAAATGTATGGACTTCATTTTTTACTTTCCTTTTTCTTCTTCATCTATGTCGTGGAGTGCCATCTATGTTCTTGATCTTTTCTACTGTCGCTTGTTGTGGGTAGAGTTGGTGGTTTTTTTTTCATGGACTTGGGTAATGAAGCTCTCCTCTTTCTCAAATGAAGTTTCATGGAGTTGGTGATATTTATTTTCTTTTTTTTCCTTGGTTTTAGTCCGAAGAAATTTATGGGTTTCATTTTTTCATGTAGATCTGGCTGTTTGGTTTGTGTATTTATTCGATTTCACCAGAATCTGAGATTTGTCTTGCTCTTGGAGGTGCTAATCTAGATCTAGGTTGAGGAAGAAGATTCTACTCTCTCTAGTCCTCTCTATTTGGGTTTTTTTTCCTCATGCAACGAAGACAATGGCTGTGTTTTTTTTTTTTGGGGGGGGGGGGGGGGAGGGGAATTATTCAGCCCCCTCACCCCATTCCACACGACACCATTTAAACCAATACACCAAAACCCTAAAAGTTGTTTTCTTCTTCTCTCTATTTCCCATTCCTCACCTCCTACGCTGACACCCTCAACAATCTCTCACAAACGTCTCTTTCTTTCTACCCATGTCTCCGTGTCTTCCATACCTCTCTCTCTACCCATGTCTCCGTGTCTTCCATACCTCTCTCTCTCTCTCTCTCTCTCTCTCTCTCTCTCTCCCCGTTACTGGGTCACACTCTCTCTTCTCTCCTCTCAATTTCGCCGCTCCTTCACCAACAACAGTCGTTGACGTATTTCTGATCTCCTCCATCTGGCCATGTGCAGATGCAGCATATTTTGAGTTTTGGTGCTGCCTTTCTGAGAAGCAACCAAGTAAAGGAGGTAGAGAAGCGTGGTTGTGTGATTACCGGTGGGGCATAAGGTGACGGGGCAAAAGGATTTGCAAGGCTGGTTTCATGGAGCCTCTTTTGGGTGTCCTTGTTTCCTGGTTTCATCAGAATGTTGGATTTGATTATACTACCACCCTTTGGTTCTTCCTCCTCTACTTCATGTCCCGTTTTCTATTTAGCAGTTGAGCTATCTTCCTCTCCTCCTTCATAGATCTGCACGATCCTCCCTCTCCCCATTTTCTAATCAACAGTTGGGATTTTTTTTTTCTGTCATGTGGTGGTTGTGCTATGTTGTAGATCCATTTCTTTTCTACTTGTTGCAGCGGCGGACCATTGCAACGAGGGCCAACCGATTACCGTGTAGTGGTTGTGCTCATCAATCATCATTGTTTTCATCGTCCTCTTTAAATACTTCATCTTCTTCGTTTGCACCCTCTCGTTCTTCCTCCTCTGCTTCATATTCCTTGCTTTCTAATCAGCAGTTGGGAATTTTTTACGATTATTGCAGCAAGCGCCACCCGTTTGCTTTTTAGTGACTATGCTACGGTGTGGATCGAGTGGGTTGTTATTTTTATTTTCATTTTTTGTGGTTGTTGCAGCCACGGACCGTTGCTGGGCATTTGAAGTTATTTGTTGTGAGGGACATAGGTTGGTTTGTCCTTCATGCATGGAGGATCTGTCTTCTCCCTGACAGCCACTAAATCACCTAACTTAACTCTACTCTTCCATCTCTCTCTCTTTCTCTCTATCTACATCTCTCTCACTCTGTAACACTTCCTCTTCGTGCATGTAGTTTGATAGAGTAGAGAATGATATTTATAAAGTAGAAATGTGATTTAGACAGAATATGAAGGCAGTGGAAGGAGGTAGAAGACAATGAGAAGATACTGGGAAGGCAGCTGAACATGGGGGACGAAACTGAGATTTTGAAATGCATGTAGGGGCAAAATGGGAAGAAATGTAAAAAGACAATATAGCCACCATCGGTGGAGAAATAAAAGAAATTGAACAAACTGTAAATTCCTCATAAAATTAGGGACACAATTGGCAAAAAAATAGTAGACGAAAATTTGAAAAACAAACTAAGGGCAAAATTGAAAAACAATATATATTAGATGACAGGAGCTTGCTTAAGAGCATCCACATTGGCTTGGCTAAATGTGATGTTTGGCTAAATTTTACATAATTTGACTCAAAAATTATTCACATTGGATTAGGCAAATCTAAAATAATTTAGACTTTTGCTATAATGGTTAGCTAAAGATGGAAGACCACTATTCATTCATCAAATATTAAAATATTAATTTCTCATTCCAAACAAATAAATTAAATTAATTAATATAATTAACATTTAACATTTAAAATATAATTATTATTAACATTTAATAATATTTTTTAATATTAATTGAATATAATATAATTATTATTAACATCTAACAATACTTTTTTTAATATTAATTTAATTAGAAGATAATTACTATTAGCATTTAATAATACTTTTTTGTAATATTAATATAATATAATATAATTATTATTATTATTAACATTTAATAATAATTTTTTTAATATTAATTTAATTAGAATATAATTATTATTAACATTTAATAATACTTTTTTAAATATTAGTTTAATTAGAATATAATTACTATTAACATTTAATAATACTTTTTTGTAATATTAATTTAATATAATATAATTATTATTAACATTTAATAACACTTTTTCTAATATTAATTTAATTAGAATATAGTTATTATTAACATTTAATAATACTTTTTTAATATTGATTTAATTATAATATAATAATATTATTGTAATATAATATAATTATTATTATTAACATTTAATAATACTTTTTTTTAATATTAATCTAATTAGAATATAATTATTATTAATATTTAATTGGTAGAATTATTAACATTTAATAATACTTTTTTTAATATTAATCTAATTAGAATATAATTATTATTAACATTTAATTGGTAGAATTACAAAATGTGAGAAAATAAATTAAATAAAAAATTTATTAATTTAATAATATTTTATTTTTATATAGAGAATGAATAGCTAATCTAATGTGGAGATTGAATTTTAATAGAGTAGATAAATGTAAAAAAAGATTGATATTGATCAAATTTAAAAATGAATTTAGCCAAATCAATACCAATGCTCTATTGACACTTAGTAATCTACTAGATCCTTGGAAGCCTATCTAGTGCATGCCTGGCCTCGGTAGGCAAACGGCCCGCCCATCGTTGGGCGGATCCAAGCATCATCCTATTTTTCTTTTCATGTCATGATGGAATTTCAAGGCTTCTTTGTTCTTTCACATGAGAAAGCAAACATCCTTCCCACTCAAGGCAAATGCACGTCATCATTCCTTTTATACTTATCTATCTATCTTTATATGATGTAATATTAACTAATTGAAAATTATTTATTTTATTTTATATATAAATCAATTATTTAATATCATGCTAGATTATGCTGAGTATAAATAGATTAAATTTTCCTATAGTTAAAAATTAATATAAAGAAAATATTTAGTTTATAAAGAAATTCTATAAGAATAAACTTATAAATTAATATGACTTAATATGATAAATTATATTTTTAATTTTTTTTTTTTTGTAAAATAGATTTGATCTATCAAATTAAGTCATACCAATTTACAAGAATACAAGACTATATAAACTTAAAAAATTCTATATACCATACTATCATCAAATTTTTATTCCAGTAAATAAGATGTGGCACATTTATCACCATTGAATAATTATTTATTGCATACTTCTTTATTATCTAATGATGATAAATGTGTCATATCTTATTTAGTAAGATAAAAATAAGATAAGAGTGTAGTATATATTATTACTCGAAATCAAGATATCTATCATAATAATTAAAATAGAAAAATGATTTAGCAATATAAAAAAATTTTTATAAAATAAATTTATAAATTGATATAATATATCATATTATAAATATTTTCTTATTATCAAATATATATTATGTTCTATAAAATTATATTAATTTATGCATTTAATTTTAAAGTAATGTTATACATTATATTATTATTTTATTTTTATGACATTATATATGATGTGATATATTTATTATTATTTAATGATAAAAAAATATATAATAAATAATTATTTAATAATAATAAATATATCATATTTTAATTAATAAAATATAAATAGAATGGTAGGAGGATGTATGGATTTTTTTTTTTTAATTTTACGCTCTCTGTTGGTACATTTTCTCAAATTTTACGGAATGGCGATGACAACGTGGCAGGGTGACGGCGTCGCTCTCATAAAGAACGTCCGTTGCTTCGACCATTGACGTCAACCTTCTCTCGGACTGTTTCGAAGCTTTTTCGGAAAATTTAGATTAGGGATTTCAATGGCACTTTTGCATTACTTCCCGTCCCAATTCTCATTGCTTCAATACCACAGACACCCAGCCATTCCTAACGCCTCTCTCTCAGAGACCCCAGTTCCATCATCAATCTCACCTCAATTTTGTTCAATATCATTCTCTCGACAAACTGTTCTTCGTTACCCGTCGTTTCAATCACTTCGCTGTAGCCCGAGCTCGAGCACTTCAGTACAGGATGAAACTCTCTCTTCCTCGAAAATCTTCATAAAAGGTATATTAATTTTGTTCCAAATGGCCTATAAATCTTCATACGTGGAGACTTGTAGGAATGAAGCTCAGAGGTTTGTTAGTTACTGAGAGAGTATTCTTCCTAGAAATCTATAGGGTGTGTTCCGTTGACATTCCATTAATAAGTATGGTAGGCTGTATGGGTGTCTCATTCTTTTAGTAATTTTCCAGGATTAATTGGTTTTGAGGTTAAACAACGTTGAGAATGATTCGAAATTTCTAAAAACAAAAGAATATTAAGCATAAGCAGGCACTTTTTTGCATCTTTCTAATTTTCTTGCTTCATAGTTGCCGGCAAGCCATGCTGCTTTTTGTAATTTGGTTTAATTGTTAATATTTTCCAGTTGAAGTTCTCCATTAATTCTCTGCAGATAATAACCATTTTTCTGAACCCTTTGGAGCAAACTGATGCAGGACTGCCGCACTCAATGTCTGAGGGACGTCTGCACAAGGTCTTTTCACACTATGGAGAAGTAAGCCAAGGTGAATTCTTAGCTTGTATATTCTTTAGTTAGGAAGTTTGTGGAGGCAACTTCTAATGCCCTTTCTCGTGGTTTCACAACCTTAATTATAACCCAAATCTTTTGTCTGGGCCAAAAATGCACCAATTTCCATGCCCTTCTAGCCCACGAATTCTTGTTTCCTCGAGCTTTAGAGGATTCACTTGACTTTTTGTTTCTGGCCTTTGTTAGGCCTATATTTGTACTTGGAGCTGGGACTTCATACGGCTTTTTAAGACGGTTGATATCTGTATCCAGGCTGGTCTTTTCCTTTTCCCTATTCTTATTTCCCTCTTGTCGAATATAGTGTTAGCAATGTTACTCTTCGTTCTTGATTTTACTTATCATCATCGGTCACACTTTGTGATGTGGCACATTTAAATTGGCTTTATACATTTATGACTTGAATAAACCACTACTTAAGATTTGCCACATCACCAGGTGCGACTGGTAGTGACAAAACTTGAGATGAAGGATAACATTTCTCATCATATATATCTAATTATAACAAAGAAGTTGCTGAAAGGAGTGGCTTCGTAATATGTTTATTTTAGACTATTTAGTTAGCTGATACGAAAACTTTACAGTGGTTTCTGGATTATGTCCTAAGTTCAAGTATATCAAGGCATGCTGGTAGTGCTCTTGGGGCACAAGTAGATGACAATGCGTCTGGATAATGGGTTCAGGTGGTGATTGTTGACTAATTGCTCATTTTTAGTCCCACACCGGTGGAATGTAAACAAAGAAGCATTATGCCAAGTTATAAATAAGAGGCTTAGCCTATTAGTTTAAGTGCACCAGTTGAAAACTTATCTAGTAACTTTTGACTTTAGTTAAATTCCTCTGTTAGCCTTTTTGTAAAAAGGGGAAGGGGGTATAAAGTTAAAGTTTTACTAGTGAGGTAGCTTTGTGTGTGTGTTTGAGGGTGAGGAGAAAAATTGTGTGATTGTAATAATTTTTCACATAGTGAAATTTCTTCTCTGAGTCTAGTGGTTTTTCTCCTGTTTTAGAGTCTCCACATAAATTTCTTATGTTGTTTTTCTCTATTTTTCTTATTATTCCTGCAAAGGGTAGATCCTAGGGGGGTGAATTTTGGAGGTTCAAATTCCCAACAGTGATAAATGCAAAGTGCCTATATTCATGCAATGGAGGCTTGCTAGGTTGTGTGATGGGTCATTGCAAAGTCAGGCTGGAGAGTTGAAGAGTTCATTATCATGTTTTGAAGTTATTACATAGGGCATTGGGAGATTTCTGTAGTTGATCCTTAAGCATACCTTATCTCATTCTTGATGAATTTTATCCATTCCTTTTTTTTCTTTTGTGCATGCTTCTTTCATGATTCTTGAATTTTAAAAGAAAAAACATTTCAATGATTACATATAAACCTCTGTTTAACATTTTCTTTCAGTCAAACTAGTTGTGGATAGAAATTCTGGACAGTCTTTAGGATTTGCGTATATCTGGTTTACTAGTGAGGACACTGCCAAATTGGCAGTGAAAGAGATGAATGGAAAGGTATGCCCTTTGGTAATAGTTTGGTGTCCTTATTAAATCAGGGGAACCAATGAGATTTCTGTCATAACTTTGGAGCTGGTTTGTGGTTCAGTTTTTTGATGGCAGGTTTGTCTACGTAACAATTGCGAAGCCTGGATTCATCAAAAATCGGGGGAGAGAAACACACTACAAGTTCTAGTCCGAAAGTCTGGATTATGCCTCCATGCAGCCTAAACAACATTTATTATTTTCCTGTACTTATTTAGGTTTTGTTGCACTTTGTTTTCCCTTTTCGTTTGTACAAAAAGTTTGGTACTCTTTTTTTTTTTTTTTTTTTTTTTTTTTGATTAGTGATTTTGGTACTCTTATTTGTGGCGTTCTGTATATGGACAAAACAATTGACAAAAAGAATGTTGTTCTTCATCCTCAAATCTCAATCACATGTGATATGTCTTAAGTGACTGTCTGTCGAAGCGATAGACTGAGACATATAAAACTACTCAAATATATCACATCAACAAGTGTGACCGAAGATGACAAGATTTAAAATATAAAAAAAAAAAAAATAACATTACTAGTTGAAATATGAAAGAAATGGAAAGAGAAGCGAGTGTGAATTTGTAAATGGATAATTTGAAATGTTTAAGGGAATATTTTTAACTCTAGGGTGGAGTAAATTGATATTTGTGTGTTTTGGTTCACTTCTCGTGCCATATTTTCCTTCCACATCCCAATTACATTAAATGGAGAGGGAAGATCTTATTCCTTCTCCCTTGGTCTCTCTAAAATGAGGGGTGGTTTGTGTCTCTTTCCTTTGGTTTTTTGTAAGTGCATTTTGTTAATTTGAGGGATGTTCTCTTAGCTCGATAGTTTCTAAAAATTGTTTGCACCCAAGAGATTCAAATATTCTTAAATCTGGAGAGAACATATCACCAACACCAAAGTATATACCCCTTGAGCCAACATCTAGAGGAATAGACGTTTTATCTCCTCTAAAAAACTATCCTTTGTCTTTTTTGGTCAAAGTTTTAAATTTGTCGTTGCCTATCACTCAACCTCCACACACACCCATTACGCTTGGTTGGAGGGCCCCTGAACACAGCTCGCCCGACCCATTTGTTCACACCCACAAGTTAGGAAAAGTCTTGTTGCAGGCCACTTGCGGACGGATTCGCGCACCAGGCTGACGTGGACATTACTCTTAATGAAACGGTGAGTTTTATTCGTGCGGGAAGATGAATTAATGAAACCGGCTGCACTCCTTTCGATATTCACTTTTCCCACCTTTTTCTTTTGGAAAACTCCTTTTGCAAGCCATTTGCGGACCAGAAAGTGCACCGATGCTGACATGTCAAATGAAATGGCGTGTTTCAAAGCATGGAGAAAGTGATTTCGTGCAACAAGAGTGGGAAGACGTTTTTGTCTTCATCAAACAACTGCTTCTGGAGCGGGAAGGGAAAAACTCGAAATTTCCTCCCCCAAATTTTCGATGAAAACTCTGCTAGTTTCATGACAGCCATGAGAATGCTCCGACAACCCCTCGAGCAGCTACTACAAGATAACCGACCTCATTGCATTGTTGCCGACATGTTCTTGCCATGGGCAACTGATGTTGCTGCTAAATTTGGCATCCCAATGCTTGTTTTTCATGGAACTAGTTTTTTCTCTCTGTCTACAATGGTGAGTCTACAAGTGTATGAACCTCATAAAAAAGTTTTATCTAATTCTAAACCTTTCATCATTATAAACCTCATAAAAAGTTTTTGAAAGAAACCAAAGAAGCAAAGGTGAGGAGCTGTGGGGTTGTTGTAAACAGCTTCTATGAGCTCAAACCGGCTTATGCAAATCATTACATAAAGGTCTTGGGAAGGAAGGCATGGCATATAGGTCCAATTTCACTATGCAACAAGGAGGCTGAAGACAGAGGTCAGAGGGGAAAAGAATCCTCCATCGATAAACAAGAATGCTTGAAGTGGTTTAATACAAAAAACAACAATTCAGTTGTTTATATATGCTTCGGAAGTTTGGCCAACTTAACTGATTCTCAGCCAATGGAAATTGCCATGGGTCTTGAGGCTTCTGAACAAGAATTCATTTGGGTCATGAAGAAAGGCAAAGATGAAAAAGAAGAGGAAGATGTGGGTCGTGCTCAATCTGAAATTTTTCTCTATTTTTGCTCCCCAAAACAGAGCAACATATCTATTTTTTTCCCGCTGCTCCCCACGTCGAGCACGACCACCACTTCTGCCATCACCCAGTCCCATCGCACGGTGAGTTCCTCCTCAACGTCGCGCCACCCTTCCGTTTTCTTCTCTCTCTCTCTCTCTCTCTCTCTCTCTCTCTCTCTCTCTCTCTCTCTCTCTCTCTCTCTCTCTCTATCTCTCTCTCTCTGTGTGAGTATCGCCACCACCTTCAGTCCCAATGACAAGGCCCACACAAGCAAAAACCATCACCTTCTATCTTGCCGATCAAAAATGGTTGACAGCAGCCCAGGAAAACATAAATAAATATCATCATCTTCATACCTAAAAAACATAAATAAGCAAAGTGACGAAGGAGCTGCCCAAGATAAAAACTTGGAACAAATAGAAAAAAAAAATAAAGCTCACCGAAATCTGCAGCAAATGGAGAAGATGGAGATGAAAACCTACGATTTAGGTTTTGTTAGGACGAGAAAATGAAGCTTGAAGCCGATGTTCGCTCCTGACTCTTTTCTCTTCTCTCTTTCATGTTTTCTCTATTTTTTTTATTTTTATTTTTAAATTAAGCATCTGAAAATATTATCCTCCGTACACAAACAAGTGCACAGATGGCTTGTACGTAGCAGAACCCGATAATCAAACCATTGTCGTGGTCTACTCGTGGGTCTTTGTGTAGACCCACAACCAAGCCATGATTGTGTGTTTCAAACACTCTTTGTCACAACTTAACCGTGGGGTTCTGCAAACCCATAGCATCGCCCACAACCACAACTTGGATGTGGGTTGTGAAAACCCAAAATCACGACTTGGCCATGAATCTCCACAAAGACCCACAACCAAGGCCGTTGGTTGTAGAGACCAATGGTCATGGCTGTTGATCTTTCGATGAATACCATGGATTTGTAAGAAAAAGGCTAAAAGAAGGTAAGAAAAATAGGAGAGCTAGAGGAGACGAATAACAAAAGAAGAAGATGAAGACTGAGTAGCATTAGAGATTGAGAGTAGGGAGAAGGAAAAGTTTGAATGCAGGCACGGGGGGGACGAATTGCGCACTAAACTGCTGACGTGGATTAATAAATAAAACGGGGCGTTTAAGTCTAAGCGGGAAAAGCAGCAAATATCTTTGGGGATTGAAATCTGACAGATTTCGTAATTAAGAGAAATATTTTGCCCTCTCCCCTTCAGATTTCCTTCCCCTTCGTTCAGCTTTTCCCTCCCCCCTACGAAACTCTTCTCATCTATCAATCTCTCCCCCGTATGATGTTGTACCTTTGCAGCTTAATCTTGACTGAAAATCAGTTGTATTTCTTCTACTGGTTGGCGTAGATTTGTAGAGATTGCGAAAACCCAAAATCGAGATTGAAAGGTCTTCCCTTCTCTCTCTCTCTCTCTCTCTCTCTCTCTCTCTCTCTCTCTCTCTCTCTCTCTCTCTCTCTCTCTCTCTCTCTCTCTCTCTCTCTCTCTCTCTCTCTCCTGCTTTTAGTTATTTTAGCTATTGATATATTGCGATTTTTTGTTTTCAATATCATCGATGTTGTTCATGGACTCTACGATGTAGATCCGAGTTTGGAAACCCTAAATCGAGCCTAACAGGTCTGTCTCTCTCTCAATGGTGCTTTTGGTTATTTGGTCTATATTTTAATAGGATGAATAAAGTAGAAGCAAATAATCTGTATTCAGAATTTTTTTTAGAGTTTCTATTTGAAAATGTATAGTTTTGGTTTCACACCGAACATTTTTTTGCTAGGGTTTCTGTTCAGAAATTAATAGTTTTCATTTTTGTACGAAGATTGAGTTATGTATAGTGTTTTAATGTTGACACACAGAAAGCATTACATTCTAATGTCCTGTTTGGCTGCCGAGAAAGTGGAAGGAATAGGTTCGAAAATTTGAACTTATTTTATTTGTAAAAATATAGTTGATTTGTGTGTTTAGATTAATTTGTTGAAAAGGTTTGAAGTGAATGTCTCCTAAACTGAAACCATCAAAATCTAACAAGCCATTTATCAAGTTGGTCATATTATAATATAAATCAAACCTTAAAACAAAATTTGGTTTTAACTTTCGATGTTCAATTCAAACATTTAAAAAAAATTAACATAGAGTTATCTGTCAAATTACTGAATTGTCTTAACACTCCTTATGAATAATTCAAGCAAAAAATGTTATTCAACACGTAAAAGCTCCCCTGTGGTGTTGGTATCAGATGGAACATCTACAAAAAATGATGTGTGAAAAAGTTAGAAGGAAAGAAATACATGACAGACAGAAACAATAGATAGTAGTATGGTTAAAATGACATATGAAAGAGACTTAGGAAAGCAATAATTACACAGGAGACTAGAATGTAATAGAGTAGAATATGTTAACTAACAAGAGATCGATTCCTCATTCAATAACCAAGTTCTAGAGGAACTATCAAGTTGATCATTCAAAATCCAACCTTAAACTTCCACCACTCATATTATAATATCATTTGTACAGCTAGAAAACTCAGAAAGTGATCTTTTTAGGTAACTAAAGTATATTTTTTTGAAATAGCTAATAGCTAATTTAAATCTGCAAGTAGTATCGTGATATCACTTACATTTTAATATCCAATGTAAGTGATATCGTACATTTTTTATTAAAAAAGTAGCTAGGTAACTGCTAGCTAGCCCTTTTTATCTGCAACAATAAAGGCAATTGCAAACCTGACTGCATTACAATGGATCTGCATATATGCATGCTTTCATGGAACAATTAGCTGATGTGCCCCATTTTTCTTTATAAAATATGTTGAAACTACTTTTATATTTTGTTTTACACTACATAAACATTTAGCTCGAATTTGTGCTTGTGTAGTCTCAACTTGTGCAGTTTTGTTCATTGATTGGGCTGGGTCTATCATTTATGGATAAGAAATTAATCTTTGTGTTTCTGACTGTGTTCATGACATTAAGGCTCTTATTGCCCTAACACCTGACACTAATATGATTTATCTGTTTTCCCCAGACACTCCCCTAACGGTAACTAATTTGCTCCACCTCTCTTCTTAAAAAAAAAAAATACTTCTTAACCCGAGCATAAACTAAAAATGAGAAAAACTTCTTTTTCATAGCAACAGTATACTCCATTGCCTATTTTGGGAAAATGTTGTCGGGAGAAAAGGTATCGAGTGAAGATTCTTCTTCTTCACGTGTTACTCATACTTTGAGAAACAATTCAATGTGCACTTGTGGGTCACCCGCCTCGCTTAGAATATCGAATACGCCAAGAAATCCAGGTCGATCATTCTTTGGGTGTTCAAAGTATAATTCTCAGGTAAAAAAAAAAATGGAGTCAGAAGCACTTGCACTGTTTGGGTTTGAGTCAAAATTACAAGTTAATTTACTATACCTTTTGTTGGTTTATTTATACAGGGGTTACCACACTGCAATTATTTCAAATGGGCAGATAGTGATAGCGGCCATGAAAGAGAAAAATAACTAGTTAAAATAGAAATTAACTCCTTAAGGAATGAGGAAGAACTTCAGAAAACTAAGGCAGAGTTTCAGTTTCAACAAATAGCCAAAGAGTTGCGAAGAAGAGAGGAAGAGGTTCAAAGAAGAGAGGAAGAGGTTCAAAGAAGAGAGGAAGAGGTTCGAAAAAGAGAGGAAGAGGTTCGAAATTGGATGGAAGAGATTCGAAATTGGATGGAAAAGGTTCGAAAAAGAGATGGCGAAACTCTCAAGAGGGACTTGGGAGTTGGCTGTCAATGCAGAAATATAAAGCTCTATCTTATAATTTGTATATTACTTTATTTGTACTTCTCACTATCACAGTGAATACTCACTGATTGTCAAACATTTTGTATAAAGCTTGAACTTGTGAATTTGTGCTTTAGACTAGTAGTTATGGAAATGTGTAAGAAATTATTAGAACAAGTAGGCAACTGACAGATCATTCTGATGAAACTGCTGATTGTGTTTTTGAGCAAAATGTGACTTGCAGCTCATTTAGTTTGTTATTTGGAAAGTGTGATAGTGTTGTGAAGATAGTGTAGTGGGAAAATTCAGGTGCTGTAAGTGCTATGTGGTACTGTTCAGGTACCCAGATCTTGAAATGAATTGAACCATGTGAAGCCAAAATGTGCTTATGTTGCTGAATTTGTATTGCTGAAAAGTCTGTGGTACTATTCAGTTGCCTAGTACGTGAAATAAATTGAACCATGTATATGCCGAAATGTGCTTAGTTTGTTGAATCTGTATTGCTGAAACATATCTAAGTACTGATCAGATGCCCAGATTTTGCATTTATCTTTATTGTTGAATCCGTATTGCTCAGTTATTTTGCTGAAATGTGATTAACTCTTCAAAGATTAAATTGCTATCAAATGTGATTAACTCTTCAAAGATTAAATTGCTATGTAAAGTTAGAATTGGTCATATCTTTAGGTAAAGTTGATTTAATAACTCCCATGGAACATGTACACCGAATTAGTAGTATGAATTTAAAATGGCAGGTACTGCTTATCTGGGCAAGTTAACAACTCATGCACACGACACCTGTTTGTCCAACTTTAAACCTGGCTTCAACAAACCAATTATATACATTGCACAGGACACCACAGTAAGAAACTTGAAGTCCGCCTCAACAAACCAATTATAAAAGAATGTTTGGATAGACTAAAACATTATAGAAAATCTGGACTTCATAGACAAACTTTACATATCAAACTGATCTTAAATAAATAAATAAATAAATAAAGAGACATACCATGACAAATGCTCTATATATATATATATGTATTAAATAAAAGCTACACTATAGAAGTTAAAATATATAAAAAATTATATATATATATATATATAACAATAATAAAACATATGGTGGTTGTTAATGTGGCCATCAACATCCTGAAATCTGCTAACTTGGGTAGTGTAATGCCAGTTCAACATCTTGCAAATAATAACCCTGTAGTAGGAGACAACAAACCATTCACTCAAGTTACCCATCAACAAGTGGTCTATTTTAATCTTGCAAATAATAACAACCACTCAGGGTACCCATCAAATATTAACGTGGAATATTTACACATATACCTATAGTATAAATGCAGTACTTTGCATTTGAGCTGGTTGTTTTTCATCAAAAAATAATAACAACCACTCATCCATAACTTGAGTAAAATTATCACAAAATAATTACAATTGCAAGATGTTACCCAACAAAAAATATATATAACAGCTGTTTGTGCTTTAGACTGTTTGGCTTCACTAATCTGGGCTGCTTGAGTGCCCATCGAAAAAAATATATAACACCGAGTTGCTTGAGTGCCCAATACCCTTCCCCTTACTCTTCCTTTTTTTGTACAAAACTTCCATGAATGTACCCATTATAAAACTGATACCACAGCACACCAAATCTGTCCTTCAACACATCAAACTTCCATAGATGAATTCCAAATCTGAACATAAAGAATATATAAAACTCCCATAAATTAACAGCAAATATGGTACTTCTCACGTATTTGAGCAAATTATAATTTACACATAGTGCATTAATTTCGAGATACAAACCCCATTAAGTGACTTATTGTGACGGTTGTGTCTCATGCATGAATTCCGGCTGGGTTCCATCCAACCCAATTTGCATCTGTGAACATAAAGAAGTATTTAAAAATCAACCCAACATGAGGACTTTATTATGGAACATTTACACAGTATGACAAACATAAAGGAAACCATTTACACTTTCTTGAGTCTCATTCACTGCAAAGCCTAATTCGGTTGCACTAAAGTCCAACACTTCGGTAGTGTATTGTCACGGCTAACAATACATAAGTAGAATATTAGTGAAAAGTATAAAAGTTTATGTATTATCTTAAAAAATTAATTCTCCTATCATTGAAAACCCGGAAAATGTTACCTGAACTGGAACAGTTTGTGTTGTTCCAACATCTGCTTGTCCAAATAAATTCCTGCACGTTCCAACATCCACGCCTTGTATTCCATGCGGCTACAAAGATAAAAAAAGATGGTGTTAAAGTACTGAATAAACACTTCCTCACTTCTCATGGCTCTATAATAGTAAAATACAAAGTATAAAAGCGTGAATATTCAGAATAGTGCACTTAGTTAACCTGTTTACGCTTTCCTTTTTGACTAGCCTTCTTCGTCGTGTGTTTCACTTTCTCAATCATTGATTTTTTTCTAAGAGATGGCAGTCTACCTTTTCCTTTGACTACATTAGGACTCAATACTTTCTTAGAACTCACAGCTATCATTGTGTCGGCATCAGTAGTTACAACCTTCGAGGGCGGCGTCTTGGTGCGGTAGCCTAAGTTCATCGCATCTAACTTATCTAACATATCCTTAGTGTGCTCATCACATGAAGATGCATTTGTGGCTACTTCATAGCATTTCTTGATGATACGTGAATATCTGCTAACTTCAGGCCTCTGATCAACTAAGTCATAACTACTTCGTATAAGAGTGTATGTCATTTTGATGTCTTTCTGCCATCGATCTAGTATGTACTTTTCAGGAACCGAACAGACTTTGTTAACTCTCATAATGCCTAACACATGTCTACACAGTATCCCTCTCATCTCAAACAAGGCACATGAACACTTCACTTCACATTCGGCCTCATTAAAGTACACTGTGTGGGTCACCTCCTTGATGAAATCCTCAACATCCACTTCATCTTCTACATGGTACGTCGCAATTACACCATCCTTCCGGTGTAGAGTAGGAAGAGTTGCAAGCATCCCTATTACTTCTTTCTGAACTTCTCTAAATTTATTGCAAGTGTATATCCCCTGAAAAATCTTCTCAAGTGGAGAGGGAGAGACGACGAGAATTGTGACGTTGAATGATTGGAAGTCCGCCTCACTTTCACTCTCAATCTTCTTCCTCAATGCATTATCGAACTGATCGACAAACTCTTTTAAGTTTGTCTTAGCATGAACATACCCGTCAAAGAAAGCATTCATGCTCTCGCTTCGCTGGGTTGTACTCATTCTATCCCAAAAAACTTGTTTCATGAACACCGGTGCCCAATACGTACGCTCAGCATATAAACTCTTCAACCAAGCATTATCCTGCAAGTTGTACTTCGTAATCAACACTTCCCAAGAGCCCTCAAACTCTTCTATTGTGTCAGAGTCATACACACAATTTAGCAACTGGCTTTTCAAACCAATTTTGTATGCACCATGTGAACCTAGCTTCTCTGGTAATTTTTTCAAGATGTGCCATAAACAAAATTTGTGTCAGCTGTTTGGAAAGACGAGACTAATGGCATTTTTCATGGCTCTATCTTGATCTGTGATAATAGCCTTGGGAGCTTCACCATTCATACAAGTCAACCAAGTCTGAAATAACCATGTAAACGTTACTGTATCCTCACTAGAAATTAATCCAGCCCCCAATAGAATTGACTGGCCATGGTGGTTTACACTAACAAACGGTGCAAACGGCATCCCATATCTGTTTGTCAAATATGTCGTGTCGAATGTGACGACATCTCCAAAATATTTGTACGCCGCCCTACTTCGTGCATCCGCCCAGAATACATTCCTCAGCCGCCCTTCATCATCCATATCCATTAGTGAAAAGAACCTGTCATTCTTATATTGCATCCGAGTAAAGTACTCACTGAGAGCTCCAGCGCCACCTTTTCCAAGTCGAAGGTGGCGTGCCTTGTCAATATAGTTACGACAGTCTTTTTCAGTGAATGGCAACTTCTCAAACCCACCCGCTTCTTGTACAAGAGAGGCAAAACTCTTGTTCATTCTGATCCCAGCCTGATCATTTATATCTAGCACTCTCTTAACAGACTCGCTCACTTCTCTATTACAACGAAAGAACCTTGACTTTTGTGGACTTAGGCCGTGATTATGGGAATTGTTAACACTCGACACCTTCAACACCCCTTTTTTAAACATCACATTTATCTGTGCCTTACATTCTGTCTTTGATGTCGGACGCAGCCTCGCGACATTTGTCGTACGGTTTCGTGCCTTCCCACCACAAGCACAACCCAATGTGACATATCTAATGCTCCCATCCTCAAACCTATGACTCCTTTGTGTCATAATCCCAAAACCGGATTATTGCCCATATCGTTTATAGTAAGAAAGTAACTCCTCTTCAGATTTAAACACCATTCTCAATTTTGGCTCCTCAACGATATCGGCCCCTTCAATATTTGTACTCCCGGATTGATCGGCATCTTTGAGTTCAACATTATCCCCGGACTGATCAGCATCATTGGGTTCAACAGTATCATGAATGGAAGGCTCAGTCGACAAACTTTTTCCAGTAGACTCGGGTGATATATGTTGGATTTCATCCACATGGCTTGAAGTTGTCGACTGAGCACCAATCGGAGAGAAAGCTGATGAGTGAAATGGGGGCAGTGGATTTCCCTGCAATTACACCCACGAAATTGATTACAAACATTGATAAAAATAACCACTGTACTTAAGAAATGAAGTATCCTCACCTGACTAGTCCATGTAGATGGGTTTGCATCAGGATGCTCCACAAATGGTGGTAACCACGCATGTGGCATTGGTGGATGGAAACCATGCATATAGTTTGACAAACCCGGATAAAATGGTATTGGTATCGCCTAACATATAAAATAAAAATGATTATGAAACAAAGATGTACTCGTGCCAACTACGGAACAAAACCAGTAATGATAATGCTATAAAAGCTTAATATGTCGAAAAGCGATAAATTCCTACCTAGGACAGAGGATTTATTTCTGGATGTGCGGTAGGAGGTGTAGAGGAAGATGCATGCTCCTTCCCTTTCTCCATCTAGAGAATAGATTTATACATTAAAAATCAGCTTATATAAATTATATAAAATGCAATAAATAATTTGGAGATAAGCTTTATATTACCTAAACCCATTGGTAGCAGTATACAGTAATAGATATTATATATGCTCAGAATAATGTATCATTTAGAAACTAAATTGATATGGCCGCAACTTTTTATCAAGAGGACTTAATACATACAACCATGCATGATTGCATATGTAGAGTTTATATGCATGCTAGTTCTAGCTAAAATAGATAGTAGTACAAGACTAAATATGAAAATTATGTCTTCTACGTTACTGTTGACCACGTTCAGTTTTTCATAGTTTGATGAATGTGCAAACTCTATTAACAGAGCTTGTATGTATGAATAGATGCAGACTATATTTTTTTTTCCTAAGCAAAATAAAAAAAAAAATTATTAAATAAAAACAAAAAGGGCAAAGAAGAAGAAGAAGAGCAAGCACGTACATCTCATTTATCAAATTGTAACCTATTTTTTCCTCCTTTCGGCTATGTATCAAATTGGAGTTCAACTCTAGCTTTATTTTGGAATGAGAACTTTCCATGAATTACCATGGTTTCACAAATTCTTGTGTATTAAGCAATTGTCTTCACCAGTCTCACGTTAGTATAGGATTGATGGTCCCGTGATATCCAACTGGTTGTATAAGCATGAGATGGGATGGGTGCCTTAATGCAGTCACCAGTCTATGTTAGTATAACAACCAACTAGCTAATCTGGTCCTGTTTCCTCATTAACACAGAGCTTAACATAGGTGCTAAGCTAGCCAGTGTTATATTGGTTACTTCATAAATATTGGTTCTAACAATACATTCACTTTCATTTTGCCAAACTAAGACGAAGAATCGGGATGGATAAAACAGGAGAAATATTTCGAAAAAAAAAAGAAGAGAGATGTTGGTTGCTAATAATGCCCTATATAACACTTCTGTAATGTTTTTGAGATATGAGGGCCGATTATTTCACTACTTTCTACTTGACTAATCAACTCAATCCCAAGCCAGGAAAAATTACCTTCTATTCCAACAAGCTTCCGACCCTCACTCTAGCCTCAATCTCCCCTGTTTTCAGGAAACCAACCAACGCAGCCTCAACCCCCCCTTCTTCTACTGGTTTCCTTGATCAGCAGCTATGTACACTATGTTTGGTTGTAAACCAAAATAAATAACACTTTGTAAGGTAAAGGAAAACACCACCTCGTTATATAAGAGTAAAAAAATGGTAAAAATTTACATGCTTATTTTCAAATAAACAAGAAAACTAAAAATACCTTTTCGGGAAGCACATTTTTTCATCTGAAACTCGAATGCTACGTGAGATTTTCCTTCTAAGATTACCATGTACTCTAATGGTATAAAATGGACTGGAACAAAGACCACTTGAGAAACCTCAAACCTGTCAAAAAAATGGAGACCACTTGAGGATTAAAATAGAGAAAGTGACAGATAGATGAAAATAAAATTAACTGATGAGAGGGTTGGTCGTCACACTGAAAATGGTGGAGAAGATTCACCGGAAATTGTACGTGATTGGTCGGGGAAGCTCTCGCGCAAGAACTACGTACGGGATGAATGAAACGGTGAAAAGCTTCTGAAGGAAGCTACTTTTCCATTTCCCACTTTTTCTTGTTTCCGTATTTTTTTTTCCTCTTTATTTTAAGTTGCCACGTCAGATTTTGTCCGCATGTGGTGCGCCGTGTGCTTGCATATAGATGTACTCAATCCTATAACGCTTATTTACCGGAGGCCAATAGTTGATAGCCACATCTCCCATTTCAAGCAATTTCAAAATGTCGTGATGCAGGGAAACGAAACCTACAACTCAACCTCTCTCTTCACGTGTTTGGAAAATCAGATCTCTCTCTCCTCTGTTCTGTTCTCCTTCTCTCTTCCGAACCCAGTCTTTTCCTTCTCTGTTTTGAACCATCTTCTACCTTGCAAAGCCATCCCCATCCAAGCAAACCCACCCACCCATGGGTAAAAGGACGTAAGGGCTGCACCTTCAAATTTGTTTGCCGCGACGCAGGAGAATTCATCCAACACGGAAAGGGCTACAACCGTTACACCTTCTGTGGAGACCCTTTCCCACCCCCTCTCGATCTCTCTCTTCACGCAACAGCCCTCTCTCATCTCTGTCTCTCTTTCGAACCCATCCAAGCAAAATGAGAAAGCCATCCAAACAAATCTGTCTCACCTCTCTGTCTCTCCAAGAAACCCACCCATGCTCATATCTCACTCTAGCCACTGAAACTGAAACCCCTCCATGAAACTGAAAGCTCAAGTTTCCATTAATTTTTTGGGGGGGGGGGGGGTGGGGATTTGAAGTTTGAAGCCTTTGTCATGATCTATGGGTGTCTTCTCAGGAACCAAACAGCGAAAATTATGATGAAGTTTTTATTTATATGTGCGATTCTGTGAATGGATTTATATTGGTGAAACGTGAATTTCTTTCTTGGGAGTTTTTTCTTCTTTGTTCTCTGTATGTTTGATTTGAAAATGACTTCTGGAAAATAGTAAAAAAAATGAATAAAAATAAGTTTAGTTATGCAGATAGATGGTTTATTGCAAATTGTGGAGAAAATGTTTACACTTTACTGACTATGTTTATGCATTGGGTAATATCTTTTTATTAAGGAAATCTTGTGCTTCACTTTGGGAGTTTCGGTTTCATGGAGTTGCTTGAGAGAGAGAGAGAGAGAGAGAGAGAGAGAGAGAGAGAGAGAGAGACTGCACTTAGAGAATCGAATGCAAGAACTGCATCAGTGGCCAGAGAGAGATGACGCACAAAGACAGAGAGCGACCTCAAAACGCAGAGAATCAAACGCAAGAGAGGATCTGTTTTGCTTAGATGAATTTTGAATGAGAGACAGAGTAACATTAGGGGGTTCTCCGTGTTGAGAGAGAGAGAGAGAGAGAGAAAGAGAGGGCGACAAACTGGGGGTGTGCTTCGTTGCCAATAACAGGATGTTTCCCTGCATCGCGGTACAATAGGTTAAAAATATAACGCTTACGTGGCACACACCTATTGGTTTCCATTATTCTCTACTTGTAGGAGTATCCGGTCTGAAGCGTTTCTGTTTTGTGAGACTTATAGCCACGTCGCTAAGATGTGGCGATGGATAAGTTGTTATTCACTATTTTTTTTTCTGTTTCTACTTTTATCTATATATTTGACATTTGATCTAGTTTGTTCTTCAATATTTTGTTTATTTGAGATTTTGTTGAGCGAAATACAAATAGTGAGTTTAAAAATCCGCCTATCCTTTTGACAAAGGTGAGCGGAAACCTCTCAAAGCGAGGTGGAAAATAACAACCAAGCCCATGCAGGTGAGGTTCCACACAATTTGTGAGATTCACGTGCCTTTTCATGGGTGCGTAGGATCCCCATTTGATCTACAAATATAAACTCCCCAACCTTATTTCCTTTTTTAGCTAATCTCATTTTACGGTATTTTGCTTGTCTTCTTGTCCTTTTTCTTGTCAAAAAGTCTATTTGCAAACGGGGTTGGGACCTCTCGCGTACACATCCATCCACGTGTAATAATAAAATGAAGCGTTTTGTTTAATCTTTTTCTGTGCATCTCCTTCGCATCTTCCCCCACAGATAATGATGAAGACGAAATGCAGCCATTGTAGAAGACAGAAAAGGGAGGTGAAGGTAGAAGACATAGAAGCCATTGTATATTAAGAGGAGAAGGAGAATAAGAGCGAAAAGGGAAGTGGGCAAGCGAAGGAGAAGAGCTAGGGCGTATCTTATTGGGCTCTGTAACTGACGAAGAAGAAAGAGAAGGAAAGAGCTCAGAGGGTTTGACGGGGCATTCTTACATGGTCTTGCTTGTTTGAACTAAAGTGGGTTTCGTTAATAGAAGTTGGAGTATGGTTCTCTTTTGTGTTATTGCTGTAGTGGGATGCTGAGAGCATACTGCGGAGAAGGTTGAAAAGCATTTTAATGGCGGAGGTAGCAATATATGGGAACGACGAGTGAAGGAACAGTGTTGAAAAAATCTCTTAAAACTTCAACCTTGCTCTAAATTACATTTTTAAAGTCTTTTATTAATCTCGTGCATAGTGTTAGCATATGGTATCAAAATATCGTAAAGTTCACATCTTACAACTAAGCGGGAGACAAGTAAAAACATACTTATATTGGGTTGTGATTTTACTGGAGTGAAGATGCTGCTAAGTTAATTTGTTTTCTTTCATATTTTCATGGGTTTGCCCCAGAAGAGTGCTTTAAGCATGCATTGCTGGTAGATACTATGAATGTCGTAAAATATACTCCCTGCCTTCGGAGGACGAAAGATGTAAAATATACTGTCCCAAATCCTTAACTATGACTTCCCCACCTTGAACTAGAAGGATGGCATACAAGCATACTTCAAAGCGACTTATACATGATTTTGGTGCAGACCACAATTTCAGAGCTTGTGGATAATGAATGAATAGAGAAACTTTCTAGCATAATCGCGATTGATATTGAATATTATGTCCATCTCTTTCTGCATTAAATATGAAAAGCTTTTGGGGTGTCCTTCCGTGTGGATGCTTAGGCCACACTAAACAAGAAGGATTTGTGCCCCCTCAATGCATTTAAATCGGTAAGCCTAACAACAGAGGGAAACCCACTTACTCAACTCAAAAACTCTTGGAAACAATGAGTAGAACATATAAAAAAGATCTTTAAAATTAATTCAAACCAATTTCTTAGACATTTCCTTCTAAGTGTTTTGATCTGCTGATAATTTCTTCGATGAAACCAAATGCATGTACTAAACACCCCAGAGCTAGCTGTTTTTCTAGGTTGGGTTTCATTTGTATTTTCGGTTTTTTTTTTTCTTTTTTATTATTTTTTATTTTGTTAGTATATCCGCTGTCGTGGCAACTTATTCTCCCAGAAGCCGGATACCTGTAGCAGAACTGTGTTTTTTTTTTTTTTTTTCTTTTATTGTGTTTAGGTCTGGGAATCCAAATTCGTGACAAATTCATTGACCTTCACCAACCACGTACTCATTCAAAGCCGTTCCATTTCCCACCCGTACATCGTAGTCTGCTTTAGATCGGTGTACGTACACCACATGTTTTTTGCGTTCATTTTCACTTGGAATTGGCATTCAAAAGCAATCGATTAATTAAGATATTACACAGCCTCTACGTCAAACCACTCCACTTTGTCAATATTCACTTTATTGTGTATTGGCTAAGAAGCGTGAGAGATTGATCCACCCGACTATATGATAAAATAAATGTGACATGGTTATCTTAATCATAATATAAAATCTCGTGATAAAATTGGTCCACCGCACTATATAATAAAATAAAATTAATTTTAGATAAAATCGTAAAATACATAAATATAGTATAATTTATTTTTAAAAAATTAATATATATTATTAAAAATTATATTTTTTTATATAAATTTTATATTTATTTATTTAAAAATAAAATTACATGATAATTACATCTCGACTGTAAATATTATTTTAATAAAAAAAATCTAGTTATGAATATAATTATATATTAATATATACACTAATTTAATATAATTAGTTAAAAAATAAATTTTATTAAAAATAATATTAATTTAAATTTTAAATATTAAAAAACTAATATTAATATACAAATTTTATCTTATACATAACTATACACTTTCAATAATTACTCTTTCCAGATCACGCGTACCTCTTCCGTACGGACATACGTGGATCGCTCCACCCCCACCCAACCTTTGTCCTTACACACAACCTGACACCTTTACGGCACTTCAGCCGTTCGATCCTCGCGTGAGGCCGTTTCGAGTACCCCAGACCTAACCGAACCTCCGAGATAGCGCCACGTGTACACTCCAAGTAACTCCTTTAATTACCGATTCACCACTTCTTACGGACGCAGCGAAAAATCAAACTTTTTATACCAACGCCAGAAGAAGAAGGAGACTGAAGAAGAAAAGCAGCAGCAGAGGAAGTTGAAGGAGATTATAAGCATAGCCGACGCGATGCACCTGCTAAATGCCTTCATGGCGACTCGGATGCTGACTCGAAACTTCGAATCGGAGGTCGGCGATAGCGGTATATCGTTTGGATCGGTCTGGTGGTTCGTGTACGCTGGGATATCGTGCTTCCTTGTCATCTTCGCCGGGATCATGTCCGGCCTTACCCTTGGCCTCATGTCCCTCAGCCTCGTCGACCTCGAGATCCTACGACGTAGTGGCACATCCATCGAGAAAAAGCAAGCAGGTCCGATCTCATTATGAACTCCCCTTCCGCTTTTTATCCCCCGATTGCAACTAGATAACGCTTTCGTTCCGGTTTTAAATTATACTCTATGTTGCTTTTTTGAATTTTATGTGCAGCTGCTATACTTCCAGTGGTGCAGAAGCAGCACCAGCTTCTCGTGACTTTGCTTTTATGTAATGCCGTTGCCATGGAGGTAATTGACTTGTTAATTTACTGGAGTCTTTCTTTCTAATTATATTTGTGGCGAACTTGGTTATTTGGGATCTGTCTCTTTCGAATCATTCTGAATTTGATCCAAGTATTAATAATCTGATAGCATGTTCGTATTATAGCGTGCATCTATGTATTTTTTAATACAATTGAATAATGCTATATAGACAACCGTTTGTACAACCGACTAATGCCATGGTGCCAGTTTATCAAAGTTAGTTGTAAAATCTGAGTATTTGTAAAATACTGCCCTTCATTTATATCATAGTTGTAAAAAGAATTGTAGAAAATGTTGTATCTGCATCATTACTCATTGCAGTTACAGCTATAAGCTCTGACATTTGCAACGTGCAGGCCCTTCCTATTTATCTGGATAAACTCTTCAATCAGTACATCGCAATTATCCTCTCTGTAACTTTTGTTCTGGCTTTTGGGGAGGTATGTTATTTTACCAACTTTCATGCACTTGCCAGTTCCGCTACCATGTTTGTAACTACACTTCATTTGTTTTATGGGATTGATTCTTCTGTTTTATTTCATTTTTCAGGTTATTCCTCAGGCAATATGCACAAGATATGGACTTGCTGTAGGGGCCAACTTTGTATGGCTTGTGAGATTTTTAATGATAATTTGCTATCCAATAGCTTATCCTATTGGAAAGGTAAAATCGAAGTTGGAATTTTTATAACAATTTGTGAATGGGAGATTTTCATAGTTGTTGCGCATTGGAGTGGTTCAAGAGAAAACTGCAGTTTGTTTTATCTTTTTCTTTATGTGGAAAAAGCTTTTCTCACAAACCTCTCCTTTACACACTTTCTAGTTATTGCTATCACAGTACCTTTGTTAGGTATAAAACAGAGTTGTAGAGTGATGCTTTAGGATAATTTTTTCTTCCTATGTTTATGTGCCCTGAAATGGCTCAATAATCGGAACGTTTTTGAGGTTCCATACAATATCAAAGAACGCTTTCACGAACATTATGGCTAATGTTCTCAATTTTCTTCTCCTGGTAGTCTTTTGATTGATACTTACTCCTTCACACTTAAAATATATGCGATTCAGGTTCTGGACTGCGTACTGGGACATAATGAAGCATTATTTAGACGGGCTCAGCTAAAAGCTCTTGTCTCCATCCATGGCAAAGAGGTAAATCCCTTTGTAGTTACAATGCACTGCAATTATCACTTAGTAAACCTATCCAAAAAAAATTATCACTTAGTAAAACCATTAATGTTCAGAATGTGTAAGTTTGTCTTGGCTTTTTAATTCATAGCACAGCATTTTGTTTTTTTTATGCTTAGGCTGGGAAGGGAGGTGAACTTACACATGATGAGACGACCATTATTAGTGGAGCATTAGATTTGACCGAAAAGGTAACAATGTGACTTGAACTGTTATGAATATGGCTATTTTTCTATTGTTGTTTGCTTGTATTTGAGCATTTTTAGAGTTTTTGGTTAGCCCTTTTAGCTTTTTTGATGAGTTAGTCCTTTAAATTTTTAAGAAAATTAAAAGATTTGTGGAATGCAGCCGAGGACATATTTTATTTATTTACTTAGGAAAAGAATGGGGGTGGAGGGGCATGCTTTGATGGATAATAGTGCTTTGCATGCCATGTACATTTCTTACATTGCATCCACATACTTCCTTCTCTTCATTCAAATTTGATAGCTGGCTACGATTTAATGGAAATGCTTTATATTGTGATCTGAGTTCTTCAAAGTGCATCACTATGTACATACTTCTCCAAAATGGCTTTGGTTGGTTGTTTCTACATACTGCCATTTCTATAACCTGGACCCTTCGTATTATTTGTGGGTGGCATTTTAAATTCACCCTCCTTGTTTTGCTTTTATTTTTACTCAGACTGCTGAAGAGGCCATGACACCAATTGAATCAACCTTTTCTTTAGATGTCAACTCAAAGTTGGACTGGTAACTTCTGCTGTCTCAATTTTGTTGCTATTATTTTTCTGTTTTTTCATCCATCCTCACTGGCAAAATGCCAAGAATTATATTTTCTTTCTAAATTCTCTTATCATTTTACTGCCCACATTCTTTTATAATCAATTTCCTTCTTCAGAAACTTGTTAGAATATGTTGAATTTATTTTTGTGGAGATTATTGTTCCACTATCATTCCCTTAAATATAAAAGGTAAAGACCTTTTGGAATATGATTTAGAAGCTATGTTGAGGTTGTGTCAAAAAAGGAGTTATTCAACTCAATGAAAATTTATCTTAACTAAATTTTGCATTCATACATCCTTCAATGTCGTTCCACTCACTCCGGTATGGTCTACTAAAACATGTGTACATGCCTTTGCTACCTATAAAAAAAAATGTGTACATGCCTTTGCTAACGATTGCATGTTTCTTTTCATGAAAAGCAATGCATATTGACTGGCATATTTCTTCTGGCTTTATGAAACAATGCTTTAATTCCATGTTCCAATCTAATCGCCTAGGGAAGCAATGGGAAAAATTCTTGCACGGGGTCACAGTCGAGTTCCTGTCTACTCTGGGAATCCCAAGAATATAATTGGACTTCTTCTGGTGGGTCAGAACATGAAGCTGTTGACAAAATTTATAACAATATATGTATTACCTGTTTGCTGATTCTGTAACTTGTTACTTTCTATACTTTTCACTTTGGGATTAGGTAAAAAGTCTACTCACTGTACGACCTGAAACCGAGACTCCTGTCAGTGCTGTTTCCATCCGCAGAATTCCACGGTGTGCTTATTTATATCTAGATATGTGTATTATCTCTTTCAGATATTGACTACTACTGTGCGGGTATCACCAGGGTTCCTGCAGATATGCCTTTGTATGATATATTGAATGAGTTTCAAAAAGGTAGCAGTCATATGGCAGCTGTGGTGAAGGCTAAGGGGAAAGGCAAAACTCTTCCTCCAACTCTTGATGGAGAAAAGTCTGAAGAGAACAAAGGCACTGCTGAGAACTCTCAATTGACTACTCCTTTGCTATCAAAACAGGACAAAAACTCAGATACTGTTGTTGTTGTTGACATTGACATGCCTCCAAGGCCTATTAATATGATTAGGTCACCTTCTTTACAACGTAATGATGCAGCACGAAATGGTTTGTCTCATATGTCGGAGGATATTGAAGATGGTGAAGTTATTGGTATCATCACTCTGGAAGATGTATTTGAAGAACTACTGCAGGTAAAGTGCATCATTCATTTATCTATTTCTTTCCATCTGCACATTTCTTCAGTTGCCACAAGACAAAGTGGTAATGATTTTGTCAATCAATGCAGGAAGAGATTGTGGATGAGACAGATGAATATGTTGATGTGCACAATAGGTATATGGCATTTCAACTATAAAGATTCAACGGCAGTAACATACAATATTGCAAAAAATAAAAATAAAATGACAATGGATGTTCTGAATTTCTTTTTGTAGAATCCGTGTGGCTGCAGCTGCTGCTGCTGCTTCATCAATGGCACGAGCTCCATCAATTCGGAGGCTAACGGGGCATAAGGGAGCAGTAAGAGAACATTATTTATTAACTTATCAAAAAAAAAAAAAAAAAAGAGAACATTATTTATTAACCTGTTTTGGTCTGTTTTCTATTATGTGCTTGAGTGCTTCTTACCTATCAGCTAAAGTAAGCTTTGCCCAGTGTGAAGAAGACAAGATAAGCTAAGATCATTGTAGTGCCGAGAATAAGGTTTCTATAAGATAGTAATTGCAGAAATTATGGGGAAATAGAAGAAACTCCCACAACACTTGATGTGGTAGACTGGTGGCTTGAATTGACAAACTAATTAAGTGGGTCCCTGATCTTGTGGTGGTGTTTTTAGGAGATAGAACCACGAGCTATTGGCACTCTATGGTGGAATTGTTTTTCGTTTTTAATTTTTTAACCCAACTTTTTTTGAATTGTAATTCTCACCTGATCAAATATAATAAATAATTTATGGATTGCATAACTTGAAAACGGGGAATGAACTGAGTTTCTCTTTACGTTCGTGAAAGAGTTGGTTTGATGCGAGTAGTGCGTAACTTCTGAAAAATATTTATAACAGAACTTTACTTTCAAATAATGGGATAAATATATAAGATTGGCTTTGAACTCTTTGCATGTGGTATTTGTTTTAGTTGATAGGTCAAGTTTTTATATATTTACTTCTGCAATTTACTGCATACAAAACACGATTATTTTCCTCGTGTACATGCAGTCCTAGTAATTGACGCAAATTTTACTCTCTTTTCTTCCCTATGATTCCCTAGGGAGGCCAAGGCAAGCAAGGGCAAACCCCAAAGAAAGAAAGCAACTGAAGATGTTAGGGGACTTCTGGTGAACCTCTACTTGGCATCAATAAATGAATGGTATACTCCAGTCAAGTCGTTTGGCTCATTAAGTGGTAATTATTTCCATACAGAAAAGGGAAAAGGAAAAGGCGGTGGTGCCGGTTGTGTGGAGGGAGAAAGAACAAATGTCCATGTAATATTTTTGTAGTCTTGGAAGTCAGTTTGATTGGGTTGAATTATTTAATTTAATTCAATTTTTTATTTCAACGTACTTTGGCTTTGAAATATATGCATTATGTAAAATTAATCATATGCCTCTCTATCTGCTAAAGAATTGTAATGAAGATAATCTAAAATGGGGAGCGGGCAGGTTGGGGAACAAGGAAATCACATCGGATTTGTTATTCTTCAGCGGATGGAGCTGGGAACTGTGAAGATGTTATAAGCAGATTTTCTCCGGGAAACATGGTGTGCAACGTCTGCAAGGAGCCCTTTAGTGTGCTCTTTCTCCGGGTTGGTTCTCTTTGTTAGGGGTGGTAATATGTTATACGACCCGTTAATCAAATACGATCATGACACGATAATAGCATATTAGTATTTAGTTTTAATGGGTTCGGGTCAAAACGGGTTGACTCGTTAAGACACGAGTGTTTAACGGATTGATAATGGGTCAACCCGTTATGATACGTTAAAAAAATTAAAGTTACAATTATATCCTTATATTTAAAAGTAAAATTGTTAAAATTTTAATAAAATATTTTTATTATTTGGACTGTAATTTTAGACTTGTAGTTAGCTTTCTAATTTTTATAAATATTGTGATTTTAAAATTTATATAAAATTATGTTAGATTTAATCAGGTCAAATATGTTAATTTCGGATATATTCAATTAATTTACATAAATAATTTAAAATAGATTGTATTGTATCATGTTAACCTATTTCGTAATAGTTACTAATGGGTCAAAATAGGTTGACACGACTTATATGATCCGTTATGTTAATGAGTTGTGTTAGGATTTGAAATTTTAACACGATAAGCTTAATAGGTCAGATTAGGGTTGAATTATATAATATAATATACATACTTTGACACGACATGAACACGACCCGTTAACACGATTTGATGCCCCTTAGATTTGATGCCCCTACTCCTTATCCTTCAAAATGTATTTTGATAAATAAGGTCTTCTTTAGAGGGTAGCTTTTTTATTTGGGTTGTCTCCTTAGGAAATAACATATTGGTGTTCTATATGCAAGTATGTTGGGATGCATCTAAAATATTGCTTTTATGTCTATTGTACAAGAGAAATGATAACTTTAGTTGTAAGTGCGCAAGCACAATATAATCACTTTGAAAAACGTGAATAAATATGAAATTTACGTTAAAAAAAATTTAATAATAAACTTTACTCTTTTTCAAAATGGTTGTATGGTATTTATATATTTTATGACTGTATGTAGCATTACTCTTTGTACAATTAGGCGAAAAAAGGTATGATGTGAAATGCCATGAATTGGAACATTAAATTCCATAAAGATTTTAAGTGTCTTCTCCAAAACTAATTGTGGAGGGACTATTTGGACCAAAAGGCTCGAGACATCGAAATAGGCCTATTATATTACAAAAGCCTAGAGGGCATATCTAAGGGCCGCAATAGGATTAAGTAAGAAGAGTCCAAGAGAAGATGTGCCTCTCGCCATCTTTTACAGAAGGATAATAGCATCGGGAAGTAACATGATTGTTCAAAATATCAAATAATGATTCGCACCGATAAATCTTAAATAAGATAAGTATCATAAGCAGGTCTATATATACCAGGTAATTTTTTATAATTGAAAAGGATAATTTGATTGCTGTTTCTTTTTACTGACTTAAGTATCAAAGTATTTTCAGGTAAAGACCTACTAGCCTCCTTGACGATTTTTGATAAACGGTTATAAATTGGCATGTGAGACACGTATTTAACAAATTGATTTTAGTCTGATTGATAACTCATAGTTGGACGAATGAGAATGGGGGAAAACATTTATTAGATTTCGCTATATTGTGAGCTGACTCGAGAGATATAGGCATAAATAAATGTTCAGCATTTTTGGGTCATGTTCCGGCGATAGATGGAGTTGTTGACACAATAGAAATTCAGAATGCATTCAAGAAGAACAAAATGCTCGAAATTGATGATATCAAAGTTAAAAGCCATTGTATTCAATACCTTCTTTTTTTTTTTTGGATGTTGTTCGCAGTCACCAGCTCCCAAGCCAGTCACTAGTTTTCCAAGTCCAAAGACTTTCGTCAAAAATAAAGGAAGTTCAAAGATTTTCTACTCTTTATTTTTCCTGCTACTTGATTATATCCTTTTTGTATATTTTCAGTGTACAAGGATTGTGCCGTGTGCTTTTTAATAAAATTGCATTACTTATAAAAACAATATGACATTAAAAAAAAAAAAGGAAAAAAAAAAAAAAGAAAGAGACCATGTACATGTATGCATCCTACACAATATCTAGAAGTTCCAGCCATAAACGACCTGTTTGGAGCACAATTTCTGGACATCCAGGCTAACTCACTTTTGCCATCACATTTCAATATTCTGAGTCCAATTTAGGAATCCATCCTCCCAGCACTCGGAAATCGGAATGTTTTAGCCATTCAACTATTGCATGGCTAAGGCTTAGCCTCTCACCTTCACAACCTGAACTCCAAAAGTTTTTTCCAGCCAGTTAACTACAATCATCATTGCCGCTCGTCCCAACTAAGAAGAATCACCGTGCACTTCCATATGATATAAAGCCGCGTCCGCTGCTCCCGGATGTGCCTCAAACACCGTTGCCATGACCAGAGCTTGGGTAGTCGAACTGATCCCCAATGCCTTGCCATGTTGATGTAGAGAAAATGCCAAGGTAATATAAGACTTATGCTTTTAATGTAAGACTTATGAGAACATATGCTTTTAAAGCCAGGGAGGGTATGGAGAAACGTGAGGGACAGTTTATTGTGGCTGACAAGTGTTGGCCTCTGAATGGGGTTGACATTGCAGGGTCCCATTTAAGCAAAGACGCCAAGGCAGACGCATCAGCTTGTCTCCCTTGCCAATTCACCTGGAAAAGGACTGCTTCTAACTGATCTTAATTTATATTTTCAAATTTCAAGCCCATCTCTGTCCCTGTAAGGCATTGTTTTGTCCCTCTGTGCATGATACAGCAAAAACAAACCCACTGCCGCTGTGCTGCCTGATTTCCGGATCCTT